>NC_091245.1:136369166-136678333 GCF_042477335.2 Ovis canadensis
TTGATTCCTTGGAAGTAGAGACATTTCTCTCACTGACAACAGAGAGATGCAGTGGGTGAGCAATGCAGAGGAGAGGTGAGGCAGAAAGCCTGAGACAAACAGCCTATAACTGATTGCTGACAGAAGAAAGAAGCCAAGGATGCCAGCAGCCTTTAGAGGCTGAGAATAACTCCTGGCCAACAGCCAAAAAGAAATAGACTTCAATCCTGCAACTACAGAGAACTGTGTTTTGCCAATGAACTGAATGAGCTTGAAAGCACTCTCCCCTCAAGACAGTCCTGTAAAGAATGAAGTCCTACAGATCCTCTGATATCGGCTTTTTGAGAACCTAAGTAGATCTCACTAGTCTTTTATGAGGACCAGTTAAACCTTCTGAACTTCTTCATTTTTTTTTTAAGTTTTATTTATTTAGACTTATGGCCACATATTGTGGTATGTTGGATCTTAGTTCTCTGACCAGGCATCAAAACCATACCCCTTACACTGAAAGGCAATGTCTTAACTGGACCTCTGGGGAAATTCCTGAATTTCTTATGAAATAATAAATGGACATTTCTTAAAGCTGCTAAATTTTGGTACTTTTTCTTTAATTGGGGTATAATTGCCTTAAAGTGTTGTGTTAATTTCTGCTGTACAACCAAGTGAATCAGTTATAGGTAGACATTTTAGTATTTTTTAGTTGCAGAAATAGAAAACTAATAATGATACTTGAATATTCTCTTCTGGGCTTCCCTTGCAGATGAGCTGCTAAACAATCTGCCTGCAATGCAGGACGCCTGGGTTTGATCGCTTTGATCTCCAGGAAGACCACCTGGAGAAGGGAAAGGCTATCCACTCCAGTATTCTGGGGTGGAGAATTTCAAGGACTGTGGGATTGCAGAGTGGAACATGACTGAGCGACTTTCACTTTCACTACTCTCTTTCAGTTGTATTTACCTCTCATATTTACTATTCCTCATCATATAGGCAACATAATAACATGTTTAATACATATGATTGAATCTGTTGGGAAGGAGCAAATGTCCCTGTTTACCTATGTTGAGTATTTGTGGCTCAGTTCAGTTCAGTCGCTCATTCGTGTCCAACTGTTTGTGACCCCATGAATTGCAGCATGCAAGGCCTCCCTGTCCATCATCAACACCTGGAGTTCACTCAGACTCGCTTCCATCGAGTCAGTGATGCCATCCAGCCATCTCATCCTCTGTCGTCCCCTTCTCCTCCTGCCCCCAATCCCTCCCAGCATCAGAGTCTGTTCCAATGAGTCAACTCTTCGCATGAGGTGGCCAAAGTACTGGAGTTTCAGCTTTAGCATCATTCCTTCCAAAGAAATCCCAGGGCTGATCTTCTTTAGAATGGACTGATTAGATCTCTTTGCAGTCCAAGGGACTCTCAAGAGTCTTCTCCAACACCACAGCTCAAAAGCACCAGTTCTTCGGCACTCAGCTTTTTTTCACAGTCCAGTTCTCACATCCATACATGACCACTGGAAAAACCATAGTCTTGACTAAATAGACTTTTGTTGGCAAAGTAATGTCTTTGCTTTTGAATATGCTATCTAGGTTGGTCATAACTTTTCTTCTAAGGAGTAAGCGTCTTTTAATTTAGTGGCTGTACTCACCATCTACAGTGATCTTGGAGCCCAAAAGAATAAAGTCTGACACTGTTTCCACTGTTTCCCCGTCTATTTCCCATGAAGTGATGGGATCAGATGCCATGATCTTTGATTTCTGAATGTTGAGCTTTAAGCCAACTTTTTCACTCTCCTCTTCCACTTTCATCAAGAGGCTTTTTAGTTCCTCTTCACTTTCTGCCATAAGGGTGGTGTTATCTGCATATCTGAGGTTATTGATATTTCTCCCGGCAATCTTGATTCCAGCTTGTGCTTCTTCCAGCCCAGCGTTTCTCATGATGTACTCTGCTAGACTAATAACAAAATTGATACAAGACAGATGAGTAAGAGAAAAGAAATTTTAATTTATGCACACAGAAATGAGACCTCAGAAGTGGCCAAACAGGCGTCTTTCATACTTATAACACGGTGAAATAATAAATGTTTGAGGAATTGACAGGACAAAGAAATTTAAGTTTTGTGTGAAGAATCTAAACAGAATTTGGGTTTGAGATGTAAGTTAAAGTCAAAAGATTTATTTATACAGGCTTCTTGGCCCCCCGGGGATTTCCTCTTTGTTAATAACTATGTCCTTCTACCTCCCTATGCAGAGAGTGGACTTTGCACATGAGAGATTCATTTCCTGCTTTCAAGGAGACAGAAATGAGCATCCAAGTGTCCCTCATAACATTGAAAATTTCTTTAAAAAATAATCAGTATGCTATTATGGCAGATTTTGGGGTAGCCTACTCTTGGTCCCTACAAATAGGTAAGTATTCAAATAAAATACATAAAATACATATTTAAGGTGCACAGAAAATTTACCTTATATAAATCTGTGGTTCTATAGACCTTATTTTCTTTTAGGTTTTTGACAATGATCCATATTTATCTGTGTTTATAGGCTAATGCATCCAAATTCTGCATAATTCTTAGACTCAACTACCATATTTCAATTTTTTCCCACTCCCCCGTGATAATCTTCAAGGTAGCCTCATGTCTTCACAAACACAAACAGTATTGAAATTAACCTTCACATTCATGACTCGTATTTTAGTCACTAAGTCGTGTATGACTCTTGCAACCCCATTGACTCTAGCCCTCCAGGTTCCTTTGTCCATGGGATTTCCCAGGCAAGCATACTACAGCAGGTTGCCATTTCCTTCTCCATATTCTTTTTATATAAATTAATAATTATGTAAGTTATTTGTAATTACTTTATATAAGGACTATTCTAAGTTATGCATAATCCTCAGAAAATGAAAGTTCCCTTTTCTTTTTATTGTTAACACTTCACACGGTAAATTTTATTTAATTTGGACAATCTGATCCATATAAACTTTAATCTTACTGTTGTTTTAAAATTCATTTCCTTGATATTTGGCCATATTGAGTGTATCTTCACATACTTGTTAACTATTCTGTGTTTTCTATCTGTGACCTATCTGTTCATAATTTTTGCTTATTTTCCTCTGAGTTATCTACTTTTTCCTTGTTTATTTTTGTTATACTTTTGTATACTCTGTTAGTAGCAGATAGTTTACTTTGGCATTTTTATATAAAGTTTATAAAGATAATTTACATAGAATCAAATTCACCAATGTGTAATATTAATATTATAATTATTGTTGGAGGGGCTTGGTTTTGTTTTCATTTAAATATAAATACAGTGATATTTTCTTGTTAATCTGTAAATAGTGTAGCAAATTACTTAGGTATATAATGCATGGTGATTATAGCAATATATTTATTTTTCTTCAAAACTTTAACATTTCCATCTTGAGGAAGCTGTTGTTGAGAAGAAAATGAAACACTACATGAAAATATTCTAGGCATAATCTTTTTATTTTTTTAACAACTTTGCTGAGATGTATTTTAAAGATTATACTATTAAGCATTTCTTGTGGACAGTTCAAGAATTTTTGGTAACTTTCCTGAGTGATTATACCATCAAATTCAGCCAATTTCAGCATATTTTCATTTATCTTATTCATGTACAGTTAATTCTTGCTTCCATCTCACATCCATGAAACCAGTGATCTGTTTTATGTCTCCTTCTTGCCTTTTGTAAACATTTCCTATAAGTGGATTTATAGAATATGTGGTCCCATGCAACTTCTTTTACTTGGTATCACATGTTTTGAGGTTCATCCATGAGGCAGCATATGTCAATACTTCTTTTTCCTTAATAATGTTCCATGCTGTGGAATACCATGTTGCTTAACCATAAACAAGTTGATAGACATTAAATTGCATACTCATTTTCCCTATTGTGAATATTAATGCTTCTATAAACATTGACATGAAAGTCTTTTTGTAGACAAGTGTTTTTGTTGGTCTTTGACAGATACCTAAGAATGGAATTGCTGGATCCATTCTAGTTTTAGCTTTTAGTTTTTGGAGTAACTGCTAAACTGTTTTCCATACTAGTCACATAATTTTATATTTTTGTTAGTGATGTATAAGGATTTTGGTTTCTTCACATCTTTGTCAACACGTGTTACAGTATGTCTTTTTGATTATAGTCATTCTTATGAGAAAGAAGTGATATCTTGCAATTTACTTTATATTTCCTTAATGAGTCATGGTGTTAATAACATTTTATACTGAAATGTTATTAACTGATTGTTGTGTTTGATGCACAAAACTTGCTATTCATTAACTATCTGGCTAATGAAGCAGGTACTCATGATAAGCTGAATATTCAGCTGAATAAAGCTAATGGTGTCTATGATATAAATCCCTTCAAAGTGTACAGGGCACTTGTTAGAATATGTTTTAAATTAATAAATAGTAGTGAGGCTCTGTATTTAAATATTGTGTGTGCATGCTAAGTTGCTTCAGTCACGTCCGACTCTGTGTGACCCCATGGACAGCAGCCCACCAGCCTCCTCTGTCCACGAGATTCTCTAGGCAAGGATACTGAAGTGAGTTGCCATTTCCTTCTCCCAAGTATTAACCTGCATAGGTCAAAAAGATATTCCACAGACTCTTCTTCCCTATAAATATCTGGGTTAGAACTGGTCAAAGAAGAAATTTTACATAATATTTAGAAAGCAAAGTGAAGCATTAGCCATCACTTTTTGAAAGTTTGATCATTGTATGAGATTCTCATTTATAGAACAAGGTTTGTAAATCTATAAATCATAATGTTTTGTGATATTTGTTTTACCAAAAAGAAATTCTTTATATCTCCAGTGGACAAAAACCTACATGTGAATCTTTACAACTTCAAAGTGATATAATAATAGCTCATTAAACAGGAAGTCCAGTCCAGCATTGTCTGACATGCAAACTACTAATCTCTTTGTCTATTTTCCTAAAATACCTTTTAACTATATCTATACCCATCAAATAAGAAAGTATACATTTTCTTTAGCACATACTTTCTTTGCTTCCACTCTCAGGCAATTGCCAATCATTAGTATCCTCTAGAATTTCTAATTTTATCAATAAATTTTTCCTCTCTCATCCTTTCACTTTCTCTGATAAATCTTATGAAGATAAAGATACACTTGTCTTAAGTAATTTACTTTTTTTTACTTCTCATATAGCATTAATTTTTCCCAGATTTATTTCTGGTCTTGCTTAAATATTTCCTCTGAAATCCATTCAGAAAAGAACTTTTATGTAAATTTTCTAAATATTTCTTTTAATTTGAAAAATTATTTTTACCATCATATTTAAGTGAGTACTTTACTACATAAGTAATTCTAAATTTAATTTTTCTGTCTTCAATATATTGCAAACATTATTCTATTTTGTTTTTGCTTTCAACATGATTGTTTTCATTCCTCATGCTTCCCTTTAGGTGATAGGTATTTATCACTCTGGAAAATCTGACATTTCTTCTTCATCACTGACATGTTAGATTTCTCTATAATCTCTGTAACTCCCTACAGGACTGGGACTGTTGGTCACACTAGAGAAAGTTTCAAGAAAATGAAAGTAGAAGAGGAATATTTATAGAAATAATGCTTATTGTTTCCCAAATTAAACAATAATGTAAGAACACAGGTGAGAAAGTTTCAGGGATGGCCAGATCAATTGATTTAGGTAAGCAAACAGAGATACACATTGATAAACTCACACACGCATACATGCACACACAGGCACACAAGTCTATCTGTTATCAAGCAAAATTCTCTCCATTTAGACAAAGATACTGCCTTCCATTAACCTGTGTGCCCAGTCACTCAGTCATGTCAGTGATCCCATGGACTGTAGCGCACCAGTTTCCTCTGTCTATGGAAGTTTCCAGGCAAGAATACTGGAATGGGTTGTCAAGTGATTTCCTTCTCCAAGAGATCTTCTCCACCCAGGGATTGAACCTGCGTCTCCTGCATTGATGGGCAGTCTTTACCACTGTCCATTAACCTAGTTAATTCATTAATATACTTAGTGATAAGGAGAAATCACAAGAAAAGTATGGGAACATGACCATATGTGAACATCGTCTTTTGCATAACATCACATCACTTTCTTCTTTCCATCATACCTGGGCCCAAACTGATTGGTAATTTTTTTTTTAATATTCAGTGATGATATGATAACATTTAATAATGGTATAAGATGGTTCATAGGAGATATTCCTAGATAAAATTGGAAAGTTCTTTATACTTTCAGAGGATTCCAATTTCAGTCTTCCAGGTATAATATTTGACAAGTCAAATAGGCAGTAAATTGATTTGACAAATTCTCCTGCCAACTATATTTACAATATCTAGAGCTATACAAATCATATGCAGAAAGCATATGATTTGTATTTAAGGTGGGGGTCACTGGGTTGAATCTGCTTTAAAAAGAGAGCTGGATACAAATCAGTTTAATAATATCAAAACCACTATTCTCATTGCAATTATTTTTAAACATCTCAAGTTCCTCGTTTATATTGGGTTGGCCAAAAAGTTCATTTGGGTTTTTCATAACATCTTAAGGAAAAACCTGAATGAACTTTTTGATCAACCTAATATGTCTCTGAAATTATGAAAAATGTCTCCACTGTCCTGTATGAAATTGCCCCATCATCACTTCTTCCCCTCCGATCACAAATGTCTCAAATCCCAGTGCTTGCCCCGTTTAAGGCCAACATAATTTCCCAACTCCAAACTTTTATGTTTCTCTTACCCTAAGACTTTTACTGGGGCTTCTCTGGTGGCTCAGGCAGAAAAAAATGTGCATGAAATGCAGGAGGCCTGAGTTTGATCCTTGTGTCAAGAAGATCTTCTATAGAAGGTAATGCCAACCCACTCCAGTATTCTTGCCTAGAGAATTCCATGGACAGAGGAGCCTGGAGGGCTAAGCCCACAGCATCTCAAGCAGCCAGACATGACTGACCAACAAACACACACATGACCTTCATTATAGGGATAAATTGGATTTTTTTTTTAACATTCAACACTTTCTTTCATTTTCTAGATTTCAAATTTCTATACTTTTCCCTATCTTTGTCACTTCTGTTTTAAATCACTAAAAATCCATAAGTAAAACAGCTCTTAGAATCTGTGACAGGAAGAACCTTACAGGAGGACATTTCTTGAACAGGAGGTAAATTCATACCAAAATATAACTTAAAATACATGCACTGCTGCTGCTGCTAAGTCGCTTCAGTCGTGTCCGACTCTGTGCGATCCCATAGACAGCATCCCAACAGGCTCCCCCATCCCTGGGATTCCAGGCAAGAACACTGGGATGGGTTGCCATTTCCTTCTCCAATGCATGAAACTGAAAAGTGAAAGTGAAGTGGCTCAGTCGTGTCCATCTCTTAAGGACCTCATGGATTGCAGCCCATCAGGCTCCTCCGTCCATGGGATTTTTCCAGGCAAGAACACCAGAGTGAGGTGCCATTGCCTTCTCCAAAAATACATGCACTAAATAAATAGAAACTTGAAAATAGAGGTTAAACCATCTGCCTGCAATGTGGGAGACCTGGGTTCAATCCCTGGGTCAGGAAGATTCCCCTGGAGAAGGAAATGGCAACCCACTCCAGTATTCTTGCCTGGAGAATCCCATGGACTTAGGAGCCTTGTGGGCTACAGTCCACGGGATCGCAAAGAGTCGGACATGTACCAGCGACAGCAACTTCAGTGACTTAGGATAATAAAATATTGGAGTGGGTATCCTAACCCTTCTCCAGCAGATCTTCCCAACCCAGCAATCGAACCAGGGTCTCCTACATTGCAGGCAAATTCTTTACCAACTGAGCTCTCAGGAAAGCCCAATAAAGTTTACTCTGGAATAGTATAAATTATTTTAGACAAATTTAATTATTAGCATTTGTAAAACCTGTATCATAACCATTAAAGAGAAAACCCTATATTAGACAAATTTAACATTATAATTCTAACCTCATTTTATAGTATAGTTCTCCATTTTACTGGGTAGGCTCTTGCTATAGTAAAATAAAATAGCTAATATAATCATTGTGAGGCTGGATACAAAAACAGAAGAAAGCTCATGACATTCTTGACTGGTTTCCCAAACTTAACCCCATTAACATACACTAGAACATGTATTAAACTTTTATCAATTTTTATCCATGAAAACAATTGTCGAACAATTTCTTTAAAAATAAATATTTAAAAATAAAAACTAGAGGTTAGGTATTTGATGCAGTTAAAAGGCAAAAGCAAATCTATAGAAAGAAGCACAAATAAATACAGAGAGTAGAATAAAAACAATAGTACGGAAAGAGTCTGCAGAGAAAAGGAAAATGTAGTTGATCTTCTATTAGTAAACTTTTAGCTTCTGTGTAAATAGGCTCAACAACTTATAACTAGAATTGATGGATAGCTGTATTTACACTTTTTTTTCTTTTCTTTTTTTAAAATTTTTATTTATTATTTATTTATTTTTTTTTAATTTTAAAATCTTTAATTCTTACATGCGTTAAGATGTCTTCGCTATACTTACCGCAGCACTTCTGACCCAGGAATGAGAAGACAAGCTCTTTCTTCTAAAAGACTTTTGCCTCTAGTAAAGCTAACCAGAATTTCAAAGTTCTTTGAAAATTTTGCCTTAAGAACATTTAACCGACAAGAATATTTCACCCTACAAACTTTTATTGAGAAAAATCATCGTGTGTGAATTATGGATGTCCCAACCCCAATATTCAGTGAGAAAAATATATAAAGCATTCTTACAATCAAAAGAGAAAAAGACATGCACTTCTCACCATGCCCTCCTTCAGGGAATCAGTAGTGCACTGGAAGATGGAGCCACAAGCCTCAACAGGAGTATGTTTCCTAGATTGTCGGTGGGGATTTAAAATGATTTTCAAAGTTACAATTTCACACACTAAAAACCAATTTCAATGAATATTTTCTTTAAAAAGTCACTCGACATCCTAAATCTAATGCCCTGAACTTTCAGACCTGCTCAGGTACACGAGAACAGATAACATAACAAAGAAGACTTCAGATTAACTTAATTTACAGAGACAGAATGACAAAATTCAGTGAAAGGCAGTCTGTGCATTTCTTCAGGAAGCAAACTGACATTATTCAGTGTGGGTAAAGTGTGAAAATATAGCTGTTCTCAAGATACCTGATTTTATGTTGAAATGAGTCTGCTACAAAAACTACCAAAATGAGATTTCAGCATATATGTGGCCTTCCTGTTTTAATCACAGAACACTTACATGAAGTGATTTCACACACTTCATGTGTGATATCATTTGCCTTCTGAGAGAAGTCAGAGTTCAATTACACACTAATTTGAGCACTGATAAAATGGAGACTAATTCATTTTTTTTCATATACGGTTAAAAAAAGTTTACAGTTGTATCTCCATATGCAGGTCAATGATGTATTTTTTAATCTAAATACAGACTAATAGATTTTTTATTAAAATTTTAAAATAAAATGCTATTATTCATATAATTTCAAATTTTCTACAATTAAGCCAGTGGAAGCCTCAAGTTGCCTTATGTGTTATTTTGACATTTCATACATATATATTAATATATAAATCATATATGTAGTCACATCTCTGTTACTTGCACACATACATACATAATAATATATAGTTATGTATATACTAGTACTATTTTGTTTTATTAAGTTATAAGTTTACTCTGATACTTCTGATTTCAATCTCAACTTCTGTTATTACATATGCATATTCCTCTTCTCTCACAATGAGAAATTTGTTCCTAGAAAATATTAATATATTTACTCATTTGTTAAAAAGTTTCAGAAGTGTTACTTCAGTATCACTATACCATAACAAATATAGATCAAAACATATTTGTATTTCTTTTTTATGTCTGTAGACTGGTGGCTCAGATGGTAAACTGTCTGCCTGCAATACAGGAGACATGGGTTTGATCCATGGGTCAGGAAGATTCCCTGGAGAAGGAAATGGCAACCCACTCCCGTATTCTTGCCTAGAAAATCCCATGAATGGGGGAGCCTGGTAGGGTACAGTCCATGGGGACGCAAAGAGTCAGACATGACTGAGCAACTTCACTAGACTGACAATACATGTCAATGTTACTTGTATTAATTTATGCTTCCTTCACTCTATGTTATCATGTTGATATATTCTTGTTTCATTTGTTTTTTCTGCATTCCTTTCAAATTTCCTTTTCCATTCTTCGTTAATTTGTGTATGTTAGAATATGCAAATTGATAGTGATATCAAATCAGAAACTATTTCACCTCATTATCTTTCCCACTTAATTGTCAACAAATCTCCTTAGATATTCAATTTCATGACTTCTGATTTGTCATTCTTCTGCTGACTCTTGCTAAAATAGTTCTTTGAAACAAAAGTTAACACAATGCATATACTGTTTTGCATTTTTCTCTTTGTTATCTAAAAATACAATGTTAATATCACTCATCAACTGTTAATGCAGACCTTTTAATCTCATCTAATCTTTTTATTATATAATTTTCAAGTGTGCAGCATTATAATTCAACCTTTGTATATACTACAATGTCATAACAGCACAAGTCTAGACAATATCCATCACCATACAGTTTACTTTCTTCACTCATTTCCACTACTCCCTAGTTCTCTTCTGTGGTAACCAATAATCTGCTCTGTATCTCTGTGTTAGTTTTCTTTTTATTTTGTTCATTGATTTGTTTAGCCTCCACATCCGTGTGAAATCATATGGTATTTGTCTTTCTAACTTATTTCACATGGCATAATGTATTCAAGGTTCATCCAAGTTGTCACAGAGGATTTCATGTCTTTTTTAAATGACTGATTAATATACATAGGTGTCTCAGCAGTAAAGAATCTGCAATTCAGAAGTTGCACAGCAGATGTGGGTCTGACCCCTGGGTTGGGAAGATTCCTTAGAGAAGGAAATAGCAATGCTCTTCAGTATTCTTGTCTGGGAAATCCCAAGGACAGAGGAGCCTGCTGGGCTACAGTCCATGGGGTTACAAAAGAGTCATACTTAGGGACTAAACAACAAGGACAACATATAAGATATATATATATATATATATATATATATATATATATATATATATATAATCACTGTATTTATTTGTTAACATCTGTCCATCTATCTATATCACATCTTTATCCATTCATCTGTAGATGGATACTTAGGTTGCTTCCATATTTTGGCTATCATGAATAATGCTGCCATGAACCTTTTAATTCATATATCATTATGAACGAATGTTTTGTGTTCCTCATTCCACCCAGAAGTGGGATATGTGGGTCATACGGCAATTCTGTTCTTAACTTTTAGAGGAATCTCCATACTTTTGCATAGTGGTGGTACCAATTTACAATTCCATTAACAATCTACTAAGGTTCCCTTTTAGGGTTTCCCTTACCAACACTTGCTGTTTCTTGTCTTTTGATGATAGCCATTCCGACAGGTGTGAGGTAATACTTCATTGTGCTTTTGATTTGCATTTCCCTGATGATATGTCATTTTTAAATCTTTTCATGTGTCTTTTGGCCATTTGTATATCTCTTTTAGAAAAATGTCTATTCAGTTCCTCTACCCATTTTGAATCCAGTTGTATATTTTTTTTGATGCTGAGCTGTATTGAGTTTTTATATTTGAATATTTACTCCTTATCAGACATATTGCTTGCAAATATCTTCTCCCATTAAGTACGTTGCCTTTTAATTTTATTCATGATCAGTCAGTCCAGTTCAGTTCAGTCGCTCAGTCATGTCTGACTCTTTGCGACCCCGTGAATTGCAGCACGCCAGGCCTCCCTGCCCATCACCATCTCCCAGAGTTCACTCAGACTCACATCCATCGAATCAGTGATGCCATCCAGCCATCTCATCCTCTGTCGTCCCCTTCTCCTCCTGCCCCCAATCCCTCCCAGCATCAGAGTCTTTTCCAATGAGTCAACTCTTCGCATGAGGTGGCCAAAGTACTGGAGTTTCAGCTTTAGCATCATTCCTTCCAAAGAAATCCCAGGGCTGATCTCCTTCAGAATGGACTGGTTGTATCCATTGCAATAAATAAAAAACTTTTTAATTTTATGTAGTCTTAGTTTTTTTTTTTTTTTTTTTGGTTTGTAGTCTGATCTACAAAACCATTGCTAAGATTGAAGACAGTGAGATTATTGCCTATGTTTTCTTCTAGAAATTTTATGGTTTCTGGTCTTATACTTAAATGATTATTTCATTTTGAGTTAATTTTTGTGTACGGTATAAAACAGTGGTATAGCGGCATTTTTTTTTTTTGCATGTGGTTGTCCAATTTTCTCAACACCATGTTTTAAAGAAATTATTACTTTCCTATCGTATGTCCCTTGCTTCTTTGCTGTATATTAGTTTAACCTATATATTTTGGATTTATATCTGGTCTCTCAATTCTGTTATATTGTTTTGTGTGCCAGTACCATAGTCTATTTTGTACTATAGCTTTGCAGTAAATACAGTTTGAAATCAGGTGATGTGATGCATTAAGTTTTTCTCTTTCTCAAGATTATTTTGGTTATTCCGAATCTCTTGTGGTTCCATAAAAACTGTACATAACTGGCTTATCTCCTAGCAAATAGGAGTTCTATTATACCACTTTAAAACTTTGTGAGAAGCAAATTATATAAAAATGATAGGTTTTGCAAAATATACAGTACTTATTAAACAAGTATATTACTTTTATTTCCTTTCCATTTTTATAAAACAATTGAGTTACATATTATTGACTATCTAACTACACTGCCTCTAGTGATTCTTCAGCAGCCATGAGATTGAGATCCTTAGTGTTTAGCAAAAGAGAAGGAAAATGTCTGTAACAATTCATTCTTCCCTTGTGAGAAGTTCATAAAAGTAAGTTGTAGAATATGATGAAGGGTTAATGCGGCCACAATAGGGAAAGTGGAGATGTGCTGCTTGCAAACAGGATGTTCTGCCAAGGAGATGGACACAGCCTTGAGATTAATGGTCCCTTGCAAATAAGGGAACATTCCCTTCTTGTGATAAGGGCTCTGGACAGACTCTGCAGTAGGCCGGAATTTCACTCCCTTTTGCTGTACGATAACATTTGTGCACATGCGCTGTACTGAACGTTTGGTCATACAGTCTGGAATTCTGTCCAGAGGTGATATATATAAATAAACCGTGAGCTCGCTGGAGCAGCGCAGTTCTGTTCCTCTGGCCAGAGTGGTGTCCTGTCTGTCTCTTGTGTGTCTTGTATGTTCTGTGTCATTTCACTCGTAGTAACCAACAATATGATGGTTTAAGTTCTCAATTATAAGGTCACATCCCTTTAAGATACTGACTGTAGAAAGGCTGGGATCAATCTCTGGAGAGAAGCATCTCTCAACTCCCATTTAAGAGAAGGAGGAACAAAATTAAATACATTTCTTTACCTCATATTTCATGTCTCTGAGGAAGCTAACCCGGTAGATGGAAGTCTCAATTTCAGTTGTCTCATTTGTGAGAAAGTGCTTTGGCACCCCACTTCAGTACTCTTGCCTGGAAAATCCCATGGACTGAGGAGCCTGGTAGGCTGCAGTCCATGGGTTCGCGAAGAGTCGGACACGACTGAGCGACTTAACCTTCACTTTTCACTTTCACGCATTGGAGAAGGAAATGGCAACCCACTCCAGTGTTCTTGCCTAGAGAATCCCAGGGATGGGAGAGCCTGTTGGGCTGCTGTCTCTGGGGTCGCACAGAGTCAGACACGACTGAAGCGACTTAGCAGCAGTAGCGGCAGCTTCTTACTCAGAGAAACAAAGAAGAACTCGGGGAGAAGAGAAGAATGTTGTTATTTGCAGGATGATTTTTTAGCTTAAAGGTGAACTATACTCTGAAATGAAAATGATTTTAAATATTACCTCTGAAATTTTTAAGTTTTAAGACTTTGAAAACATAACATTGTAAATATTATAGACCTGACCATGTTCTAGTAATTGCATATAAAATGAACAATAGATAATAGCTAATAACTCCATACTTTTACTTCAGATAAGTATTGAGTTACTAGTTCACATTTCCCTCATTCCATTTCTTAATCTGAAATAACATGACAGCTAACTACTTGAAAAACAAATTTTCCTTACATTTTAACCTCTAAATAATAACAAGGATTATATTGTTTCATCTTTACCTCTTATTTTCTCCACATGCTTCAAGAAATTAAACATTTCAGTATCCACACTATCTCCTGCTACCTGCTCAGAATGGTTTCTTCTGATTAAAAAGAAGTAATACCTTCCTTTTTAGCTTCTTTATAAATGTCCTTATTAAGAAAATGTCTACCATGAGTAGCAACATTAGGGTGTGTCCTCTATCAGATGTGAGAAAACCAGTCTTTCTTCAAGGAAAAGCACACGTAAAGTTGTCCCTATTAAGAATTCATTTTACATATACATCAAAGACAGTTCGAGTAAAACACATATGAGTTTATGATTAATGTTTTACTATCTTTGGATTGTGTCATTTAATTTGAAAAGGTTAATTGACAATGAATCATCCATGATTTTAATAAAATGTATAATTTTAATCACCTGAATTTTCTGCTATTCTAAGTTTTCTGAAACATATTACCTTTCATTTGTTCTAGTTGCTGTGGTTCTAATTCTTGAAGAGTTAATTGACCATATCTAGGTAGGTTAACTGCATATATAGCAGTTAACAGTATTCTATTAATATATTTATACTGATAAATCGAGCTTTTCATAATATATTCAAATATTTAAATGTATGCCTTAGTGTAACTATGACCTCCCTGGTGGCTCAGATGGTAAAGCGTCTGCCTACAATGCGGGAGACCCAGATTCAATACCTAGTTGTGGAAGGTCTCCTGGAGAAGGAAATGGCAACCCACTCCAGTATTTTTGCCTGGGAAATCCTATGGATGGAGGAGCCTGGTAGGCTCCATGGGGTCCATGGGGTTGCAAAGAGTTGGACACAACTGAGCAACTTCATTTAGTGTAATAGTTATGTCACTGTTTCAGAATGCATGTTTATGAAAAATTGAATAGCTAAATTGTTAATATTTAGAGTATACCTCTTTATATATAAGAATATCACTTTCTTTTAAGTATTTGTGATGAAAATAATACTAAAACAGCATACACATATTAAGATTTCTCAAAAATAACACAGAAATTACAACATTTTTCGTATTGGATAAGGTCCTTTTTTTTTTTTTTCCCATCTACTGCACTGGATTCCACAAAAGGATTTCTTTCCTTTTTTCTCCTAATGGAAGTCTGAAATTTGATGTCTAACTTCTTTAGGTCTTATTTCTTTTCTATCTTTACTGTTCTCTCTTGGAATAACTAGTGCTCACACGTGCTATCTGAGACCTTACAGTAAACCCCAGATGAGGAAAAACAAAAAGTTTCAGAAAAAAAGAGATTAAAAATATGTGTGACAGTACAGAGCTCACTCTCTGAGATAAACATACACTATCTGAGAAATATTCTCTAAAAATACATGCAGAAAGGCTATTTTCAATGATGTCTTAATGATGAGATGATGCAATATTTCTTTTATTGCTAAACTTTTTTCAGTGTACAGTTTAATGGATTTTGATAAATGTAACCATCATCTCAAAAATTTCTACCTATCAATTAAAGTCAGTCACTTCCATCCTACATCCAGATACCTTACCTGTTTTTTGTTCATTTTTTTTCAGTTTTGGTCTTTAGAGTTTCATATAAATGAAGTTCACTTTCTTTCCATTTAATATAATGTTCTTGAGATTTTCTATATTGTTGAGTGTATCAGGACTTCTTATTTTACATTGTTAAATAGTCTTTCAACAATATAAATATTTGAATTTATTTTTAAAAGTTTGTATACCTTGCCATTTTTATTGAGCTCTTCCATCTTATTAGTCTTTCATAATATGTACTGAAACAGGATTTCTAAAATGGTTTAAGTATGTACAAAGAAGATTTTAAGTAACTAAACAATTTAAGGAAGCAAAATCTTTAAGAATATGTAATGACATTTCAAATTTTCCCTCTTACACTAAATAGTATTTGTGTTCTGGCAACTAAAATATTTTCATATTTCATTTTATCTGTCTTAAAGTAGACTACTGAATTGCATTGTAATGAATTTAAGATTCAATGAAAATTAACTGTAATGAAACTATAGCATCTAATAGAAAAAGTAACTGATAACTGCTAGCAAAGTCTTCCCAGGCGGTTCACTGGTAAAGAATCTACCTGCCAATTTAGGAGACACAAGGAGATGTGTGTTCAACCCCAGGATCAGGAAGATCTTCTGCAGAAGGAAATGGCAACCCACTCCAATATTCTTGCCTGGGAAATACTATGGATAGAGGAGCCTGGCAGGCAGTCCATGGAGTAGCAAAAGAGTCTAACATGACTTAGCAACTAAACAACAATAGCTGATAGCAAAAATAAAATATGGGGGTCTCAGGAATTTTAAAGGAGCTTTGCTTGAATCAGCATAAATAGGGCAATTTGCCAATCTTCCTAATTTCATATTTAGTTAGTTATAACCAAGCATTTTAAATATTCAAAGAAATTATTACCACAGAGGGGGAAAAAAAAACATTTTCTAATTAAATTTTTTTCTTTACTTTCTTTGCCTTCTAGCTACATAATAAATTGTGGTAAAATCACTATTTGATTTTTATGTTCTACACTGATTTTTAAATTAATAAAACTATTAATGCAATATTCATGATTCTTCATGTCATTTAAATTTACCCTCTTTTTTCCACAACAACAAAAAAGAGATTTTTGTTGTTGTTGTTAAATTAAAATGAATTAAAAGTCTATTCAGAGGAATTTATATATGTTTACCACTTTCCTCTGAGTTAAGAACAGAAATATATCACATTTTAATGTTTCATGTACTCAGCAGTTTAGTGTTTATTTACTTTTTAATTCAAGGATAAAGAGCAAAACCAGCAGTACAGAAACAAATGATTGCAAATAAAAAGTAAAAACACAAAACATTCAGTGTTATTTAGAATAATTTTTGCACTATTCTGTTTGAATTTTGCCATTAATATAATTTGATTTTTATGGCTGTAACATATTATTTTAATATTTTCCATTAACAATGTTTTGAATTTCCACATTTTCTATAAATCTGAGAACACTTCTTTCTTAAAGCAATAATTACCACTTTGAAGTAAGTCAACTTGGAAAACTTAGAACAAACCTGAGGAAGCCATTTGTTGCTGCATAACACTTTATAGTTAAAATATCAAATGTTTATTTTCTTCCACAGTTTCTGACAGTCAGGAATCTGGCAGTGGCTGAGGTAACTGGCCTTAGATCAGAGTCAAATAAACCTTTTAGTTGTGGCAGCAGCCATTTCAAGTGTTAACTACTGCTTAACTACTACAGGAATCCCCGATATCTGGGATCTAATGACTGATGGACTGATGCAATAATAATAGAAATAAAGTGCACAATAAATGTAATAATAGAAATAATAGAAATAAAATGCACAATAAATGTAATGCACTTCAATCATCCCCAGGCTGCTCCCACCACCTGCTTCATGGAAACATTCTCTTCCATGAAACTGGTCCCTGATGCCAAAAAAGGTTGGGGGCCCCTGCTTTAGAATTTGCTTCCAAGCCCACTCACCTGACGGTTGGCAGTTCTGACTTCCTCACAGGCTCTGCCAGGAAGTCTCAGTTTCTCAACAAATAGGTCCCCTCATATGTCTGCTCAAATTGACAATGTATTTCTGCAAGAGAGAGTAATAGAAGAGAGAGGCAATAGGAGGAAACGTTGGTGCAGGAGAGAGAGAAAGGGTCAGAGCAAGCAATGTTCCGCCATATGCTAATTGACACATTGGCAAACCTTGGTAATTTATGGGAAGGGTCTCTACAAATCTGTGAGAATAACAGAGAACCCTGGAGGGCCTACTGGAGTCTGGCTACCACAGTCTTGTCTGGCTCTCAGTAATTGATATTCCTCCTGTTATCACAGAGATCAAGGGATACCCAGAGAAAGAGAGCAAGGCATGGCTTTCTTGACATAAGAGAAGTCATTTTTGGCCTAAGCCATTTTGTGATTTTATCCTGGCCACAACACTTACTCTTGAACAGGTCTCAGTGGTTAATGATCTTAAGGAAACAAAAGCATACAGAAATAAACCATTATTAAGCAAGAGAAGTGATAGTACAAAGATAATACATCACTTGTAAAGACTCCCAGTTCTATTCCCATGTTAAAGATTAGCCTAAACCACCAGATTAACAGGAACCTAAGCAATGATGTTGTTGAATTTTTCTGAACTTCATGACTTCAGTCAACAAAAGCTATACCCCATAGACTACCCAAGTCCCTTTATAAATTTGCATGTGCCCTTAACTTAAAACTTCCTCAGTGTTGCTGTTGTAGAGACACTACTTTGGGGAAGATCCCCAGTATTCCCCTTACTTGCAAGTAAGAAATCCTTCTAACCTTTGACTTGTTTGTGCCTTCTGGATCCATATACACCAAGAGGCAAACTAGTTTTCCAGGTAATACTCCACAGACAAAACACATTCACTTCCTCATAAGTCCCCATAAAGGTTTATCCTATTACAAAGCCAACTCAAGTCCAGACTCCTATATCTAAATCAGGTTCAGAGTGAATGGGCTCTTGGGTGTGGTTCTGTAAATACAGTCATTGAGTATAGTTCTTTGTGACTTTAAGTGACAAGTTGTCACTTGTGAAAAGTGACACCAGTTGATGATGGTCAGATTAGTACAGATGACATCTTCAAAGACGGAGAAAAAGGAAGGAAAAAGTAGACATTGTTTCAAAACAATTCTAACATTTAGCCAGGCAAGAACTGTACATGTTATGTTTAGGTCTCAAGGCCAGAGAATCATTGTTGAAGGTTCTTGGTTCTACCCTGAGTCCTGCTTCTTTTTTCATGAAAAGCAACACCTGTTCCTTCTTGGTCTGCTTACTATTACTAGCATTTGTGAGTCAAAAGGTCTCTTTTCATTTTGTACTTTCTGTGACCTTTTCAGAAAGTCAAAGTTGGTAATGTTTCTGAATACAGAATTCCTTAAAAGTTGTCAATCTTAGAGTTATAAAAGCCACATTTATGATCTCTTGGAGATAAGAGATCTCTACCTTGCATTTCAACTGGGAAGGTTGAGGGACAAATGACCTTCAGTATTTTAAAAGCTCTAAGGTTTGATCGAAAAGATATGTGAAGCACATGTTTTATCTCTTTGGAGAGTCTTTTGTCTGAAGTAACCTTTGATCTTTCTAAGGTCTCAGTGAAAGATTTTCAGTCATAACTTTCAGCTTTATCATTGGTCTGTTCCCCACCCCCCAACAGTGTCATGAATTTGATCTTTCTTTAGAATTTGAGCATCCTTTGCCATCTTAAAGGGCTGAGAAGTTTCAAAGCCATCAATTTTTAATATTTTAACAATACTCTCTTTGTTTCATCTCACTTCTCTTATGTATTACTATAAGTAACAAGAGAAACTAGGCAGTACTTTCAACACTATGATTGGAATTCTCCTCAGTGGGAGACCGTTCTCCATGGATCTCCAGTCTTTCTGCACCTCTGACATCTTTTCAGGATTGTCTGCATAGCAAACAGATTTGGAAAATAGAGGTAGTATCTTCTTCCAGGATTGCATCCCAAGATATTATGAGATATTAAAGATCACATCTTCCACTGTGACAATTATTTTGTCAGCTTATGTATTAGCTTCTTATTGCTACTGTAACAACCTTTGCTTCTTAAATTATAAATGAATATATATATATATATATATATATATATATATATATATATATATCCTTGGCTAATTGTCCCTTTCACATTCAAAGTCACAACTAAAAAGTCACTTTCACAAAGTAAGGTAAATATTCACAAATTCTGGGTATTAAGACATGGACATTTTTGCAAGGCTATAATTTTGCCAACCATACTCTATATTTTGGAACTCAAACATTCAGTTCTATCCCACATAAAAAAGAAAATCACCCCATAGTGACATCTCCAAAAGTCTCCACCAAATACAGCATCAACTTAAGTCCAAACTAGTCCAGAATAGCAAGAAGAGATAAGAAAGCCTTCTCCAGTGATCAATGCAAAGAAATAGAGGAAAACAACAGAATGGGAAAAACAAGAGATCTCTTCAAGAAAACTAGAGATACCAAGGAACATTTCATGCAAAGATGGGCTCGGTAAAGGTCAGAAATGGTATGGACCTAACAGAAGCAGAAGATATTAAGAAGAGGTGGCAAGAATACAAAGAAGAACTGTACAAAAAAGATCTTCATGACTAAGATAATCACGATGGTGTGATCACTCACCTAGAGCCAGACATCCTGGAATGTGAAGTCAAGTGGGCCTTAGAAAGCATCACTATGAACAAAGCTAGTGGAGCTGATGGCATTCCAGTGAAACTATTTCAAATCCTGAAAGATGATGCTGTGAAAGTACTTCAAGCAATATGCCAGCAAATTTGGAAAACTCAGCAGTGGCCACAGGACTGGAAAAGGTCAGTTTTCATTTCAATCTCAAAGAAAGGCAATGCCAAAGAATGCTCAAACTACCACACAATTGTACTCATCTCACATGCTAGTAAAGTAATGCTCAAAATTCTCCAAGCTAGGCTTCAGCAATACATGAACCATGAAATTCCAGATGTTCAAGCTGATTTTAGAAAAGGCAGAGGAACCAGAGATCAAATTGCCAACATCCGCTGGATCATGGAAAAGGCAAGAGAGTTCCAGAAAAATATCTATTTCTGCTTTATTGACTATGCCAAAGCCTTTGACTGTGTGGATCACAATAAACTGTAGAAAATTCTGAAAGAGATGGGAATACCTGACCATCTGATCTGCCTCTTGAGAAGCCTATATGCAGGTTAGAAAGCAACAGTTTGAACTGGACATGGAACAACAGACTGGTTCCAATTAGGAAAAGGAGTACATCAAGGCTGTATATTGTCACGCTGCTTATTTAACTTCTATGCAGAGTACATCATGAGAAACACTGGGTTGGAAGAAGCACATGCTGGAATCAAGATTGCCAGGAGAAATATAAATACCCTCAGATATGCAGATGACACCACCCTTATGGCAGAAAGTGAAGAGGAACTAAAAAGCCTTTTGATGAAAGTGAAAGAGGAGAGCGAAAAAGTTGGCTTAAAGCTCACCATTCAGAAAAGAAAGATCATGGCATCTGGTCCTATCACTTCATGGGAAATAGATGGGGAAACAGTGGAAACAGTGTCAGACTTTATTTTGGGGGGCTCCAAAATCACTGAAGATAGTGATTGCAGCCATGAAATTAAAAGACACTTACTCCTTGGAAGAAAAGTTATGACCAACCTAGATAGCATATTCAAAAGCAGAGACATTACTTTGCCGACTAAGGTCTGCCTACTCAAGGCTATGGTTTTTCCAGTGGTCATGAATGGATGCGAGAGTTGGCCTGTGAAGAAAGCTGAGTGCCGAAGAACTGATGCTTTTGAACTGTGGTGTTGGAGAAGACTCTTGAGTGTCCTTTGGACTACAAGGAGATCCAACCAGTCCATTCTGAAGGAGATCAGCCCTGGGATTTCTTTGGAAGGACTGATGGTAATGATGAAACTCCAGTACTTTGGCCACCTCATGCGAAGAGTTGACTCATTGGAAAAGACTCTGATGATGGGAGGGATTGGGGGCAGGAGGAGAAGGGGTTGACAGAGAATGAGATGGCTGGATGACATCACAGACTTGATGGATGTGAGTTTGAGTGAATTCCAAGAGTTGGTGATGGACAGGGAGGCCTGGCGTGCTGCAATTCATGGGGTCGCAAAGAGTTGGACACGACTGAGTGACTGAACTGAACTGAAGTAAGTCCAAAAATCTCATTCAACTTTTATCAGGCCAAAAGCCCCAGATCTCATTATTTAAATCAAGTTTGAGTAAGAACGTGTTTGTTATCCAGCTTGGGGCAAAATTCCACTCTATCTGTGGGCCTGTGTAATACAAGTTGCATGCCTCCAAAATACAGTGGTGGAGTAGGCATAAGGTAGCAGTTATAGACATTACCATTCAAAATAGGAAAGTATAGGTTAAAAAAGAAAAAAAAAAAGATTTAGCAATTCTTAAGTACTCTTGCGTGGAATATTTCATGGACAGATGAACCAGACTGGCTATAGTCTATGGGGTCACAAAGTCAGATGTGACTGAAATGCAGCTACATAAACAACATTATCTTTCAAAGCATTAGCTTTCTTTGGCTCTCAGATGTTTCCTGGGTCATGGCTTCTCCACCCTCACAGTTAACCTTTATGCTTTAGAATATAACTCATTCTGCAGCTTAGTGATTTTATCTGTCTGTTTTCTGCTACAGAATTTAGAGACATCAACAGCTTCCTTTTATTCATTTCATCCTCTCCTTGTTCCTTTTGGCTTAAGCTAGCAGTGTTTCTGTTGATAAGAAAAAAATAAAAAAGAACTTGTTACACCCTTGAGAATCCCCCATGTGTGTCATGGGGATTCACTCTATTAGACAAGAGGCTTCACCACAGACCTTTCGTGAATAATTCATCTCTATCCCTGGCTTCTTCCCTCTTAGTTGGCTGAGGTAATCCATGTTTCCCACACCTTCACAGTGTCTTCTTAGGGGTGAACACAGTAACCTTTTTCTCCTTCCTAGGCAGTAGCAAGCTTCCTTTGTAGTTCTGTCGGTAAAGAATCTGCCTGCAGTGAAGGAGACCCAGGTTCGATCCCTGGGTCGGGAAAATCCCCTGTGGAAGGCAATGGCAACCCTCTCCAGTATCCTTGCCTAGAAAATTCCATGGACAGAGGAGCCTTGTGGGTTGTAGTCCATGGAGTTGCAAAGAGTCGGACATGACTGAGCAACTAGCACTTACTAGGCAGTAGCAAAGATTTCCAGTCATGCCCATGGCATTCTGTCTAGAGCACAATCTTCTCATAGTGTACCTCGTAATTTGGCATCTTTGACAACCTGTTTAAGCTGATATTTTTTTCTAATTGTCAGTTATGTTCGCTTTTATTTAATAATAGTTCAATGTATCTGAACTGTTTTCCTCTTGAATTTTACTATGAGCAGCAGGAAGCAACCTTATCTTCAATATTTCACTTGGAAATTTCCTCAAATACCCAGGTTTATCACATGCACATTATACTTTGCACAGACACTGTTAACTGCAAGACAGAATTCAGTCAAGCTTTCTTCCACTGAATAAGGATACCTCCCCTCTGGTTTCCAATAACATGTTTCTCATTTCTATCTGAGTCCTCTCCAGGAACACTTTTAAGGTTCACATATATCTATCAACAATCAGTTCAAAATGATACATGTTCTCTGCATCATGCTCATCATTTTCTTCTGAGCCTTCACCAGAGATCTTAAATGTCCATATTTCTCCTAAAAGTCTGTTCAAGACAATTTAAGTTGCTTCTAGAATGCTCCTCAAATATTTTCTAGGTTTTGACCACTGCTCAATTTCAAAATTACTTAACATTTTTAGATATTTCTTAGCACATCACACTACTTCAAGGCACCAAAATCTGTCTGAGTTACCAGGGAAGCCCAATAATTTATTTTAGGCTGCTATAATAAATTATCATCAGTGGAGGTGATTTGAAACCACACAAAAAGAATATAGTTCTAGAGGTCACAAGTCTAAAATGAGGCTCACTGGGAAGGCTTCAGGGGAGAATCTGTTGTCTTTCCATTCCATGGACTTTATTCATCTTCATAGCCAGGAATGGCTGGTCCAATCTTCCTCATGCTATATCACTATTGATCCTGACTCCTCTATCACACTCTTTCACTTATAAGAACCCTTATTTCTGGTCCACCAGCATATGCTCCCTAATTAAAGATTCCTAATGTAACCTCACCTGTAGAAGCCCATTATTAATAAGCAATGATATATTCATCATGTTAAAGGACTATTTCATTTAATATAATATATTCACATGTTCTGGAGTTGTTTGAGGAAGGAAATTGTTCTGCATAAGACAGTTTGCCTTCAGCTCTCTTATAAGGTGGAGAATTTCTTAAGCTTGTGGCTCATTATTTGTGACACAATTTCCATTCATGACCTTTGGGACCTGGGGAGCATGGGGAGCAAGAGGAACAGAAGCAAATATGGTATATGTGAGGGCTTCCCAGGTGATGCTAGTGGTAAAGCACCTCTTGCCAATGCAGGAGACATAAAAGACACGGGTGAAATCCTTCTGGCTTGGGTAGATTCCATGGAAGAGGGCCTGGTAACCCACTCCAGTATTCTTGCCTGGATAATCCCGTGGACAGAATAGCTGATAGACTACAGTCCATATGGTTACAAAGAGTAAGACACTACTGAAGCAACTTAGCAGGCATGCCTGGTGTATGCAGTGATTTGAGTAAGATTGTCCTTGTCTGATGGCTTCTGATAGCATGGGTGAGATTATGCCCTGCCAATTTGTTATATTTTAAATTTGTTACCTTTTAAACAGGCTAAAAAATCTCAGACTTTCCTCAGCATTTGACTGCCTTAGCTCGATTACACATTTCATACTTTATTTCTAACTATAGTATTGTTGCTAAGCTTTCTGCTACTATACTATAATAAACCCCTTTCCCTAACTTTTAATAACATTTTGCCCACTTCCACGTAAGTCTTCTCTCCTAGACTTAACAAAGACTGTACAAATTCTATTAAGTGCTTCAACAAAACACCTTAGACTTTTACTATCCTTCTTAAATTTTATTGCGTAGTTTCAAAGCCACACCCACATTTCCAGTTTATTTCTTCAGCATGCAGATTCTGATATCAAAATATGTAGAAGTATTATATTGTTTTGTAATAAACTATCTTAAAACACAGCAACTCAAAACAATGAGCATTTATTTCTCATACATTTTCTGAGGGTCAAGTTTCTGGGAGTGGCTTAGTTGAGAATTTCTGGCTCTGGATCTTCCATGAGATCACAACCCACTCTTGGCTGGTGATTTAGTCACCTCAAGGTTTACTGAGGTTTGCAAACCTGTCTCCTGTGATTGTTGGAAGCCTTCATCCTTGTTGGCTCTTGTCAAGGTTTTATTTCCTAATCTTTTATTAGTTTTCTCCACAAGGTTGCTTACATCAGGGAAGTTTGTTTCCCAAGAGTGACTGATGAGAGCAAGAACAATTACAATTTAATCTTAGAAGTGACATACCATTAATTCTGTCATATACTACTTGCCATACAGACCAGTTATGTATACCATGTGGAGGAACCTACACTTGGAGTTGCGATCACTAAGGGCTTTGTTGGAGGCTCAGTACTACAAACTGTCTTGTTTGATATTATCGTAGCTAGGCTTAATTGATGATCATGTCTTTTACATGGCTTCTTCCAACATTCAAATATCCCTGTCACTTATAGTGACTGGAACCTTGTAGGAACTCAGAGAATATGTGCAGAATGAATGAATTGAGCTTTTTGAAGCTACAAGGCTAACAAGTTCATCTGCAGTTTGACTAGATCATATGCTTTAATGAATAAATTATTGTCTTAGAATATAATAAAGTGAAATTATGTAAAGACTTAGATCATCATTGCATATTTATTTGAAATACTGTTCATCTTCTTGGCTGTTGTCATGTTGGGGGCTATTAAGGGATGTAGGAATATTTTAGATTAACTATCATTGTTGCTCCAATATTCTTAATAGCAGTTAATGTCAAATGACTATTGCCGAACTGCACAAAAAAATTATTTATTATTTCAATTTTAAAAAGTTATTCTGTGAATTTTTTAGCACAACTTAAAAGTAATAGACAGAAGTTATATTCAGCAGTGACTTGAAACACTGAATAATCCAGTTGATTATTAGTTTTCCTATAAAGCTTGAATTGTTATTAAGGTTATATAATAATAAACTAATTTTTCTCTTATGCATCATGCCAATATTGGATTTTATTTTTAGTTAATTGGATTGTTATTGTACATTATAATAGCATTTGCCAATTCGATATCCCCTTTACTCAAAGGAAGATCAAAGGACTTTTTGCTCTCTGATCTCCAGTTTTTTAGACGTCCTTGAATGACATTCCTTATTACTTTCTGAAAATACCCAAGGTAAGACAGAATTTCTGCAATATAATATAAAATCTCTTCATGCCAAAAAGACAGAGTAGCTAAAATTATTAATTTTATGTTAGCCAGAACTGTTGTCAGAACTTCTGTTACTACTGTTAATAGTTTGCCCTGGCAAACTAATACAAAAGCCACACAAGAAAATTACCAATTGGTCTCAGACATTCATGAGGCAGTTATGCAGTGTGTTGACTCTAAAAACTTAAATGGAAATTTTTATTTTCCATAGAGGTTGTTCTCCATCATTTTGTAAAATAAAACAAGAGTTATGAATTACTCTCATAGAGAAATTCTTTCATACAGTCAGAATGTGGTAATGTTAGCAGAAACTCTACTGATCTACTGAAACATGTGTTTAAATATAGCATAGGCATAAGGTCTTATACCGGAGAAGGCAATGGCACCCCAGTCCAGTACTCTTGCCTGGAAAATCCCACGGATGGAGGAGCCTCGTGGGCTACAGTCCGTGGGATTGCTAGGAATCGGACATGACTGAGTGACTTCACTTTCACTTTTCACTTTCATGCATTGGAGAAGGAAATGGCAACCCACTCCAGTGTTTTTGCCTGGAGAATCCCAGGGATGGGGGAGCCTGTTGGGCTGCCCTCTATGGGGTCGCACAGAGCTGGACACAACTGAAGCGACTTAGCAGCAACAACAGCAGCAAGGTCTTAAACAAAGTGGTATCGTGTGCCATCTATGTCTCATTATTCAGAGAGAAGACAGAGAAACTTACATGTTCTACTGGTAATAAATAGGTTAAAAACCATTTTCTGTGAGTCAAGTTTACAGTATGTATCAAAGTATTAAAATGATATATATCTTGACCCAATCATACCACTTGAAGTATTTATTTCTGAAAAATAAGAAATATATACAAACATATTTCTAAAAAATTCTTAACTGTAAAATTGCTGATTATAGACTATTATTAATTATATTATATATCAATATTATACAGTATATTAGATACAATATAATTACTTAGAACTTGGAAATTTTTGCATATTTTAAGTTAATTTACATTATTTAACAAAATCTTTAAATGTAAGTTTAAAAAATCAAATGCAATGTTAGAAAAATTGTTTTCAATGAAATACTTCAAAAATGCTGTATGTAGGTATTATTTTCATTTTGTAAATGTTGCATTCTGAAAGTATGTGTACTTAAAATCCATTACTTAAGAGACTCCATCAAAATGTACAAAATGACTGACCTTGAATAAAACATAATCAGAGATTTTGAAAGATTCCTTTCTTACCATTTCTATAGGTTCTAAAGTACTCTCTATAGAACCATCACCTCAGCTATCCAACCACTTCCTGCCTAGTTCTGATCTATCATACCTTTTCTACCTCTTTTATTTATTTTCTTTAGCTCTTACAATTATCATGTTACTGATGCTCAGTTTGTTCATTTGTCTCTCCTACAGTCTCTTTTCAAATTCTACAACAGCAAGCTTTTCACTACTTTGTCCACAGATAAATCTTCAAGGCCTCCAGTAATCCCGGCCACACAGTCAGTCCTAACAAATGTTCACTGAAGTGATAAACTCGTGATTTTTTCAGCCTTATTTTGCTTAACATTAAACTTTTTGTTTTGTATTGGGGTATAACCAATTAAGAATATTGTGATAGTTTAGGTGTACAGTGGAGGAAAAAGACATACATATACATGTATCCATTCTCCCCCAGTATGCCCTCCACGAGCTTGTATCATTTTTGTAACATGAAAATAGTAGATATTATTTCTAAATATCTATATAAACCCCAGAGTAATGGAAAACTTACAGATATTACAAACACATTTAAACTGACATTCAACATTAATAAAAGTTGATTGCAAAAATAATTGTATTTTGCTCTTTTCTCAACTTTTTAAAGTCTGCATTTTTCCCTTATTTCAATTTAAAAAGGTTAGAGTGATGTTTGTGCCTATGTATTGCCCTTTCCTAACAATTTCATTTCTCAACTGAACGTTACTTTCTGGCCACATGATTTGCAAACTTTATCCTCATCTGGGAAAATTGCCATCAACATATACTTTGTATGTATTTTCAACTGGAGCTGAATTATATTATATTATATATATATATAATATATTATATAATATATATATTATGTATATATATATATATATATATACATATACATTTTAAAAAAAGGTCTCTTGTTCCTCATTCATGGCAGCATTATATTAATAATAGACTAAATACCACTTGTCTAAAATGTTCTCTGGTTGTTTTGTCCCTCTAAATACATTTAAGTTGAAATCAAAACAGTTTTTAACAGAGAAAATAAGAGCTATGGACTTTGTATTGTTTAAAAGGGACATGGTGTTATGTATTCAGCATAGGTTTGTGAACTATATATTCTAAAATGGGTGTATTTTATAATGATTAAGCTTTCCTTTCAAATATACTTTGCTGCTTGAATAATGCAACTACTAATAGACAAAATCATAGTTATTTCAGTAACAGAAACGCAGCTATTGTCCAATATAGAGAAGCACACTCCATTAACCTTTCTGTCCTTGGAAATCAGACAGGCTTACTGTGCAATTGCAATTAGCTTGTCAAATAAATCCACTGCCACTCCAATTCTTTTCTTTAGTTCAGTTTTGGAAACAGGGTGTGCCAAAACTTGAAAAGCATTATAATTTTATTCTGTTGGAGAAATATTAGGCAATGGATATTGAAGTAATATTTAAAACTGAGTATAGCTTTTATGAATGTGACGTGATTGATAATAGACATTCTAGTTTGATGTTTAATTTCACTTTGCCTTGAATAATGGAGATCATTCAACCCAGAATGGTCATGGTATTGCCTAATGTTGGCTATATATAAAGCAAAAAATTGACTGGTTTTTGTTTCATGTTGCTAAATCATATGTATTATTGACCTTGTGTATATACTACATTTCTCACCTTTAGGGGAATATTTGACAGGATTAGGAAGAAAAAACAAAATTGTATTGATAAATATTTTTAGAATACATCGTTCTCTTTAAGCCATAAACCACTTACCCCCAAAATGTTAATGCTTTTTTATTTTAATATCCAGATATGATGGTAAAAATATTTATCCCAATTTCAAGTGTATATGAATAAGCAATAATGTTTAGAATATGAGGAAAAGTGCAAATTTTAGTAAAAAAAAAAAAGATGTGCAAAGTCAGATTTTTAAGACACCACCTCTAAATTTTTTCTTTGTTCTAAATTCACCCTTTTCAAACAGAAAGAAATAGACCTCTTCATGGGATAGAATTAAGCACAATTTATTTAATAATGTTCATTAATATATCAATAATTTGTTAGTTTTTGATCTTTATTCTTTTCAACATTATGCTCTACCTCATTTCTATTGACATGATCCAATACTTTTCATAGAACTCAGCTTTTAGTTTGATCTGAATTTATATAGCTTTTCTGGTTCACATTTTATTCTGTAGAAAAAATATTCAAATTGAAATTGAAACATATTAGCAAAAATTAGAAGGATATAGATTGTTATATGGAGACAGCAATGACAATCTACTCCAGTACTCTTGCCTGGAAAATCCCCTGGCAGAGGGGCCTGGAGGGCTGCAGTCCATGAGGTCTCGAAGAATCAGACACGACTGAGCGACTTCACTTTCACTTTTCACTCTCATGCATTGGAGAAGGAAATAGCAACCCACTCCAGTGTTCTTGCCTGGAGTATCTCAGGGACGGGGGAGCCTCGTGGGCTGCCATCTATGGAGTCGCACAGAGTCGGAACTGACTGAAGCGACTTAGCAGCAGCAGCAGCAGATTGTTATAGGCCTAACTTAATTTACCTGTATTTATAAGGTTATAACTATATTTTGAACTTTTTAATACTTCTGCTGATAATTTTGTTTACAAGTATAAATAGGGATGTTTGTGTAATTAGATAACATCTTCACCAACATTGTGACTCTCATAGAAATAGATGTATTTATTATAAATGTCTAAATTCACTTGAGCATATCTGGACAAGAGGCAAAACACAAAGTGATCTCTAATTTCCTTTGATTTCACTTCTGAAAACATCATCAGAAATAAGAGCAAATTAAACCATGATTTGCCATGGCTTGATTTGATCCCTGGGTTGGGGAAGTAAGATCCCACAAGTAAGGCAGTGTGGCCAAAAGCAAAACCAAGACCATTTCAAACTTTAACATTTAAAACAACAGAAAAATTATACTTTCCTTAAAAATTTTTTTGAAAAACATTGATGGGACTAGTTAGGACTTGTTTCATTGGGACTAGTTAGGACTAGTTTCATTTTTCCTAAGTTTTCTATAATATTTGATGCATAAGTAACAAAGGCACATATTTGTTTTTAAATTTAATAATAAAGACTAAAGATGAATGCCATGAAATACATTTCATGTAAAGCATGCTTACATGAATTTGCATCAACTTTATTAGGGTGATATTTATCAGATTTTCAAAAGGTTGTGTATAGGATGAAGAATAAATATATGTAAGAGACATATAATGTAATATAATATAAAATATAATATAGTATAATGTAATATATATCAATAACCTCAGATATGCAGATGACACCACCCTTATGGCAGAAAGTGAAGAGGAACTAAAAAGCCTCTTGATGAAAGTGAAAGTGGAGAGTGAAAAAGTTGGCTTACAGTTCAACATTCAGAAAATGAAGATCATGGTATCTGATCCCATCACTTCATGGGAAATAGATGGGGAAACAGTGGAAACAGTGTCAGACTTTATCTTTTTGGGCTCCAGAATCACTGCAGATGGTGACTGCAGCCATGAAATTAAAAGACGCTTACTCCTTGGAAGAAAAGTTATGACCAACCTAGATAGCATATTCAAAAGCAGAGACATTACTTTGCAAACAAAGGTCTGTCTAGTCAAGGCTACGGTTTTTCCTGTGGTCATGTATGGATGTGAGAGTTGGACTGTGAAGAAAGCTGAGCACCGTAGAATTGATGCTTTTGAACTGTGGTGTTGGAGAAGACGCTTGAGACTCCCTTGGACTGCAAGGAGATCCAACCAGTCCATTCTGAAGGGGATCAACCCTGGGATTTCTTTGGGAGGACTGATGCTAAAGCTGAAAGTTCAGTACTTTGGCCACCTGATATGAACAGTTGACTCACTGGAAAAGACTCTGATGCTGAGAGGGATTGGGGGCAGGAGGAGAAGGGGACCAAAGAGGATGAGATGGCTGGATGGCATCACTGACTCAATGGAAGTGAGTCTGAGTGAACTCCAGGAGTTGGTGATGGACAGGGATTCCTGGCGTGCTGCAATTCATGGGGTCGTAAAGAGTCAGACATGACTGAGCTACTGAACTGAACTGAATATATACATGATGAGCATGCAACCTGTCTCTGAACGGAGTTTCAGAAAGACAAAACTTGGCAGCTGTTGACTGTAGAACTATGAGTACAAATGACAACCAGGCATTAGAAGTTAAGTAGCATGGGTTTTTCCAATGTTAGAAGATTTGTTTTCTGTTTTTCTGACTTTGAAAAGTGTAATATGTCTATGCTATTGTAGCTGTTGTTTAGTCATGGCCTCAGTTGCAACTACAGCAGACAATGCAAGTTAATTTGAAGGCAGTAGAGAATCCTCCACAGTTTCTGTCTACATATTAAGCACAGAAATAAGAAGCATACCATACTATACTGGGCTTCTCTGGTGGCTTGACTGGTTAAGAATCCTCTCGCAATGTGGTAAACTTGGGTGCGATCTCTGGGTTGGGAAGATCCCCTGGAGAAGGGAATGGCTACTCACTACAGTATTCTGGCCTGGAGAATTCCGTAAACTGTATAGTCCATGGGGTCACAAAAACTCAGACACAACTGAGCAACTTTCACTTTCATTTTTCCATATTACATATGAAAGTCTCAATTATATTTGTAATTGTTGCATTTTACGCTATACTAGTTTTTTTTTAATTGAGTAAAACCATAAACAAACCAACTTTTAACAATAGTGTAAAATATGAGCCATCTATATTTAACTAAATCTGTTTGTCTATACATTTGTATAATCTCTTCTTTGAATTACTGTATCTCATTATCTGAATGATTTTTATCTGTGCCTCATATATCCCCTGTCATAAAGCAGTATTTTCTGACCTATAAAATGAAATATCACCATCTCTATTTATTATAATATTTGTTTTTGAAACATTGGGGAAGTATGCTCTGAAGAAATTGAAAATGATACATTATACTGCCTTTTACTATTTTACATGAATACTATTTAATTGTAGAGGTAAATTAAGTTCAGAATTGAATGAGTTTTATAAATAACCATGTAGCTCAGTTGTGTTCAACTCTGCAACCCCATGGACTGCAGCACACCAGGCTTCCCTGTCCATCACCATCTCCCTGAATTTGCTCAAACTCATGTCCTTTGAGTTCGCGATGCCATCCAACCATCTCATCCTCTGTCATCCTCTTCTCCTCTTGCCTTCAATCTTTTCTAGCATCAGGGTCTTTTTCAATGAGGCAGTTCTTTGCATCAGATAGGCAGAGTACTGGAGTGTCAGCTTCAGCATCAGTCCTTCCAATAAATATTCAGAATTGAGTTCCTTTAGAATGGACGGTTTGATCTCCTTGCAGTACAAGGAACTCTCAATAGTCTTCTCCAACACCACAGTTCGAAAGTATCAGTTCTTCGGTGCTCAGCCTTCTTTATGGTCCAACTCTCACATCCATACACGACTACTGGAAAAACCATAGCTTTGGCTACATGGATGTTTGTCGGCAAAGTGATTTCTCTGCTTTTTAATATGCTAAGTTTGTCATAACTTTTTTTTTCCAAAGAACAAGCATTTTTAAATTTCTTCTCTGTATTCTTGCTACCGCTTAGTATCTTCTGCTTCTGTTACATCCATAACATTTCTGTTCTTTATTATGCCCATCTTTGCATGAAGTTTTCCCTTGGTATCTCTGATTTTCATTAAGATATCTCTAGTCTTCTGTATTCTATTGTTTTCCGCTATTTCTTTGCATTGTTTACTTAGGAAGGCTTTCTTATCTCTCCTTGCTATTCTTTGTAATTCTGCATTCAGATGGGTGTATCTTTCCTTTTCTCCTTTGCCTTTCATTTCTCTTTTCTCAGCTATGTGTAAAGCCTCCTCAGACAACCATTTTGCCTTTAAATTTTTTTTTTTTCACTTGGGGATGGTCTTGATCGCTGCTTCTTGTGCAATATCGCAAACCTCCATCCATAGCTCCTCAGGCACTCTGTCTATCAGATCTAATCCTATGAATTTATTTGTCACTTCCACAGTATAATTATAAGGGATTTGATTTTTTTTCAATTCAAGTCTGAATTTTGCAATAAGGAGTTCATGATCTGAGCTATAGTCAGCTCCCAGTCTTGTTTTTCCTGACTCTATAGAGCTTCTCCATCTTTGGCTACAACAAATAAAATCAATCTAATTAAGTATTCACAGTCTGGTAATGTCTACGTGTAAAGTCATTTCTTGTATTGTTGAAAGAGGATGTTTGCCATGCTCAGTGCATTCTCTTGGAAAAACTCTGTTTGTCTTTGTCCTGCTTAACTTTGTACTCCAAGGCTAAACCTGACTGTTACTCCTGATATGTCTTGACCTACTCTTGCATTCCATTTCCCTATGATGGAGAGGCCATCTTTTTGGATTTTAGTTCTAGAAGTTATTTTAAGTCTTCATGGAACCATTTAACTTCAGCTTCTTCAGCATTAGTGGTTGCAGCATAGACTTGGATTATTGTGATATTGAATGGCAAACTTGGAAGTGAGCAGAGATCATTCTGTCCTTTTTGAGATTGCACTGAAGTACTGCATTTCAGACTCTTTGTTGACTATGAAGGCTACTTCATTTCTTCTATGGGATTCTTGCCCACAGTAGTAGATATAATGGTTAACTGAATTAAATTTGTCTTTTCCCATCCATTTTAGTTCACTGATCCCTAAAATGTTGATGTTCACTCTTATCATCTCCTGTATGACCACTTCCAATATACCTTGATTCATGGACCTAACATTCCTATGAAATATTCCTTATAACATTGGACTTTACCTTAACTACCAGGCACATCTACAACTAGGCATTGTTTCTGCTTTGGCTTAACATTTTCATTCCTTCCAGAGGTATTTCTCTGATTTTCTCCAGTAGTGTATTAGGTACCTAATGACCTGGGGAGTTCATCTTTCAGTGTCTTTTTTTTTTTTTTGCCTTTTCATACTGTTCATGGGATTCTCAAGGCAGGAAGTGGTTTGCCATTCCCTTCTCCAGTGGACCATGTTTTGTCAGGAGTCTTCATCATCATCTTGGGTGGCCCTGTATGGCATGCTTCAGTTTCATTGAGTTAAACAAAGCTGTGATCCATGTTATCAGTTTTGTTAGTTTTCTGTGATTGTGGTTTTCATATATTCACTGTTTTCCCTGAGAGCTCAATTGGAAAAGAATCCACCTACATTACAGGAGACCCAAGTTCAATTCCTGGGTCGCAAAGACTCATATATTCAGTAAATACTATTACTATTTAATCAAAAGCAAGTCTAAGATGCTTAATTGTTTATGTTACGAATGTGAGAGTTGGACTATAAAGAAAGCTGAACGCCAAAGAATTGATGCTTTTGAACTGTGGTGTTGGAGAAGACTCTTGAACTGCAAGGAGATCCAACAGTCCATACTAAAGGAAATCAGTCCTGAATATTCATTGGAAGGACTGATGCTGAAGCTGAAACTCCAATACTTTGGCCAACTCATGTGAAGAGCTGGCTAATTTGAAAAGACCCTGATGCTGGGAAAGATTGAAGGCAGGAGAAGAAGGAGATGCAGAGGATCAGATGGTTGGATGGCATCACTGACTCAATGGACATGAGTTTGGGTAAATTCCAGGAGTTGGTGATGGGCAGAGAAGCCTGGCGTGCTGCGGTCCATTGGGTCACAAAGAGTAGGACATAACTGAGTGACTGAACTGAACTGAACGGAAGATGATTGTGTTCTATATGTGTGAGTGTGCTCAGTCTCTCAGTCATGTCCAACTGTTTGTGACCCCATGGACTGAAGCACACCAAGATCCTCTGTCCATGGAATTTTCCAGGCAAGATTACTGTAGTCATTTGTGGACAATGACTTGTTTTACACTAAATATAGTGCTGATTCTTTTAACTTTTTTCATTTTGTTTTAATTATTATTTCAAGATAATATCTAATTCATAAAATATTATGACTTTTTAATTGGACTGATTGATCTTGCACTAAATATAAATAACATGGATGTCTAAATGTTTGTTTTATAATATTTCATATTATTTGAAAAATATTCTAAATAGTATATACTCTATCATGCATACCAAGTCTATTTCTACCTCAGGGCCTTTACATTTCTCTTAGTTGGGTGTGGAAGGCTTTTATTCACATATATTAGGGCTCATTTTCATACTTCATTCAAATCTCTTGAAATACTGCCTTCTTATATCAAACTGAAACATCTAGAACCATGAATATTCTTAAGTCTAACCTGCCCTGACCACCCTATTTGAAATTGTAGCCCCATAACTTTTCTGTGCCTTTTTCCTGATTAATTTTTATAGCACATAAGAACACATTACATATGTCTCTATATCTGGTACCCTCACAGTTTTGCTGTTGTTGTTCAGTTGCCAAGTCATGCCTGACTTTTTGTGACCCCATGGACAGTAAGTAGTATGCCAAAGCTTCCTGTCTCTCACCATCTCCCGGAGTTTGCCCAAGTTATTGTCCATTCAATTGGTGAGTTCATCCAATCCTTGCACCCTCTGTTACCCTCTTCTTCTGACTTCAGTTTTTTCCCAGCATCACAGTCTATCTAACGAACCACCTGTTTGCATCAGGTGTCCACAGTTTTCACATTAGGTGCCTCAGGGTTTTAGTTGTCACCAAAAGCAGTGGGACTCTGTAAATTTAGAAAAAATAAAATAAATGAGCAGCTCATAGAACTGTTTAAGGGGCTAAGAGAAGCAGCCCCACTCTCAACGTGATGAATGTTAAAAAGCCCAGACAGGAATAGTCATGATTGACAGGACCTCACTGGGCCCTAGAGGCTACAGAGCAATTACTAATGCTGAAGGCTTCATTAATGCCTCTTTTGCACCCCAAACTCAAACTACAGCTGGTCTTGAAATTTAGGTACCTCTTGAATCAACCGAAAATTAATTTCCTTCTCTACTAGAGCTTTTTTCCTTAATTTGCTCACTTACAAATCAGACTTTCATATAAACAACCCTGAATGAAGGACTGTCCAATTATGGAGGTACACCTCAGTAAAGGCTGAATGAATAAACAGGTTGTGAAGTTTTGAATACCTTATTTGGGAAAGAAGCTATTTTGACAATTTCATATTTTTAATGTCTTTAACTGAATATAATTGAATCATCTTTATTTTTAAACCATTCAAACTCATCACTACTAAAAGTATGTCAATTCTATTTTTTTTTCAAAAGGAAGAATTGCCCCTCAGTTTTGAAATAATTGATTTAAGTCTCCAAATATTTTCTTTATGTAGATCTAGAATATATATGTATATAATACTTATTTTATATACCTTTATACACTATATGTGCATAGTTTATAATTTAATTTTATGCAATTTACATGTGTAAAATGTTTATCTTTGTAATGACATGTATATCAGTTCAGTTCAGTTCAGTCACTCAGTTGTGTCCGACTCTTTGCGACCCCATGAATCGCAGCATGCCAGGCCTCCCTGTCCATCACCAACTCCCGGAGTTCACTCAGACTCACGTCCATCGAGTCCATGATGCCATCCAGCCATTTCATCCTCTGTCGTCTCCTTTTCCTCCTGCCCGCAATCTCTCCCAGCATCCAAGTCTTTTCCAATGAGTCAACTCTTCGCATGAGGTGGCCAAAGTACTGGAGTTTCAGCTTTAGCATCATTCCTTCCAAAGAAATCCCAGGGCTGATCTCCCTCAGAATGGACTGGTTGGATCCCTCAGGTTGGATCTCCTTGCAGTCCAAGGGACTCTCAAGAGTCTTCTCCAACACCACAGTTCAAAAGCATCATGTATTCACAAATATGTTATTACAAAGATAAATGTTTTCTCTCTCATTATATATATATAGTATATATATATATATATATATATATATATATATGTGTGTGTGTGTGTGTGTGTGTGTGTGTGTGTATTAGTGTGTGAAAGTCACTCAGTCATGTCTGATTCTGCAACCTCATGCCAGGCTGCTCTGTCCGTGGTATTCTCCAGGCAAGAATACTGGAGTAGGTTAGCTGTTCCCTTCTCCAAGGGATTTTCCCAACCCAGAGATTGAACCCAGGTCTGCTGCATTGCAGGCAGATTATTTACCATCTGATACACCAGGGAAACCCATATATGTATGTACATATGTGTATGTATATAAATAATGGACAGAAAATATTTTTGTGCTCACATATTATAGTAATGCTTTCCTGAAATGTGTGATATTAAAACTCTACTTCAAAGACTAAATCAATCTGTGATTTAAGATGTGTATACTTTTTGTTACAGTGGGTAACTGAGACAGATGTTGGTAGATAACGAAACAGATGCTAAATGATTCTCTTTTTACAAGACATTTATAAAAGAGAAACAAAATTAAATGTCAAAATGATAAAACTACTCTCAGTTCAGAGATATAAACCTCCCCAAACTCATTAAAGTGGAAACAACAGCCAGAACAGGTGTTTATGTAAGTGGGACGTGTAACTTACATGTGGAAAAAATATATTCTTACTAAAATAAGATATACTGAAATATGCCAATTTTCTTTTCATATTTAAAATATATAACAGAGATATTTTGACAGAGGCTTCTTTATGATCTCTCTCAGTGCGTGATTTTAAATGAACATGATTTCAGCATCACACAAGTAAAACTAAAGATGTGCCTATGCATATAGCAAACAGAAAAAAAGTTGTTAAAAGAGACATGAAATGCACTGCCATCTTAAAAAGTAACAATGCTTTCTTTAAATTAGAAAAAAAGAAACATGCATTATCTAACTGACCTTTAGAAACCAGCTAGAGAAAATTACTTCACACACACAATTTTATGCAACTGATACAACAATAGTATATAAATTGTGGTCATATATGATGCTGAATAAATGTCTGTGCTTTATTCTATGTTGCTTTCTCTCTGGAAATTCTCAAATTCTGTAACTAATGTTAGCAACGGATTGATATTTTCTTATTTGTATGGAATGAAGCACACAGTTGTGTGTAAAGGCTGTTTGATAACCATCTGATTTATGATCATTGCTGTATTTTAGCTGTTGAATTGATGTGGCTCCTAATCAGAGATTGGGCAATAAAAGACTATATTTTAAGATGCTTAGAATATGAAGCTTAATTACAATCTAGATTGCATGATATTAAGTATGCTGATTGTCCCTTAGGTAAGTTTTGTCTGTCTGAGGAAGTTAGCTACATAAAAAGGCATAAACATGCATTGACCATACATCTGCAGTTTATCTTCATTTAAATTTAATAATAACTATAATATAAGTAAAACTTTACAACGAAAATAATTTTCTCTTAGCCATTTTAAGTTTGAATATTTGTATAAATGGCAAAAAGAACTATTTCAAGCACTAGATTTAAAACTTTCTATGAATGTTCCTGAAAGAATTTTTAACCTTTGGACAGCACTCATGTCAACCTGGTCAGTTCTTTGATGAATCAATATGTGAGTAAAAATGTGTATCTCACTTACTATAATTTATCACAATTTCATATTGAATATTAAGAATTATGGAAATATGACATTAATAACTCTTCTAGTCAGTAAATTAAAGTCTTCAATATATGAGACTGAATGTAGAGCAAGTAAGTAGAGTATGGTTTTCTTGATTTTTCAATCATTTTTATTGATTAGCAGATTGAAGACAGTCAATATTATTTTAATATGGTACTTGGATTATTAGATTCATTACAAGTTTATTAAATTCTGACTGCATGTAAGATATTGCTGTAAGAATTAGAGATACACTAGACAGTAAATATTATCCTTAAATACCTAGAATTTAGAATAAAATAGGGATAAAAAATATGAAACCAGTATTTGTAGAAAGCATACTACAGATGTTTGTTCTAAACTATATATTCTTAAAAAAAATTTTAATTTTTCTTTTAATAATCTATTTCATATACAAAGTAATTGTAAAAATATTCTGACAAAAATAACATTAGAGTACTGTTTATATGTTTATGATAGAGAAATTGCAAACTTGGGCAAGTCTTCCCAAAGGATATGACATTAAACCCAATATGTATAAAGGAAACTGAACAATGAGTATAAAGGATAGAAATAGAAAAGGTAGTTCTTCTCAGTTAAGGAAACAGCATGGTCAGAATCTGTATGGTGGTAGAAGTGTGTCAAGTTCAAAAGCCTTAAGGATCAGTCAGCGATGCTGTGGCTTAACAAACAAACACAGGAGGGTTTTGAACATATTGTCTAGGGCTTTTTAAACTGTATTAAGACATTTAGCACGTAGCTTTGGAAAGGATCATTAAAAGGAAATTTTTTTGTTTGTTTTGTTTTGTTTTACATAATTGAAATTCTCTATTTGCTTGTAATTTGATATTAAGTCTCATTATGCACAGTGTGATTCAGTTGATATTAGACTAAGGAAACAGTTCCTCATAGCACAGAGGAAGGTATATTATTATGAGATAATTATTGATTATTACTGCAGTTAAACACTGAAAAGAAAAACCATTTTACTTTCAGGGACTTTTTTCAGCTGTGATAATTAGGTTAAGCTGATAAAAATTACTTGAACCTTCTAGAAAGTTCAGTTTCTTAGCTGTGGAACAGGAAAGTCTAGTGACTTGAGTGTCAAATTTCTTTATCAAATGTCAATACAACTAAGATATTGTTGAAGAAACCTCAATGGGTTTAGACTCTATGTACAGTCCTTGTGGACAAACACTTGCTCACCATCAGTTCTCTTCAGTATCAAGTATCCTTGTTCTAGTGATGAGAATTGATACCTTTAAGCCTCAAAGAAGTTAATATATTTCTGTTGACTCGATGGGGGTCTCTTCAGGAGAACAGTGGTGTACTAGTCCCTCACCAACTTGCAAAGGGTATTCATTTATAAATGTTGATTCTCAAAGACCCTATAAAATAAGCAGAGCTGAAGTGACTAACAGAGATTATAGGCCCATGAAAATGGGGCTTTATATATCTTCTATGATATTTTCATGTTTTATGTATTACTTTCTCATTTTTCATAGGCTTTATAATCCTTTTGATTCCAAGTACATTTAATTTTTGGACAACATAATACCCTATTATTTGTGAGACGGATTTAGGCTGATGGTTTCATAACTCCAGCAATAGGGGAGAGATTAATTTTTGTTCCTAAAACCTAACCCTTAAGTCTCTTACTCACTTTCCTGACAAAATGACAACCAATGAAGTGTGTCACTTCTTAATCTAGCCCACAAATTAAAGTATTTTTGGTGGTCTAGCACTTATACATGATGAAAAGTTACTCAGTATAACCCATATAATTGTTCTGGCTTAAACAGGATACATTTCTAGGTAGAAAATAAATTCAAAATGCAATAACTGAGGCTAAATACCCATAGCAACCTGTGTATCAAAAACCATTAAGTAAATAAATCAACAGCAGCTTTTAAAATAAGGTATGTTAGGAGGAAATTGACTTTCTGATTCACTTTATAGTCAAAACACTACTTTTCTACACAATATATTCATTGGAGTTAGGCACAGGGTCATTCTGACTTTAAAATGTACTATAGCATAAAAAGTACTCAGATACAAGATAAATGACATGAATATAAAATATAAAAATATGATATACCTGCTGGATATCAACAAACTATTAAATGTTAAAAAAAATTGCTGCTGCTGCTAAGTCGCTTCAGTTGTGTCCAACTCTGTGCAACCCCATAGACGGCAGCCCATTAGGCTCCTCTGTCTCTGGGATTCTCCAGGCAAGAATACTGGAGTGGGTTGCCATTTCCTTCTCCAATGCATGAAAGTGAAAAGCGAAAGTGAAGTCATTCAGTCATGCTGACTCTTAACGACCCCCATGGACTGCAGCCTACCATGCTCCTCCATCCATGGGATTTTCCAGGTAAGAGTACTGGAGTGGGGTGCCATTGCCTTCTCAAAAAAAAAAAAAAGTTTAAGGTACAGAGTAAACATTTTCTTGTGCTCCAAAATCACTGCGAATGGTAATTGCAGGCACAGAATTAAAAGATACTTGCTCCTTGGAAGAAAAGCTATGACAAACTTAGTGCATTAAAAAGCAGAGACATCAATCACTTTGCTGACAAAGGACCATATAGTCGAAGCTATGGTTTCTCCAGTAGTCATATACGGATGTGAGAGTTGGACCATAAAGAAGTCTGGGCACCAAAGAATTGATGCTTTCAAACTGTAGTACTGGAGAAGACTCTTAAGAGTCCCTTGGACAGCAAAGAGATCAAGACAGTCAATCCTAAAGGAAATGAACCCTGGATATTCATTGGAAAGACTGATGCTGAAGCTTCAATATTTTGGCCACCTGAGGAAAAGAGCTGACCCACTGGAAAAGACCCTGATGCTTGGAAATATTGAGGGCATCAGGAGAAGGGAACAACAGAAGATGAAATGGTTGGATGGCATCATTGACTCAAAGGACATGAGTTTGGGCAAACTCTGAGAGATAGTGAGGGACAGAGAGGCCTGGGGTGCTGTAGTCCATGGGGTCACAAAGATTTGGACATGACTAGCTGACTGAACAACAATGAGAGGAAACAGTTATCTGATAACATAATTTTAATATTAAGATCATACAAGTAAGGGTAGCACTTATTCTAAGAAAAAGTAGTGAAATTAAAGCAGGATTCTAGGCATAAATAAAACTTAGAAATATTATAATCCAAAACAAACCTTCAAAGAAGTTATCGCAAACTGAATCTTATTCCTTTAAACATGAACAGCAAGTTAAAACATTAAAATAAAAATACTCAACAAATAAAAATGGATTTTTCTAGTTTTCTCAAACAAAATTCAATTAAAATTAGCCTTCCCCAGATTTAAGCTTTTTCATGATTTAATGAAATGTTTCAGTTCAATTCAGTTTAGTCCCTCAGTGATGTCTGACTCTTTGCAACCCATGGACTGCAGAACGCCAGGCTTCCCTGTCCATCACCAACTCCCAGAGCTTGCTCAAACTCATGCCCATTGAGTCGGTGATGCTGTCTAGAACTACCCCATTTTATTTAGGTTATTTTTTTTAAGTCTTAGTAAACCATTGCCTTATTTTGTAGTTAGCAATTCATTTGTCTATTTCTAACACATTTGTAGTGAAGACTTCAGGGAAGGAAATGATCTTACATTATCAACTAGCTTCAGAAATATGCTTATTTCTCTGAAATTTTAATTCATAAACTTTTTTTCTTTCATGACTCTATGGTACATTAAAATTATGATACTAATAACCTATCTTTCTTTTCTTGCAAGGATAGAAATTCTCTGATATTCAGTAAGGAATTAAAGGTGTGTAAATATTAGAGCTCCCTGGAGTAGGAAATGTCAACCCACTCCAATATTCTTACCTAGAAAATCCCATCGACAGAGAAGCCTGGCAGGTTACATTCCATGGAGTTAGAGTCAGACATGACTGAGGACACATCCACACACACAAACACACACACACATTTGAGTTAGATATGAAAATGATGGTAAGGGACAGGGAGGCCGGGGGTGCTGCAGTTCATGGGGTTGCAAACAGTCTGACAAAACTGGGTGACTGAACAACAACAACATGCAAATGAACTGCCTTTTGAAAAAGTCTATCCAATATTGGTCAATTCTTAAGAGCCAAAGAGTAAAATTAGGCAAAATGGAGAAATGAATCTATTTAGATAATTTTCAGTATTTCATGACTACTGGGAACATAAGAAGCATGTGATTAAAGCAACATAATGGCATTTCAAAGGCCTCCTTTGGGTAATTTTCATCAATTGCCTGTTTGTAAAGCTTTCTTGTCTCAGAAAAATTCCCTGTACTCAAATCCCCATTCCATTACAAACCATGTCTATGATATTGAGAAAATAATAGAATATATCAAACCTCAATTTAGTCATGTGAAAAATTTGGAAAGATCAGCTCTTTCTTTCCTGAATTAACTTTCCATAGTTGTATAATAAATTATGTCAGTTCAGTCCAGTTGCCCAGTCATTTCCAACTTTGCAACCCCATGGACTGCAGCATGTCAGGCCTCCCTATCACCAACTCCTAGAGCTTGCTCAAACTCATGTCCATTGAATTGATCATGCCATCCAACCATCTCATCCTCTGTCATCCCCTTCTCCTCCTGCCTACAATCTTTTTCAGCATCAGGCTCTTTCCTAATGAGTCAGTTCTTTATATCAGGTGGCCAAAGTATTGGAGCTTCAGCTTCAGCATCAGTCCTTCTAATGAATATTCAGGACTGGTTTCCCTTAGGATTGACTGGTTTGATCTCCTTGCAGTCCAAGGTACTTTCAAGAGTCTTCTCCAACACCACAATATGAAAGCATCAATTCTTTGGCTCCCAGCTTTCCGTGTGGCCCAACTCTCACATCCATACATGACTACTAGAAAACCCATAGCTTTTACTATACAGACATTTGTCATTAAACTATTGTCTCTGCTTTTTAATATTCTGTCTAGGCTTGTCATAACTTTTCTTCCAAGGAGCAAGCATCTTTTAATTTCATGGCTTCAGTCACCATCTGCAGTGATTTTGGAGCCCAAAAATAAATAAATAAATAACTTAAACACAATATTTAAGGCAATAAGTCAAAATGATATTTCAGATTTTCTATAGACAGAAATTAGGGTGCAGTTTAGCTGGGTGATTTTGAATCAAGTTTCTCTTGTTACTGCTGACTAGAGTGGGGCTTGTATCATCTGAATGTTTATCTAGGGCTGGGCGATCCAGTGCTAAGATGGCTCCATCTCATGCCTATCTAGTTAATACTGGTTTCTTTCAGAAGCTTCAGTTATTGCCTAGTAATCTGGACTTCTTCATAAGGCTGAAAAGTATTCTCATAATATGGTAGGTGATGTCCCAGGATGAAGACTCAATATATTTTACACCTTGTCTTTGGGAGTCACATGGCATCATTTACAATGTATTCTATTGCTTGTGTGAGTCAATCCCAATTCTTAAAGGATTATCAAAAATGGAGAATACCCAGAGTCATGGATCACTCAGTACTACACTGTCCAACTCAGGTAGTGGTTATAAGAGTCAAATGTGATTAAGAATAAGAAACAGCCTGAAAGGGTAAATTTTCAATGCCAATAATGACTAGGGTACCAGAGAAGAATAAATATATATTAATATATGTCTATATATAGTATACTACTATATATAGTGATTATGATATGTGATATGTAATATATATTATTATGTGTATATATAATGATATGTATGTGTATATATATTATTATGATAAAATAAATGCCATTTTTAAACCATCCTCTCCTATTTTTAAAATACAGAGATTAATTTAACATAGATTTATGTGAACTGAAAGTATCTGGATATGAAAGTCTGAAGTAAACATGAATCAAAACAATTAGAATAGAATATACACCAAAAGTAGTTCTCCAGAGAATTATTTTTGATTAATTCATTGACCTTCATTTTAAGTTTTCTTTTCCAGCTCATTTATGCTATGTAAAAGTTGTGGTACTTGATGCACAATTAATTTTTTCCAGAAGCACATATATAAAACATATGCATGTTACATAAATATAGCTATATGAATGGAATCACTTGAATATTCTGTTATAAAATATCACAGGGCAGTTGATCTTGTGAGATATAACAAGATAACACCTTTACTAATGCAAGTCAATACATAAACAAATAAGACCTAGAAGGTTAATATATCATTTGATGAAAGATGCACATCATTAAAACTACAATTGTAACAATAACAATACTTAAAAGTCATTGAATGCTGCATAAGGAAAACTTGCTTTGAGTTTTATTTTAAAACTCATATATTTAGTTTACTAATATTCATATATCTAAGAGACTGGCAGTTAGTTACTCTTCAGTTGTAAAGTGAATATAATTTCCTTTGGGAAATTAAAATGATATGCCTATGGGCTCATAACAATTTAGTAGAAATTAAGCAGTAGAAATCAATACAAAAATATCCTAATACAAAATCATCTCTTTTGCTTAAAAACAAAACAAACAAACAAAAAAGCAAGCTTTTTATTTTGTATTGGGGTATAGCCGATTAACAGTGTTATGACAGTTTCATGTAAACAGTGAAGGGACTCAGCCATAAATATACAGAGATCCATAGTTCCCCCCAAACTCCACTCCTATCCAGGCCAACACGCAACACTGAGCAGAATTCCCAGTGCTATACCGTAGATCCTGGTTGGTCATCTGTTTTGAACATAGCAATGTGTACAATTCCATCCCAAACTTCCCAACAATCCTTTCATCCCTAGCAATCATAAGTTTGTTGTGAGTCTCTTTCTGTTTTGTAAGTTTATTTCTATTGGGTTTTCCTGGTGGCTTACCTGGTTAAAAAAAAAAAAAAAAAAAAAAAAAAACACCTGCAATGCAGGAGACCTGGGTTCGATCCTTGAATTGAGAAGATTTCCAGGAGAATGGAATGTCTACCCACTCCAGTATTCTTGCCTGGAGAATGTCATAAACAAGGACCCTGGTGGGCTACAGTCCATGGAGTCACAAAAAGTCAGATATGACAGCTACTTCCACTTTTCTTTTCACTCATATGTATCATTATTTTTAGATTCCACATATAAAGGATGTCATATGATATTTTCCCTCTGTCTGAAAGTCATCTTTTTTAACTTTTCCTTTTATTCCAAGGCATTTTTATAGGTTGTTGAAAGAACTAGTTATTCTTGAAACTATTGAAAAATATTAATCATTTACCTGGGTTCCAGCTCTAGGTCTGGAAGACCCCTGGAGAAGGGAGTGGCAACCCAATTCAGTAATCTTGGCTGGAGAATTCCATGCACAGTGGAGCCTGGAGGGGTACAGTCCGCAGGGTCAGAAAGAGTCAGACACAAATGAGCAAATAACACTTTTACTTTCATTTGCCCTTAAGTAATGTACTTGAATGTTAGTTGCTAAAATGTCAAATTGTGAGCTACTTGTAGTAACAGAACATCTAAAAACTAGGAGTAGAGAAGTTCACTGGGAAATTATCACCTTCAATAAGGCATGATGAAGGCCTGACCTAGAACAGTGAAATAGAGCTAAAAATAATAGGAATGCTTATGCATTGTCTGTTATATTGCAGGCAGTTTTCTATTTGCTTTGCACATATTATTTTATCTATTCATCATAATAATGCAATAAAAATATTATTATCATTATTCTTATTCTTATTCTTAGTTTTTTTTGTAAAGAAACAAAAGCACTGAGTGTTGGCCAAGTTCCATGAGCAGGGATTCATACCTTCCCAGCTGTAGACTATGAAATCTAAACAAATATATAAAGGTAATTTTTCAGATGCAAGAAAAGAGGCAGGAACAAGACACTCTAAATATAGAAAACACACTCAGAATATAGAAACAGTTTAGCGATGACATGAGGCATGTTATTCAAATTTTCTAAAAGAATGTATTCCCTTTAAATTTCTAAAAGAATTTATTCCTCCTAAAACAATAAACATCTAGAGTAGATGATGGAGAAAGAAATGGCAACCCACTCTGGTATTCTTGCCTGGAGAATCCCATGGGCAGAGGAGCCTGGCAAATACAGTCCATGGGGTTGCAAAGAGTTGGATATGACTGAAGCAACTTAGCAGAGTAGGTGAGCCACCAGGTAAAGAACCTGCTTGCACTGAGAGAGACTTGGGTTGAGGATATCGCCTGGAGAAGGGAACGGCTACCTACTCCAGTATACTTGATGGAGAATTCCACGGACAGAGGAGCCTGGTGAGCTACAGTCCATGGGACTGTGAATTATTCACTGACTTATTTCTTCATTTTATAATTATTACCTTTCACTCATTCATTCATTCACTTATTTACATTATTTTTTGAGTGCCAATTATATTTCTGAAGTGCCTGATGCTGATAATTCAGTGTAATCAAAGAGAATCTTCCAGGCCTCTATAATATTTAATGTCCAAGAATAATTCAATATTATGCACTGGTGATTTGTAAATCGTTAATTTTGAAACATATATAATAAAGGCAGATGCCTTTGCTGTTTGATGAATACATTTATATTGCATTTATATTATCTCCCAAAGTAAATAAAGTAGAAGTTTGACTGATAAGCTAAAATTCCAAAATAACCTAGATACTGATCAAATAATTTTCTTAGTGAAGCAGATAAGAAAATAATCATTGGCATTGTAGGAATAAAAATAAAAAGCAAGATTCTGGTTTTATATATCTCCCTTTGCTAAATCCTTTAGGATGAGCTTCCAAACAACTTAGAAGTTAGCTTCCAAAAAACTTAGAAGCTGGCCCGTGGTAAGGCTAGAACAGAATCTGACTTCCCACCAGGGAGTGACAGATACCCAGACTGAGGTCTTTGGTCCTTGGGCCCCAGACAATACTGAGAGACCAGGAAGGAAACACCTAGAAAGTGTTCATACCACTCAAGCCAAATGGAGAGGTAAAGCAGGTCCACATTGAGTTTTAGGGAAAAGGGAATTGTTATTTTCATATGGTACATATCCAAAACTTCCTTTTTTGAATACATTTATTTTTTGAATCCTTCCACTAAAAGAGGTAACAAAAAAGATTAGGATGATATAATTTGTTCTGAAGTTCAGATGCCCTCCAGAGTAACTAGTGTTAGTCAAACAGTCGTGTCTGACTCTTTGTGATCCCATGAACTGTAGCCCGCCAGGCTCCTCTGTCCATGGAATTCTCTAGGCAAGAACACTGGAAAGGGCTGCCATTCTCTTCTCCAGGATGTCTTTCTGACTCAAGGATTGAACCCAGATCTCCCTCATTACAGGCAGATTCTTTGCCATCTGAGTCACCATTAAGTCAGTAAAACCAGGAGTAATGAGAAAGGAGGTAATTTCCATGTAGACAAAGGTCCACATTTATTACATGGAACACATGTGTGTGTGGATGGAATAAAATGAGTTTTATGCCAAACAAAGCTTTTGAAAGTAATTTTTCTTAATGGGAAAATTATAAGAGAAAAGAAAAACAGAATTTGAGAAACAGTTTGGCAGTTCCCTATCTCTTGGAAATCTATAATTCCAAATTGTTTTCAAACTTGAAAAAAAAATTATTTTTTCAGAAAATAAGACAGAAAACAAGATATTCCATAAACATGTCTGAAATGTATGCTAAGCTGCAAAGTCCAGCAACTGTGCTTTTAGTTCTACAAATGTATTGAGTTTTGCATTCTTTTATATTTTTCATTTTCTAATAACCTCCTAAATATAAAAAATTTGAGTGTACTATAGGTTTGGAAAATTGCATTCAGCTGGCAATTCTGCTTAACATTAATATGTTATCCAATGCAAATAGCACCATTCTGAAATGCATAGTAATTTACTCCTTATTTTAATCAATTTTAATTTCTTTCATTAATTTAATTTATTTTTAATTAATTTAATTTAATTAATTTCTTTAAATTAATTTAAATTTCTTCATAGAAATTTTCTATTTTGACCATATAAATCACTTTAAATTTGTAAGCATCAAGTTTGATAAAATTGTGTTTGCTATTTTTAAATAACATATTTTATTCTAGTTATAACAAATATATGAACAGTATAAAAAATTTGACAAATACAGAAAATCAAATGAATAAGCTTCTCTTAGATAACTGTTATTCTTTATATATTACTGTGTGTGATTTCTGTTGAAGTAACCCTTTATGATATTCAAATTGACTATCTTTTGTTGGTTCTCCTCTTTAACTCCCAAACCCAGAGCATTATCTATGTAATGTATGCTGTTATGAATCAAAGATTTTGAAAGCCTGTGGAAAATTCTGAAAGAGATGGGAATACCAGACTACCGACCTGCCTCTTGAGAAATCTGTATGCAGGACAGGAAGCAACAGTTAGTACTGGACATGGAACACTGGTTCCACATAGGGAAAGGAGTGTATCAAGGCTGTATATTGTCCCCCTGCTTATTTAACTTATATACAGAGTACATCATGAGAAATGCTGGACTGGATGAAACACAAGCTGGAATCAAGATTGCCAGGAGAAATATTAATAACCTCAGATATGCAGATGACACCACCCTTATGGCAGAAAGTGAAGAAGAACTAAACAGCCTCTTGATGAAAGTGTAAGAGGAGAGTTAAAAATTTGGCTTAAAGCTCAACATTAAGAAAATGAAGATCATGGCATCTGGTCCCATCACTTCATGGGAAATAGATGGGGAAACAGTGGAAACAGTGGCAGATTTTATTTTTTTGGGCTCCAAAATCACAGCAGATGGTGACTGCAGCCATGAAATTAAAAGGCATTACTTGGGAGAAAAATTATGACCAACCTAGATATTCAAAAGCAGAGGCATTACTTTGTCGACTAAGGTCAGTCTAGTCAAGGCTAAGTTTTTTCCAGTAGTCATGCATGGATGTGAGAGTTAGACTATAAAGAAAGCTGAGCACAGAAGAATTGATGCTTTTCAACTGCGGTGTTGGAGAAGTCTCTTGAGAGTCCCTATGACTGCAAGGAGATCCAATCAATCCATCCTAAAGGAAATCAGTCCTGAATATTCATTGGAGGGACTGATGCTGAAGCTGAAAGTCCAATACTTTGGCCACTTGATGGGAAGAGTTGACTCACTGGAAAGGACCCTGATGCTGAGAAAGATTGAAGGCAGGAGGAGAAGGGGATGGCAGAGGATGAGACGGTTGGATGGCATCATTGACTCAATGGGCATGAATTTGAGTAAACTACAGGGGTTGGTGATGGACAGGAAGACCTGGCATGCTGCAGTCCATGGGGTCACAAAGAGTCGGACACAACTGAGTAATTGAACTGAACTGATCTGAAGTATACCAATAAGAGCTTACTTCATGATTCCATGAAGAAAATAACCAAAATTGAATATTATACCCAAATACTTGAGTTATTTTTTGTATTTAAAGTTACACTGAGTCTCCTTTTAATAGACGGGCTGCTTTACCAGACTTTGTGCTTTGATAAGAACACACAGTTGTTAGACATATTGGATTCCAGTCTTTCACATTTTTTTTCATTGACAGTGGAAGTTGACAGACTTGCTGTTCATTATATTACTAATTTACTATCAGTTCAGTTCAGTTCAGTTGCTCAGTCATGTCCGACTCTTTGCGACCCCATGAATCACCCCACACCAGGCCTCCCTGTCCAACACCCACCCCCGGAGTTCACTCAGACTCACGTCCGTCGAGTTGGTGATGCTATCCAGCCATCTCATCTTCTGTCGTCCTCTTCTCCTCCTGCCCTAATCCCTCCCAGCATCAGAGTCTTTTCCAATGAGTCAACTCTTCACATCAGGTGGCCAAAGTACTGGAGTTTCAGCTTTAGCATCATTCCTTCCAAAGAAATCCCAGGGCTGATCTCCTTCAGAATGGACTGGTTGGATCTCCTTGCAATCCAAGGGACTCTCAAGAGTCTTCTCCAACACCACAGTTCAAAAGTATCAATTCTTTGGTGCTCAGCCTTCTTCACAGTCCAACTCTCACATCTATACATGACCACAGGAAAAACCATAGCCTTGACTAGATGGACCTTAGTCAACAAAGTAATGTCTCTGTTTTTTAATATGCTATCTAGGTTGGTCATAACTTTTCTTCCAAGGAGTAAGCGTCTTTTAATTTCATGGCTGCAATCACCATCTGCAATGATTTTGGAGCCCCCCAAAATAAGTCTGACACTGTTTCCACTGTTTCTCCATCTATTTCCCATGAAGTGATGGGACCGGATGCCATGATCTTCGTTTTCTGAATGTTGAGCTTTAAGCCAACTTTTTCATTCTCCACTTTCATTTTCTTCAAGAGGCTTTTTAGTTCCTCTTCACTTTCTGCAATAAGGGTGGTGTCATCTGCATATCTGAGGTTATTTATATTTCTCCCGGCAATCTTGATTCCAGCTTGTGTTTCTTCCAGTCCAGCGTTTCTAATGATGTACTCTGCATATAAGTTAAATAAGCAGGGTGACAATACACAGACAATACACGTACTCCTTTTCCTATTTGAAACCAGTCTGTTGTTCCATGCCCAGTTCTAACTGTTGCTTCCTGACCTGCATACAGATTTCTCAAGAGGCAGGTCAAGTGCCTGGTATTCCTATCTCTTTCAGAATTTTCCACAGATTATTGTGATCCACAGAGTCAAAAGCTTTGGCATAGTCAATAAAGCAGAAATATATGTTTTTTTTGGAACTCTCTTGCTCTCTCCATGATCCAGCGGATGTTGGCAATTTGATCTCTGTTTCCTCTGCGTTTTCTAAAACCAGCTTAAACATCAGGGACTTCATGGTTCACGTATTGCTGAAGCCTGGCTTGGAGAATTTTGAGCATTACTTTACTAGCATGTAAGATGAGGGCAATTGTGCAGTAGTTTGAGCATTCTTTGGCATTGCCTTTCTTTGAGACTGGAATTAAAACTGAACTTTTCCAGTCTTGTGGCCACTGCTGAGTTTTCCAAATTTGCTGGCATATTGAGTGCAGCACTTTCACAGCATCATCTTTCGGGATTTGAAATAGCTCAACTGAAATTCCATCAGCTCCACTAGCTTTGTTCGTAGTGATGCTTTCTAAGGCCCACTTGACTTCACATTCCAGGATGTCTGGCTCTAGGTGAGTGATCTCACCATCATGATTTTCTGGATTGTGAAAATCTTTTTTGTGAAGTTCTTCTGTGTATTCTTGCCACCTCTTTTTAATATCTTCTGCTTCTCTTAGGTCCATACCATTTCTGTCCTTTATTGAGCCCATCTTTGCATGAAATGTTGCCTTGGTATCTCTAATTTTCTTGAAGAGATCTCTAGTCTTTCCCATTCTGTTCTTTTCCTCTACTTCATTGCATTGATCATATCACTGTATAATTTGCTATATCACTATAAGACATATTTGCATAGGTTTTATTTCTGAGCTCTCTAAATAAATAGAGATCCATGTGCCTGTTTTTATGGCAATGCCTTAATGTTTTGTTAGTACATTTTTGTGATATGGTTTGAAATCAAGGCATATAATACCTCCAGCTTTGTTCTTTTTAAAATTACTTTGTGTAATAGAGGTTTTCTGTAGTTCTGTTAAAATTTTAGGATTACTTGTTCTGTAAAAAAATGCTGTTGATTTTTGATAGGGATTGCATTGAGTTTATGCATTCCTTTGTTATTATGGATATTTTAACAATATTAATTCATCTAATTCATAAGCATTGAATACATTTACATTCATTTGTGTCTTCAATTTATTTCATCAAACATCAACTTTACAATTTTCATCATACTAGTTTTTCACCTCCTTGGTTAAATTTGTTTTTTTATTTCAATATTTTTAGTAATGCTTTTAAACATGCAGAATTATTGTGTTAAGTTATACTGTAAAATACATCAATTTTAGAACTTGCTGTTCTTCCTTGATTTTTTGTTTATAAAAGAATATTTTATGAACAGATAATTAAAAACTTACATTATTTATCCTTCTTTGCTTAATGTCATACTCTATTTGAAATCATTTTACTGCATTATAAAAATGATGAGTGTCAAGCAGAATTAAGCATAGATGCTATTAATGATATACTGCAGGTTCAGAAAAGAAAAAAAAAGGAAGACAATTAAAGCAAAACTGAAACAGACTTACATATAAAAAGAACAAGCTAGTGACTGACAGAAAGAAAGAAGGTTAGAGATGGATGAAACACGTAGAGGTTTGAAGGTACAGACTGCCAGTTATATGCTTCCCTCATAGCTCAGTTGGTATAGAATCCACCTGCGATGCAGGAGACCCCAGGTTCATTCCTGAGTTGGGAAGATTCCCTGGAGAAGGGAAAGCTGGTAAAGAATCTGCCTGCAATGTGGGAGATCTGGATTTGATCCCTGGGTTGGGAAGATCCCCTGGAGAGGGAAAGGCTACTCACTCCAGTATTCTGGCCTGGTACAGTCCATGGGGTTGCAAAGAGTCAGACATGACTGAGCGACTTTTACTTTCATCAGGTTTATATATACTTATATATAATATTATATTATAATATGGTCAACTTCCCTGGTGGCTCAGATGGTAAAGCGTCTGCCTACAATGCACGAGACCCGGGTTTAATCCCTGGGTCAGGAAGATCCCTTGGAGAAGAAAATGGCAACCCACTTCAGTATTCTTGCCTGGAAAATCCCATTGATGGAAGAGCCTGGTAGGCTACAGTCCATGGGGTTGCAAATATGGGTTGTATTATTATACATAATGGTTATACAACATATTAATATTTATTAATGTATAATAATATATTCTACAGTATATTATATACAAATATACTAATATATTTGTATATAATAATATTATAATTAATATGCACTATATAATATCATATAATATAATATGGAGTGGGTTGGAGTGGCAACCCACTCCAGCATTCTTGCCTGGAGATTCCAATGGCCAGAGGAGCCTAGTGGGCTACAGTCCATGGAGTCTCAAAGACTGAACACAACTGAAGTGACTAAGCACAAATAATAACAAGCAATGAAAATCAAAGGTTTAAAGTCAAAAAAACAGATCCATCATGGAGTCAGAATATGACAGGTTCTTTTGTGGATCAGAGATGAGGGAAGGTGAGGAAGCAAAGTAAAAAGGCCATTAATCCTGTAAACATTTAGAAAGGCAAGCTTCAGGCAGGGGATGTGCTCATTTCTTCTTTCCTGCCATCCACAGAGGGACAGGGTTCTGAACAAAGGAATTTTAGATTAGCAGTCAGGCAGAGGGACAGGAGTCTCTGAGGCAAGCTATTAAGTGTGATTATAATAACAAAAGTAACAAAAACAAAGTCAAAGAAACAGTTCCAAAGTGGAGTCAGAATGGGCTTCTCTGCAGCATATCGAGGGCTTTTCATCCTGAGATATTGTGACAGCTCAACAAGATAGAATTGAAAATGAAGAAAAATACAGTTTTAGACTATAGGTTAAAACATAGGAAAGGGTGGTTTAAAGGATGAATGATTTTAGGAGAGACCTAAAATCCCCAGGCTTCCCCGGTGGCTCAAACAGGAAAGAAACTGCCCACAATGCAGAAGAACTGGGCTGGATCCCTGAATTAGGAAGATCCCCTGGAGAAGGACATGGTTACACTCCAGTATTCTCACCTGGGAAATCCCATGGACAGAGGAGCCTTGCAGGCTACAGTCCCTGGGATCACAAAGAGTCAAACATGACTGAGTGACTTTCACTTCACCTCAAAATCCCTAAATCATAGGGAACACTGTTCAGGATGATGTTTTGAATAAATATGCCTACTTTAGTTTCCTTGAAGAACCTCAGTGAAATTCTAAAAACAGGTAATGGCATTAATAATAGAAGAGCAACAACAAAAAAGCTAACATTTTTATTATAAATGAAAGATAAGTTAGAAAAGTTGATGTCAACTTAATGTAGACTAAAGAGAAACTGTTAGAGAAATGATTATGATAATGATGGTAATAATAAAGATGATGATATTTCTTTCTTTTTTTAAGATGATGATATTTCAAGTTGAATCCTGGAAAAATCACAGACTTGTTGCACAGACAGATATGAGAGAGATCATGATTATACTAATGGGTTTATTAATGGAAGCATAAAGTGAAGGATAGGGAAGCCAGGCATACTGCCGTTCATGGGGTCACAAAGTGTCTGGCATGACTTAGCAAATGGACTATGATAATAAAGTGAAGTGAGTCATTCCTTTAATGAGTGCACAAGGGGTGTTTGAAAGAAGAAACTGGCCTACAGATGAGCTGATGGGCTGGGGATGGGAGGTCTGCTCCAATAAAGAATGTGCTGTGGGAGATTGCTTAAAAAAAATATTGCATGGAGCCTCTGGCCTTTAGTCTCCAATGCAGAAAACTTCATGTTCCCAGTGACAAAGAGCAGACTAAACTTATTCGGTTGCTAAACTGTGTCTGCTCTTTGCAACCCCATGACTGCAACACACCAGGCTTTCCTGTCCTTCACTATCTCCAAGAGTTTGTTCAAACTCATGTACATTGAGTCAGTGATGCCATCCAACTATGGTAGCCCCCTTCTCCTCTTGCCCTCAATCTTTCCCAGCATCAGGGTCTTTTCCAGTGAGTCAGCTCTTCACATCAGATGACAAACAATAGTCCTTTCAATGAATATTTAGGATTGCTTCCCTTAGAACTTACTAGTGTTATTTCCTTGTTGTCCAAGGGACTCTCAAGAGTCTTCTCCAGCACCACACTTTGAAAGCATCAATTCTTTGATGCTCAGCCTTCGTTATGGTCCAACTCTCACATCCATACATGACTACTGGAAAAACCATAGCCTTGACTAGACAGACCTTTGTTGGGAAAGTGATGCTTTTTAATACACTGTCTAAGTTTGTTATTACTTTTCTTCCAAAGAGCTAGCATCATTTAATTTTATAACTGCAGTCACCATCCACCAGACTAACTACAAATTCACAAATGTACTGGAAAGTTGCAGTGGGACTGTAACCAATCAGCTGAAAAAAATCTAAAGAGAGTTGATGACTGTAGGAAGAAAGGAGATGAGAATTCCTGCTCACCTGGGGTGAACATAACTGAGCACATCTAAAAAGAGTCTATTTTGAGTATCTGAAGAGTTGGTGAGATCTGGGGCAAACAGATAAGACAATATGAAACACTCAGAGGCTGCAGAGATTTGAAATCTGTATTTTCTTGAAGAGTAATCTGACCAAACACTTACAAGGTGGGAACAAATCCCAAAGTATTCATTTCAGTGAAGAGTTTGAGGGAGAGAGGGAAATAGCAGTGGCTTTGCAGAGGTAAGAAACCATGCTTGGAGCCTTCCTTCACTTTTCCACCACAGAACAAATGCAATGCTGCCGTTAAGGTGTTAGTGAATATGGATCAGAGCTGGGAGAAGCTAGGGAGACAGGAGTGAGGAATTAGTACTGAATTCACAACTAGAACCTGGAAACCATAGGTAAACAGAAATCACACTCTTCATTTGTATAAACCATGTGACACATCCAAGGATTCTGTGGTATTCCAATTACACATAGCAAAAGTCTACAGATATATATATATATATATATATATATATATATATATACACATACACATACACATATATATATACACACACACACACACAAACCATTTTCCCACAGTTATTTACATAAATTCAAATTATTCTTGTTTAGTTGCTAAGTCATGTCTGACTCTTTGTGAGACCATGGACTATAGCCTGCCAGGCTCCTCTGTCCATGGGATTTCCCAGGCAAGAATACTGGAGTGGGTTGCCAATTTTTCACTCCAGGTGATAAATTCCAATAGTGTTAACTCCAACAGGACAGGATGATAGCAGCAAAGACAGACAATATTAGGTAACAAAGTTCTAACAGTCATGTTAGGGACAGAGTTTGAGTTGAGACCTGAGTGATAAGAAGTCATCATTCTAGGACTTGAGGTAGGGCCTTTCAGGGATTGACAACAGCAAATACCAATACTCAAGGGCAGAAATAAAATCAGAAAATTCAGCTCTAAGAAGAATACTAATGTGAGTAGCTTCAGGTCAGAGGGCTTAGTTGTCTGTTGGCAGAGAGAAAAAGAGAGAATTCATCTTACATTACCATGTGCTGATCTGGCCCTTGATGACTTCTCCAATATGCATCCTGCCACTCTCTTCCTTGCTTGTTGCATATGTCTGTCATCTCTGTTAATACCACTGAAGCAAAAATGCTAGTTACCCAAAAATTCTCACATTCTCCTCCTCCACTCCCAGCCCTTTCTGTAGTGAGTCATTTCCTCCACCTGTGTCCACAGACACCCATCCCTATGAATGTTTCTTCAATTTCCATCTTGTTTCTTGAGCTGTAACATAATTTTTATGCATGCATCACACCTGATGAATCTGAGGTGCAAAGGTGCAAACTGATTTTCTAAACTTTATATGAGGAAGGGAGGCAGCTGGGATTTAGAACAAGATGCCTTACTCCAGATACCATGCTTTTAATCAATATACTTTAACACTTTTCCTTGCAACTTTTAACCATAAAATAAAGGAAACATAACAAAAACTTTGTTTCATTTCTAATATAGATTCTGATTAGCTTGGCTTTGCTGAAGTCAGTAAAATGCAAATATGTAACTAATCATAATTTAGTATACAACATATTTAGCCTATCGGATGAGTTATTTTGATGACCACTTGTTCTTAAACATAATCATCCAGTTCACTCTGCTCAATAAAAAAGCTATTCTTACATCCCTGTATGTAATACTTTTTCATTCACCACAGGGCCACACAATTTTCTTTACCAATACTGGAGATGCGAGAGCCATTAGATAGCAATTTGTCATAGGAAGTAAGCTCAACATTTTCTAGCTACTTCAAAAAGAAGCTCCCACATAGCTGAGTGTTGGCTACATAATTCTTTTCTGAACACTATAGTCCCAGAGTTTCTAATTCAAAGGTAGAGATTTGGGAAGAGAGACAATGAGATTTTCTACATCCTGCAAGTTTTTTTATTTGCTCTGTTTTTAAAAACTAGGTTTGGTGAACTTAAAATTGTTCTTTCAGATTCAATGAATCATAGAGTTAAACTGTATATCCTAGAATCTAACCATAGATCAAGTGCAAACTTTAGTTTGTATAGTTTATATGTATGTGTGTGTGTGCTGTGAGTTTTCCTCTTACTTCATGTATTCATAGATATTTCACAATTGGCATATCCATAATTGAAATTCATATTGAAAAAGGATTTGCTAGAAGCTAAAAGTAATTGCCACTTATGACCAGAAAGTTTAACTACATAAGCTAACCAACATGGTCAGTGTTTAAATATGAAATTAGATATTTAAAGTTTTGTAGAAACATTATCACTGGCTTTCATTATTCAACCACTATTATTCCATTGATTCAAGGAATAAATATTTAGTTTTTACTTTGAAAGATGTGAATACCTAATAATTCATTGTATGGTGAACACTTGGATGGAAAACCACTTTGTCACATATATATTTCTGTTTTGCTTTTTATTATCTATATACCTACCTACCTATCTATCCCTCTGTCATCTATCTATCCATCTATTTCACCAGCCATCTTTCCATATATATTTATTTATATCAACCTACATCTTTATTCATATACCTCTCAATATTATAAATATGACATAAAGCTTTTGCCCATCTTTCTACAAATGCAGCCATTGGTGACAAGGATACCATGATAGGCAATAATAACCTCTTTTCCTAGCATCTTCCAAAGTAACTTGCTCATAGTAAGAATTTTTTGAATGCTGTTCAGTGAATTAATTTATGATCTACATAATAAATTGGCAAGAGCAATCATCAGTCTCATATACCAAACAATTCATCTAAATGAACCAGTGGAAAAAGATGAGCTTCTGCAGGAAGATTTGGAAACATCTATATATCTAAACATCTAAATATATATAACACTTATATAGTTTAGACCAGTTTCCTGTAACATGTTTTGTTCATTAACAAATATTTATTAAATGTTGACTTGGTACTAGTCGTCTTTTGAAGGGAATGGTATTGAGGAAAAGAAACAAACAAACATATGCAGAAGTGAATCACTATACTGTACACCTAAAACTAATATAGTATTAGAATTCCACTATACTTCAATTAAGAAAAAAAACTACTTGAGAAAACATGCATATGCCCACAGAAATTTTTGTGCAGATACACATATCACCATTCTTCCGTATGTGATGTCGTGCATAGAAGGGGCAGTAGGTACAGTGGAATCTGGAGGTACTGAGTGCAGTGAGGATTAACAAGGCTGCATTACTGGACAAATAGAGCAAAGCCCCTCATTCTGGTTACTCTCTAGATGTTGGCACCTACAAAGAGAAAATAGCAAAGATCTTAGAGCGATATCTCTAGCAGCACAGGGAGTTCAGCTTGGTTCCCTGTGATGACCTAGTTGGGGGACAGGAGGAAGGCTCAAGAGGGAGGGTATATATGTATACTTATACCTGATTTATGTTATTATACAGCTAAGTAACACAACACTGTAAAGCAATTATACTCCAATTAAAAATAAAATAATCTTAAAAAATTAAAAACATCTTAGGGTGAAAAGCTAGAAAAGGAAAAAATGAAAAAATAGACAAAAGCAAATGAAAGCACCCTTGGGCTCTTCCAGAGTTTACACTCTAGTTTAACAAGATGACAGCTCACAAGCAATGTGTGTGTGTGTGGAGAGAGAGAGAGAGATAAAACATAATAGAGGAAAAGTCAAAGTTGTATGATTATAATCTTTAATATGATCAGCATTATTTTTGAGTATCATGAAAGAAATGTGGAAATAGAAGAGCAGTTCAAGGTATTAGATACAAATATTGTATTTTTATCTTCAAGTAAGGCACAAATTGTATTCACAGTTGTGGCTTACTGTCACAATCTACAAGATAATTCATATCAATGAAAAGAATAGATTTATAGGAACTGTCATATAATCATTTGATAAGAAAATTGATTGCTTAGTTACCATCATAATTTTAGAGAGGATAAAAATATCTTTGACTTCCCCACAAGCTCTCTTTTTTAACCTGACTTTATGCCTGAAGCAAAACTGTACATTGATTTCCTCAAGCAAATTACTTATACAGAAGTATGATGACAACTCTTCTGGCAGTCCTTAGATAAATCGTAAATAATAGTTATTACTGTGTCTATGTCTTTTTGAATTATTTGTTTACAGCTATAGAAACAGATCAGGTTATCTTTAGCCAAATAAAGTAGTCTATGGGAAAAATATGGGATCCCCCAAAGAATCAAAGCAAAGCTATAGTAAGGGATTCTTGAGCAGGTCTTAAACAGGAGAAAATCTGTAGTTCATTATAAATCAATGGAAACTCTCCCTAGCAAACAAAGACAGGTGGAATTACCTAAGTAAATGAATTAACACACTTCTATAGGAACTGTGAAACAGTGAATTCTTGTCTTATTCTTCTCCTTCCAATTAAGACCACTGCGCCCTGATACCTCATGCTGGAATTAAGCTGCGTATTTTTACTTTCATACATGCTATGCATTATGAAGAAGCCTTGTGGTGGATTACGATGAGAATCATCAGTGGACTGTAATGTTCTCATTGCTTTATTTATCTTTATGTCTTATTTCTACTACACTCTCTAAAAGTGTGTTAGTCTCTCAGTTGTGTCCGACTGTCAACCCCATCGACTATAGCCCACCAGGAATTCTCCAGGCAAAAATACTGGAGTGGGTAGATACCCTTCTTCAGGGAATCTTCCCTACCCAGGGATCAAACACAAATCCCCTGCATTTCAAGCAGATTCTTTACAAACTGAGCCATCAAGGAAGTCCTAACTATGTTCTCTACTCAATGGTAGTATGGCATTTTAAATATCTTACAATAAAAATACATATTACCAAGTTCTGATCTCTCTTCCTTTATTCGCCTCATCATGTTTATTAGACCAGGCCTATAGTGGTATTTTAGATCCTAATGGGCAAATATAAATTCTTAAATGCAATGTCAAGAACTGGGTCTCTACCAAAATAATCTCAATATTTGCTCACTTTCAAATATTAATGACACATAGTTGAACATGCTGAAGTGCATTGATCTGTGTATTTGATGCATATTATTCACTCATCTTCATATCAATAATTTAACAATTCCTATTTACTCATATATTTAATCATATCATTCAGAGTTTATAGTACAATATTATGACTAAGTTATAACTACCTTAATTTTGTTTTGGATTATAAAACCCTATCTCCCAATCTCTTAATAATTAATCACATCAGCGTCCACTAGGACAGTCTTGTTTCGCCTGTATGTACTGGTCATTACCCTCACAGCATACCATCAGTTCTGCATTTCTGAATTGACAAAATCTTGGGGCTGGTTCTTCTGTTCATTGGAACAGGGAATAATTCAATCAAAGTAGAATTAAAAAATAGAAAGAGCTAATACAAAATCAAGAACTAGATAAAGAATGAAAAAAAGGCAGGAGAGGGAATGAATAGAGATAATAAAAGCTTACCCTTATTTAAACTAGTGACAGAACAAGGATGATCATAGATATTTCTATTAGGAATCAAGAGCTCTTTCCTGAAGACATTAGAAGCTTCTGGCAAAGTGACTGAATTTCAAAACTAATGAAGCTGAGAAGTGCATCAGTCTCCTAATTATTGAGCTTTCTATGACAATTTATTTTCCATCATATTTGTTTCTTTTGGTTTTCCTTCAGCTTGCAGATAATTTTTGGCCCTCTTCATTTAACATTTTACTGTTCAATATTTTATCACTTGCTATTATTTAGTATCATTTAATATTTAGAAACATGATTTATTCATACAAATTATTATTTTTTTCTAGATATGTACATATTTCTACATTTCTCAGTTCTCTGCCTTTTCATTCAATTTAGTTTTTCCTCTCAAAGTTTCTATTTCTCTTTTTTGCCATCTCCTTCTCACTTTCCCTCTTATTTCCACTCCCTTTCTCATTTTCTCTGTTTCTCTCACTTATTATTTTAAAGAAGCTCTGATGTGGGCAAGAGAGAGACAACTTTCCAATTTATTCCTCAGCCAGTGATGAAATATGCCTACAGGCAATACTAGATTGTTGCAGCAAAATAATCTGGAGAGAAGATGAACAATCACATTTTCTGCTGTCACTGTTTATGATGATGGCCTTGCCAAAGTAGTTTACTGGAGCTGATGTCTAAGACAAACTATACACAAGCAAGGCCATCGTTACTTTAACATCACAGTGCAGGGGACTGAGGACTTCAATCTGCAGGTTTGCTTTGGATATTCTTTTTTTTTTTCAAATCAACCCACTCTACCTTGATTAATAGGTAGTAAGGTGAATCTACTGTTCCATTTTAAAGTAAGTGTCTCAGGGTCAATAATTTAATTTCTCCTACTGGACTTTTTATAGGTACAAAATGGTCAAATGTTCTCTTGCTGAAAATAAATTGTGTGTGTCATGTCCAGCCTGTTTTTTTTTTTTTCACCCCTGTATATATACTACTTCACTTTCTACAGTCTTGTTTGTTTTAGTGAAGTGAGTTGCTTCATTAGAAGAAGATTATGTGGACTGTCACACATGACCTAAATGTTGGACTTGGTGACATGGTGATTAAATGCTGGATTTTGTTTATTTATAAAAATTGCTAAAAATTTATGCAAAATACTGTACTTATAAGTAATAGACACAAAATAGAAAAACTAAGAAGTCCTCTGGAGAACTAAATTTTGAGACAACAAAAATTCAGATATTTTTCTAAGAGAAAAAAAACGCTACTACACCTCTACCTAGTCTTATCAGTCACTTTCACTTTATAATTTCTTTTGAAAGTCCAGCATACTGTATTAAAACATTTAATTACACCCTAAGTTAAAGACATTAATCAAATTGTATAGATGAGGTAAATACTCTAAGATCTTACTTTATTCTGTTTCTATCCTGAGCCTTCCCATCCTAATAGGGCTTCCATAGTGGTAAAGAACCTACCTGCTAATTCAGGAGACACAGGTTCAGTCCCTGGGTTGGGAAGAGCCCCTGCAGGAGGGCATGGTAGCCCACTCCAGTATTCTTGCCTAGAAAATCCCATGGACAGAATAGCCCAGTGAGCTACATACAGTCCATGGGATCCCAAATGACTCAACAGCGACTGAGCAAGCATGCACTCACGCACACGTTATTCTAATAAGATTGTCTACATGTCCCTGCTATTGAGATTCCTGGAAACGGGTGCCTTGTTCCTGTCTTTTCCAAGACTAGGAAAAGAGAATTTCTAAGTACTGGAGTAAAATTATATCCCAGGAAAGAGTGAATCCTTCCCCAACACGTGCCTTGGAAAAAACATTTTGGTGAAATGTGTAATGTCCTTCTACAGAAAAGATGGAGAAAAAAAACTCCTAAACTTGGTATTGCCAGGTAAATTAACATCCTTCCTTCAAAACCTCAGTTCCCCACATCAGACTTGTTATATTCTAAGATTTTATTATTACAAAAAAGCAACAAAATAAACACCATTGCGGGTGAGACCAAGTATGGGAAAAACTCAAATAATAATGACTACTAGGGACTAGAATATTCATACCAGGGGGACAAGCTATACAGTTTGGATGACATGAATCCTAATGTGAAAGCTTACTGGAAACAAAATATCCTTCTCATATGCAACTAAAAGCATCAATACCTTCCTTCCACACTCAGATAAATACTGAATTTCATCTCCTTTCTGTTATTCACCTAGGACTTAATGTTCTCTTCCCCACTCCAGTACTCTTGCCTGGAAAATCCCATGGACGGAGGAGCCTGGTAGGCTGCAGTCCATGAGGTCGCTAAGAGTCGGACACGACTTCACAACTTCACTTTCACTTTCACTAATGTTCTCTTCTGATCAAAACTCCTCTCTGGCAAGTACTCAATATATATTTATTGTTATTATTATTAATTTAGATCTGTATCATAATTCATATAGTCTGTTACAATTAGTTGTTTGTTTACAAAAATCAATTTCTTATTTGTTCAAATGACTAACTATGCATAGAAAAGTATCTTCAAAATAAAAGAACAAAAAAGTTCATCTCAAACATAACTCTAAATCCCCCTGAGTTGGGAACAATAGTTTTGTCTATGTTTAACACATATAAAGCATGGAAAATTTCCCTGAAAAATTCAAAAGACTTTCATTGACATCAAATATCTTTAAGAGAGAATATTTGGAGGGTTTGTTGTAAATGAATCACAATATGTGGATTAACTTTCCCACATATTATGCAAAATTCAAAAATTAAGTGGAAGAGTTTCAAAGAAGTATGCTTTGAGTTTTGTCAATTAAAATTAAGGTAGAATTAGTGAAAAAAAATTTTTTTTTCATTTAGTCACTTATGAATGTTAGAGTTAGACTGTAAAGAAAGCTGAGCATCAAAGAATTGATGCTTTTGAACTGTGGTGTTGGAGAAAACTCTTGAAAGTCCCTTGGACTGCAAGAAAATCCAACCAGTCAATTCTAAAGGAAATCAGTCCCTAATATTCATTGGAAGGACTGATGTTGAAGCTGAAACTCCAATACTTTGGCCACTTTATGTGAAGAACTGACTCCTTAGAAAAGACTCTTATGCTGGGAAAGATTGAAGGCGGGAGGAGAAGGGGGTGACAAAGGAAGAGATGGTTGGATGGCATCACTGATTTGATGTACATGAGTTTCAGCAAGCTCTGGGAGTTGGTGATGGGCAAGGAAGCCTGGAGTGCTGCAGTCCATGGGGTTGCAAAGAGTCAGACATGACTGAGCGACTGAACTGAGAATTAGTAACATCTTTAAGAGGTCAACAGCATAGTGAGTTGGTTTGTTTCGAATTCTACAGGCATCTCTAAACACTTTGGAAGCAGACACACTCTCCCATGTACTAACTGCATAACTTTGAACAAATTCTTTACTTTCTTGAGCTTCAGTGTCCTCATATGTACAATGGAATTAGTAATACTTAACTCACAGTGCTTAACCCACAGCTGTGTAGATTCAGTGCATACTTAATTGCTCAGTTGTGTCCAACTCTTTGTGACCCTTTGGACTGTAACCCACCAGGCTCCTCTGTTCATGGGATTTTTCAGGCAAGAATACTAGAGTGGGTTGCCACTTTATTCTCTGGTGTGGATTCAGTAAAAATGTTTAATTTATGCATAACACTTAGAAGATATGTATACTTGTGTGAACATATGTCTTAATTGTATAAGTGTGTATATATGTGCTTTATATGTGTGAATGTGCATGGGTAAATATGTGTGTGAGTACATGGTATTTACAAAGGTGTGTGTAAGTATGTGTGTTTATATGTGTGTATGTATACACAAGACTCTTTGAAGGTAAATATGTATGTGTGTGATTATGCAAATGTATGATAGTGTGAGTGTGTCAGTATGTATGTACATGTATTTATGTGCCCATATGCTGGATGCCTCTATTCACTGTAGAAGTAATAGGTTGTGAACTATAAAAATCAGTTGGATAGAATGTGCAATGGTATTAACCTGGCACCTATATTGGAGTTTTAAAAAACTTTATTGACTTTATACTGATAATAACACTTAGCATGAGTTTTACATTCTTAATAAAGTTTAATAATATGATGCAATGTTGTTGACTATAGAAACAAAGTTGTATAGTAGATCTCCAGGGCTTGCTGATGCCACTTAACTGAAAGTTTATGTCAATAAATTAGTAACTTCTGTTCTTACTTCTCCACCAACCACTGGAAACCACCATTCCACTCTTTGATTCTATAAATCTGACAGTTTTCCATATCTCATATAAACGGAATCATGTAGTTGTTTTTCTTTGACTGGCTTACTTCTAAACTCTTTTCTTGACTCCACCTTCATTCCTATCTAGTTAACTCCCACACTATCATCAAAGCTAGCTTGCTTTTTAACAAAACTTAACCATGTGCTCGGAGAAGGCAATGGCACCCCACTCCAGTACTCTTGCCTGGAAAACCCCATGGAAGGAGGAACCTGGTGGGCTGCAGTCCATGGGGTCGCTAAGAGTCGGACATGACTGAGCGACTTCACTTTGACTTTTCACTTTCATGCATTGGAGAAGGAAATGGCAAACCACTCCAGCGTTCTTGCCTGGAGAATCCCAGGGATGGGGGAGCCTGGTGGGCTGCCATCTGTGGGGTCGCACAGAGTTGGACATGACTGAAGCGACTTAGCAGCCGCAGCAGCGACCAGTTGCCACGGGTGCTTCCCAGGTGGTGCTAGTGGTAAAGAACCTGCCTACCAACGCAGGAGATGTAAGAGCCGTGGATTCAATTACGGTGTCCGGAAGATTCCCTGGAGCAGGGCTTGGCAATCCACTCTAATATTATTGCCTAGAAAATCCCATGGACGGAGGAGCCTGGCATGGTACAGTCTATAGCATCGCAGAGTTGCACATCACTGATGAAACTTATATGCAGAGTACATCATGAAAAATGCTGGGCTGGAAGAAACACAAGCTGGAATCAAGACTGCCAGGAGAAATATCAGTAACCTCAGATATGCAGATGACATCACCCTTATGGCAGAAAGTGAAGAGGAACTCTTGATGAAAGTGAAAGAGGAGAGTGAAAAAGTTGGCTTAAAGCTCAACATTCAGAAAACGAAGATCATGGCATCTGGTCCCATCACTTCATGGGAAATAGATGGGGAAACAGTGGAAACAGTGTCAGACTTTACTTTTTGGGGCTCCAAAATCACTGCAGATGGTGATTGCAGCCATGAAATTAAAAGACGCTTACTCCTTGGAAGAAAGGTTATGACCAACCTAGATAGCATATTCAAAAGCGGAGACATTACTTTGACGACTAAGGTCTGTCTAGTCAAGGCTATGGTTTTTCCTGTGGTCATGTATGGATGTGACAGTTGGACTGTGAAGAAGACTGAGCGCCAAAGAATTGATGCTTTTGAACTGTGATGTTGGAGAAGACTCTTGAGGGTCCCTTGGACTGCAAGGAGATCCAACAAGTCCATTCTGAAGGAGATCAGCCCTAGGATTTCTTTGGAAGGAATGATGCTAAAGCTGAAACTCCAGAACTTTGGCCACCTGATGTGAAGAGTTGACTCATTGGAAAAGACTCTGATGCTGGGAGGGATTAGGGCAGGAGGCAAAGGGGATGACAGAGGATGAGATGGCTGGATGGCATCACTGACTCGATGGACATGAGTCTGAGAGAACTCGGGAAGTTGGTGATGGACAGGGAGGCCTGGCATGCTGCGATTCATGGGGTCACAAATGGACATGACTGAGCTGAAATGAACTGAACTGAACTGAAGCAACTTAGCATACAGGTATGCACCATTTTCCATGATTTTATAAAATATGAAAGGGAGTTCAGGATTTGGAGAAGAAAATTTGAATATGTACTTCTCAAGGGCCATATTTGTTTGGGTAAATGTCCACTGTCCAATTTTTAACACAGCTTATGATAAGAGTAGAGTGCACAAAAGTATCTGGTGAATTGAATAATTAATTAAGAACAATATCTCCTTAAAGAGACAACCTATCATTTATAAATTCCTACTAACAAAAAGAGAAAGCAGTACTTAGTATATTGTGAGTTTTCAAAATATTATTTGAATTAACAGCTGTGAAAACACTGATGATTCACTCTAAAGTGTAAAATAATTATAATAGCTTAAATGTCTCAGCTTTAAGGATGATTCTTATTTTGAGAAAATCAGATCTGCAATATCCAGCACAAACTTTAATGGTATAAAAATACTAATAGCATGAAGATGAATTTGAAAATGAATTTAAAAAGTGAAAAACAGGCAGTGATGAATGCCATGACTAATGCTTTAATTTCTACAGAAACTCAACTGAATTCTCAGAAAATTATAATAATCTAATTTCCCTTGAATGGAACTCTTTCAGAATTGTGAATGTTAAAACTCTCTCTGAGAGATGAGGCATCTTTGGGAAAGATGTTTTATTTTTCCAATGAGGTAACTAACAGAAAGGGCTGTCTTTCCTTTGCTGGGATGTGTCCTGATAGGCTGGGCTAATCAGAACTGCTGCAACTGTTTTGCTACCTGTATTAAAGTGAAATCAAATTAAGAATGGCACAATTTGATGTTTAAAGGGGACTTCCCTGGTGGCCCAGTGGTTCCACTGCATGGGGCATGGGTTTGGCCCCTGGTCAGGGAACTAAACATTACACGTGTTTAAAAAAAAAAAAAAAAAGATGTTTAAAGAAGCTACATCCTTGAAAATATTGTTAAATGGATGACTAATTCACCTATTTTTTTTTCTGTGTCTTTAGTTTCCTTTCAACCTGATTTATTTGCATACTTTGTAACCTGCCTAAAAAATAGGGTATTAGACTAAAATACCAAGGTTTCATGAGCTATATTTTTAACATGATAAAGTTAATACTTGATGGATTACTTAATTAGAGCTATTTTAAATTAGTGAAGTGTTAATTGCTCAGTCATGTCCGACTGTTTGTGACACCATGAACTTTGTGACACCTACCAGGCTCCTCTATCTGTAGAATTCTCCAGGCAAGAAATTTGGAATGGTTAGCTATCCACTTATCCAGGGGATTGTCCTGACTCAGAGATCAAATCTGGGTCTCCTGCATTGCAGGAGTCACCAGGGAAGCCCAACTTCTCTTCCACTTATAGCTTGTACTTTATTTTTAATACCTTTAATTCATAAGAGATGCCTGTGTGCTAAGTCTCTTCAGCTGTGTCCAACTCTTTGTGACCCTATGAACTATAGCCTGGCAGGCTCCTTTGTCCATAGGATTCTCCAGGCACGAATACTGAGGTGGATTGCCATGCCCTCCTCCAGGGAATCTTCCCAACCCAGGGATCAAACTGCTGTCTCTTATGTCTCCTGCATTGACAGGAAGATTCTTTACCACTAGCACCACCTGGGAAGCCCCATTTACAAGACAACCAATCATAATAGAGTTAATTATGCACTTCCATTAATAATATACACCTTAACAAGCAAACATATGAAAATTCTCTCCTTTTCTCTCCATAAGGTATAAATACACTTAAGAAAGAAAAAAGCAATTACTAAGGAAGGAAAAATGGAGAAGACAATGGCACCCCACTCCAGTACTCTTGCCTGGAAAATCCCTTGGACGGAGGAGCCTAGTAGGCTGTAGTCCATGGGTGGCTAAGAGTAAGACACGACTGAACGACTTCACTTTGACTTTTCACTTTCATGCATTGGAGGAGGAAATGGCAACCCACTCCAGTCTTCTTGCCTAGAGAATCCCAGGGATGGGTGAGCCTGGTGGGCTGCCGTCTATGGGGTTGCACAGAGTCGGACACGACTGAAGCGACTTAGCAGCAGCAGCAGCAAGGAAGGAAAAAAAAAAAAAAAACAATTAGTAAATTACTTTGTTATATCTTTTTTTATTTTCTACATGAGATAGTATATCAGTGTGGATGTCTTTGATCATCCACTTTGTCATAAAATCACACCTAATTTCTTAAGTGGTTTAGCAAACTGGGACTTCCCAGGTGGCTCAGTAATAAAGAATCCAGCTGCCAAGCAGAAGACACAGGCTCGATCCCTGGGTCAGGCAGATTCCCTGGAGAAGGAAATGGCAACCCACTCCAGTATTCTTGCTTGGGAAATTTCATTAACAGAGTAGCCTAGCGGGCTACAGTCCAAGAAGTCAGAAAGACTTGAACATGCCTTAGCAACTGAATAGCAGCACAGCAAACTGACACATACATGTTGACCACCTAATACTATTTTTTCACTGTCTTCTGAAAAAAGTTAAGGTAAGGTAGAATTGAATTGAGTATCTCTTTTCTTTAAACTCTGTGTGGCAAATTTTGAAAGCTCAACAGAGTAAACATGTGTACTTTAAAAAACACAGTGACAATGAATGTTTGGTTATGCTTATTACTTAGAGGGGTAAGTTTCAGGAATTGTTTGACACTACTCAAGTCATCTGAATCTGGGTAGCCTTAATTTTTCTAAGATTACTGATATTATCTTTGAGAGAATCAAGCAAAGGTTCCAGTGTTCTTTCCTAGCACACTTTTTTATTTTTCAAACTTTTTGATACAGGACAGAGATTTATCAAATTGTTTAAAAGAGCATCAGCACAGTTAAATCTTGCCTAATTCTAATTCCAATCATGGATGGAAAATGGGGTTTTTTACTTCAACTTGTTACAGGAAGCTGTATTACAAACTTGGAAGAATTATAAAGACTAATAAATTGTACAGGCATTTGTTCTCAAATTCTATAATTTTCTCTTTGATAGAAACTGAGTTTAAAATATAACATGCAATTGTTCACTATAAATCCACAAAACTATGTACAATTGATGGATCAAGAAGTTGTAAAATATATTAAATTCACAATCAGCAAAAACTCAGAGATCAAGTAAAAATACCAATCTGATACAAATTCATAGAAAATGTCCTAAACTTGAGTACATATTAAAGTAGCTCAAGGCATAATATAAATCTCAGCAGATAACCATGAAGAATTAGGAATGAGGAAATGGTTTTACATTCCTTATCATGTTTTCTATTTGAAGTTGCTTAATTTGTATTCTCTATGAGGCTTCTTTCTGTATGCAAAATCTTTATTCTGATCGGAAATGAGAAATGAACCCAAGTATCATTTTGTTGACTTGGCTTAGTCTAGCATTTTTTTTTTTTAATTACATTGGATGCCTTTCTCATGAGGCAGAGATGGTAGTCAATTCTTAGTGTAAGAGCAATAACTTCCTTCTCAATAAACATGTGCACATTTAGAATTCTCCTATTAGTTCAGTCAGTTCAGTCGCTCAGTCATGTCTGCCTCTTTGCGACCCCATGAATCGCAGCACGACAGGCCTCCCTGTCCATCACCAACTCCCGGATTTGACTCAAACTCATGTCCATCGAGTCAGTGATGCCATCCAGCCATCTTATCCTCTGTCGTCCCCTTCTCCTCCTGCCCCCAATCCCTTCCAGCATCAGAGTCTTTTCCAATGAGTCAACTCTTCGCATGAGGTGGCCAAAGTACTGGAGCTTCTTCAGCTTTAGCATCATTCCCTTCAAAGAACACCCAGGGCTGATCTCCTTCAGAATGGACTGCTTGGATCTCCTTGCAGTCCAAGGGACTCTCAAGAGTTTTTTCCAACACCACAGTTCAAAAGCATCAATTCTTCATTGCTCAGCTTTCTTTTGGTACTATACACATAAACACATTTTTTTTTAAAGAATCACCTTTACCCATTAATGTCCTGCCTCTTAATCAAACATTTCACTAGGAGAGTGTCTGGTATATAAAATTAATGTCAAAGAACAGAATATTTCTTAGCTAAAATAATTAAGGAAGTTCAAGAGGACAGGGAGGCCTGCTGTGCTGCAATTCATGGGGTTGCAAAGAGTCGGACACGACTCAACGACTGAACTGAACTGAATTGAAGAATGGAATCAGACATAACAATATAAACTTATCTCAAGCATTTGATTTTACTTATTTTAATATAAAATTGTAAGTATGCAATTTGCTACATGCAATTAATACTAATTGCTAATTAGTTAGCAATTAGCAATAATTGCTAATTAATACTTGCGATGTTACTTTTTATGTATCAAGGGCTTCCCTACTGCCTAAGCTGGTAAAGAATAAACATGCAATGTGGGAGACCTGTGTTTGATCCCTAGGTTGGGAAGATCCCCTGGAGAAAGGAATGGCTACCCATTCCAATATTCTGGTCTGGAGAATTTAATGGACTGTACGGTCCATGGGGTTGCAAAGCGTCAAACATGACTGAGAGATTTCACTTTCAGTTCACTTCAATTTACTGAGTGCTAGGAACAAAGTTATTTTTAAAAGTTAATATCTTTTTTAGTAGATAGACATTTCTTTAATGAAGTGAAGGAATTTTTTTTTAATATGGGTTCAACTGATTGGGGTTCAAACACATATTGTTCCTATACACCTCACCAGTGGCGCATTTTCTAAAAAAATCTGCAAGTTTCCATTTCTTTAAAGTAGCCTGAAAATTTTGTCAGTGGCACAGGAATCTGAAGTCAAGATTCCTTTGAAAGTTTACCCCTTATTTGCAATATTTACATTTTGTTGTCCATGCCTTTTTTAAAAACTTTAAAATTTTAATTTATTTGCATTCCTGTAGTCTTTCTTGGCTAATCAACTTTTTTTCCATAGGGAAAACAGCATTCATGCTCATATTTTATTTGATAATGTTTTATTTGTCTAAATTATGGAATTAAAATATCAATTGAAAAATTCCCTGCTGATCTAATGGTTAGGACTCCATCCCTTTCTCTTAAAGGCATGAGTTCAATCCTTACCTAGGGAACTAAGTTCTGTACAGTGTGGCCAAAAGATAAATTACATATATATATATATATATATATATATATACATATATATATACATATATATATATATATAAAAGTGAAGTTGCTCAGTCGTGTCTGACTCTTTGCGACCCCATGGACTGTAATCTACCACACTCCTCTGTCCATGGGATTTTCTAGGCAAGGGTACTGGACTGGGCTGCCATATCCTTCTCCAGAGGATCTTCCTGACCCAGGGATCAAACCCAGGTCTCCCTCATTGTAGGCAGATGCTTTACCAGCTGAGCCACCAGGGAATGTGTATATATATATATATATATATATACATATTATGTATATATATATATATATATATATATATATATATCCTTTGAACATGAAATAGTAAGGTTTGGGAAACAATGCAAAAGGATTCTTGGTGAGTCTAAAATGCATATGCCAAGAGAAGTACCAGGCCTAATGGAATGAGCACCAGGTGGGAGAGGTGCTAGGGTGAACAAATGCTTCACTGGATCTTAACCAGAAGGCCGAGAAGCGATAGTGGGATAGACAGAGAGAAGAGAGCGCAGGCTATAATGGCACTAAATTACAAGCAGGCTTCTTATGAGATCTTTTGCTGTATGTTTACCAATCTTAAAAATGTGCCCCCCCTCATGTACACTAATTTCACATTCTATCCCACACTTAATCCTACTGTCTTAATGGTATTATACTACTGTCAGCTTTACTTATAGATATTGGTCTTGAGGGTTCCGGTTGGTAATATTATAGTTCTATTAAACAAACAAACAGAGCAGAAATTGAACCTCTCTCCTGTTTCTAGAACCATTCTAAATAGACACAAACAAGTATACCAGAATCTGTGAGCCTGTTGAGACACAGATCAAGACACTTCAAATGGATAAGGAAATAATTGATCGTGTTTAGGAAACTGCAAAGAAAATTATGACATGTAGACAGCATTTGATAGGAACATATCTATGAATATTCTAATCAGTCTTTCTAGTCTAGACTTATACTGAACATCCTTCAAGGAGTAGAAACATTTAGAAGAAAAACATTGTTTATGAAAAGCTGTTTTTTTTCTTATTATTCAAAATGGGCACAGCTTTACTAAGACAGTAAGGGAGCAATTTTTTTTTTGAGATTGTATTATCCAGTATTATGTTATTGAGAATTATTGACAACTATGATAAATTTAATCCTGTTGACATTCAAATATTTACCTTTATTTAATTCTCATCTCAATAATGATATAGTTGATTCCATCTGACAGTAAATATCTGTCTCTCTTTCTCTCTTTTTTAATCTTCTAAAATATCTGCTACTTTCACCTGTCACTTTCATTTCATCTGAGCTCTACTGTGAAAGGCACCTTGGTGAACAATAGTACACAGCTGGATAGTGTGTAGACTCTGGAACCAAACAGCCCCAAATGAATTCTGTCTGTAACACCTGGCAGTGATGTAACTTTTGGGCAGGCAGCTAAATTCTATATACTTAATTTGCTCATCTGCAAATTGAGATAATAATACTGCTTACTTCAACAGAATGTTAAAAAGTTTAAGTAATATATAACACTAAAAATACCACCTGCATCAATAAATGCTACAAGTGTTGGTTACTAGTACCCACTTTTATTTTTTTTAGATACTTGAATAATTATTTGATTTACTATATAGACTATTACACTGTGATAAATGAGAATAAAATTATATGAACTATTTATTTTTATCTAAGCACAAGTTATTATTTTCCAAAAATTCGAACTCAGCCATCAATGCACACTTCTGTGTTTCACTACAAATACAGTCTAGATTAAAGAACAATCTACAAGTTAAGGAAGAGCTAAATTTCTCTGCTTCAAATGTGCAAAATCCTTTTGATTATCTGTAATACTGATTTTTCAGAAGTTATTTAACTCCCAGTGATAATGTTTGTATCTCTGATCCTTAATTCAGCAGATTCAAATACGCCAAAATACAGAAAATATTAGAAAGAAGAAATGTTAAATTCCTTGTAGGTTTAACCCTATGTTTCCTGTGTCCAAGAGTAAAGGAAGACTGCCCAAAGTCTTTAAAAGTGACTTAATGAGTCCTTTTCTCACTAAAATGTTAAATGATGCAAAAACTTAAAGGACCCAGAATTTATATACATTCTGTGAAGTCACTGGATTCCAAGACAGGCACAGGTGCTAAATAATTATCAATGACTGTCACAATTTGATTAAACATCTTTTGAAAGGAGCTGTCATACTCTGGTATAAAATGACCCCTCGGGAAAGTACAGATCACTGTGTCAGTAAAAATAGAGAAAAATAGCTAAGTACACAAAAAAGAATCATCTTAAAGACAGAAAGAAAAAGGGCAATGAGTTCAAAGAGAAGAATCATCTGTTAAAAAGGATACACGTTATAATTTTTGCAATTTGTGTCTTTTCCTGGCTTTTTCATATTCTTTCTCAAGAGTTTGAGAAAGTCATTTAATCAATTCCAGTGCCTTATTTATAAAATAGCTGTGTTTTAAAAGTTTGATAAGCTAAAAATACGTATATTTGTATTTGTAATTCATGTATCTTACTTGAGGCTTTAAAAACTTCACTCTAACGTAGTTTTCCACTTCATTCTCCCAATCCTTAGTTTTGCAATTATTACTCTTTTCCACCTTTTCCTTCTCTTTTTATCCTTCTACTATTTTTACTGAGGTGATCCAAATTTTGTGGCCAGAAGCTTATACAAATCTGAGGAACCTCCTTAAGAAAAATCATACAAATGTGTAAACATAAGAGTGCCATAAAAGTGACCTTCTAAATGAAGGTTCTGAAGTATAAGCTTCCTTAGTTTCATTATTAATTCACTATGTCCATAATGACTTACCAGCACTCACCCATATTCACTAATATGTTATTTGCCAAGCAGTGCTAAATTCTCTAAGCATATTATTTCACCTGATACTCACAGGGACTCTGTTAGAGACTATTATCTCATTAATCCCTTTGAATAGGTCCAAAATCATTCCCACCTCTGCTGACTCTATCAACCTGTCCCAAGCCACCTGTAATTACTAGGGTATCTGTCTAATAACTCTTCTTACTTGTATCCATGATCCTCTTCAGTCTATCTTCAATTCAATGGCCAGAGATCATGTTTAAAATCAGCTATTACATATCCTCTGATCAAAATTTCCCAGTAGTTTATTTTTTTCTCCAGAGAAACTACTTTTTGCAATAGTAAACCACAATTCCACCATCAAAAATTCTCAAGCTCATCCTGACCTCATCATCTGCTACCTTCCTAACAAACCTGCTGTAGTCATACTGGTTAGCATTCTTGCTGCTACCCAAAGAATGTGTTAGTGGAAAGGGACATTGGAATCATATAATGAGATTTGTATTACTTTAGTCATCTCTGGAAATCTGGAGTTTTCTTTGAAAGATAGTATCTTCACTTGATGTGTTACTTCATTCATTTATTCATGCATTTATTTTACTTTTATTTGATTTTGAGGCTAAATAATAGATTGCCACTGTGGACAAAAAGATGATGAAAAAGTGAGGCATCCAAGTAGTGAGAGATGGCAAGGGAGCATATGGAAAGAGGCTGGTGAGTAGGAATAGAAGCAGTACCCAGCCTTGTCATACAGAGTCAGCAATGGGGATTCACTAAAAAGTGACAAGTAGGTGCCATGATAAGGTTTTGAAAACATTTCTTTTCAATTGTTAGAAATAAAAGGTATCCTGCTATATACAGGAAGCTCAGCTCCATTCTTTGTGGTGGCCTGGATGAATGAGATGGGTGAGAGGTTAGGAGAGAACTCCAAGAAGGAGGTGATATATGTACACATATAGCTGATTTACTTCACTGTACAGCAGAAACTAACAAAACATTGCAAAACAACTATACCCCAGGCAAGATTAAAAAAAAAATAAAGAAAAATTATCTTAGAAATGTATCAATACTGTCATCCAATGAATAACAACACAGCATATACTGGGCACTTACAATAAAATGCTTTTATTTTCTTTGCTCTTTTGGGCACTCTCTATGTGGCTGTTTTCCATCTGTAAAATGGATATATACTAACGCTTCTAACACTGAGTGATTGTAACAGTTAAATGATGTCAGCTTTGTAAAGAGTTTAACAAAGTCTTGCCCTTATGCTTTGCTGTGCTGTGCTTAGTCCCTCAGTCATGTCCGATTCTTTGCGACCCCATAGACTATAGCCCACCAGGCACCTCTGTCCATGCTGATTTCTTAGGCAAGGAGACTGGAGTGGGTTGCCATGCCCTCCTCCAGGGAATCTTCCCAACCCAGGGATTAAACTCAGGTCTACCTCATTGCAGATGCATTCTTTACTGTCTGAGCTACCAGGGAAGCCCTAACAAAGTCCCATTGAAATATAATTAACAGTACATAATTTATATTTATATGATATTTATATAAATGTAATACATGTTTCTCATTTCTATAACTTTAGTTTATTATAATAGTTTAAAAACTATTCTCACCGTTTCCTAAATTTGGCTCTTCATCTATATGTTGCAAACTTGTCTCATTCTAGTAAAATCTTATTTGGTGATCTTAATCATATACTGAGAGCTTTCAACTATTATTAATCATTTGTGAAATGAGTAAGTTACCTGTTAGTAAGATAGTCTGAAAATAGTCGTCTCTTACTAAATGAGGCCAACAGACATAAATCATGTACATTCATAAATTTACTCCTCAATCTACTTGTGTAATTAGTGTAATATTCCCAAGCTGGAAACATGAAAAGTGAATGCCACTTTTTTTTTGATACTAAAAAGTCAATTTTAGTCTATTATGGCTTAACAAATAAAAAGTTCTATATTATCAGGAATGAAATATTTTTTTTCAATTTATGTGAGGTTGGATTCTATTTCCCTTAAGACAACTAAAAATGTGCTATTTTTCTTCATGACTTTAAACATACAGTTATTATAATTTATATTTAAAAATTTTCATTTTTCCTTCCAGAATTAGAGAATTTAATTACATTACTATTTATATTAGGATTATCCAGAGAAAACACAACCAGTAGAAGATCTGTCTCTCCATCCATCCATCATCTATCTATCTAGTGAGAAAGAGAGAGATTAATTATAAGGAATTTTTGCATATGACTAAATCCCAAAACTTCAGTAAGTAAGGGACGAAGGATTTGTTGTTGTTCAGTTGCCAAGTTGTGTCCAACTCTGCAACCCCATGTTTTGCAGCACTCTAGGCTTCTCTATCTCTCATCCTCTCCTGGAGTTTGCCCAACTTCATGTCCATTGATGATGCCATCCAAATGTCTTGTCCTTTGTCATCCCCTTCTCCTTCAGCTTTCAATCTTTCCCAGCACTGAGGTCTTTCCCAATGAGTCAGCTGTTTGCATCAGGTGGCCAAAGAATTGGACCCAAGATAGCTGATAGTTTAAGTTCATCTGAGTTGGAAGGCTTAAAAACTATTAGTCAACACTGTGATTCATTGTCCAAGGTCAGTAGAAGACAGATGTCTCAGTGCAAGTCACAAAATTTCTCTGATAGCCTTTTTATTCTATCCTAGTTTTCAAATGACTGGATGAGAACCACCCTCCTTGGAGAAGGCAACTCACTCCACTCTACTCATTCTATGAATTCAAATGTTAATCTCATTTAGAAACACCATCTCAGACACATAAAGCTTGATCAAATGTCTGGACACTCTATGGAGCAGTCAAATTGACACATAAATCATTATATCTATAAAACTGAGGGAACTGGTCAATTGTATTGGTATCAATTGAACAGTGGTATCAAAGACATAATTCAGAAACTAACACTGAAAATACAGCAGGGGGTTGGTGTTCTATGTGATATGATACTGATTGTACTTTGCACCCCTGTAACTTCTAAACAATGATATGTGTATGCGTTTGTGTGTTTAGTTGCTCAGTTGTATCTGACTCTTAGTGATCCCATGGTCTGTAGCCTGTGAGGCTCCTCTAAACATGAGATTTTCCAGTCAAGAATATTAGAGTGGGTTGCCATTTCCTCCTCCAGGGAATCTTCACAATTCATGGATTGAACCTGCATCTCCCGTGTCTCCTGCATTTGAGGCATATTCTCTACCCACTGAGCCATCAGGGAAGCCCTCTAATCAATGATAGATAACACCAGATTAATGGTACAAAACAAGGAAAATGCTCTCCCTAATATACATGCTCAATACACAATAATTTTTGCTGCCTTTTGCTTAAGTGATATAATCTCTGTGAGAAGATTGAACTGGGCAGATTTTGTGTTCCACAGATGTTCATAGGAATATCTCCTATCTTGCACGTGCTTCTTGCAATGTGACTGACATTCTTTCGATCAAAAGATGAGGGTCTATAATTTTTCCTGTGAATCTGAGTGGTGGACTTTTGATTATAGCTGGACTGTTGTGCTTAGTCACTCAGTCCTGTCTGACTCTATGTGACCCCATGGACTGTAGTCCAGCAGGTTCTTCTGTCCATGGGGATTCCCCAGGCAAGAATACTGGAGTGAGTTGCCATGCCCTCCTCCTGGGGATCTTCCCAACCCAGGGATCGAACCCAGGTCTCCCTTATTGCAGGCAGATTCTTTACCATCTGAGCCACCCAGGAGGCTGGTTCATATAAGGAAATTGGAGAACTTTAGAACCCTGAGTGATAATGTTACAAATCTAAAACCACCAAGGTATGAGGAAACCCAAAATATGTGAAATAGTGTTCTGGCTGACAGAGCCAGTAGAAATACCTAATTACTGCCAGAATCAACCCTAGACATGAGTGAAAATGCCTTCACACAATTCCTTTGCCCAGAAATTGAGATCTCACAGGAGTAGCTTCTGAAATTGAGCAGATGGAAATTCCTTCTTTTTTTTCTGAATTGCTGACACAAAATATTGGTAATCATAATAATATGATTGTTTTAAGAACAAAATTTTGGGATGATGATATGCACTTGTAAACAAATGCAAACTGCAAGTAGTATCTGCCATAATCAAAATTTAATTCATATGAAATTGGCTTTAAGTCTTGAGATTACTAATAATTAAAGCCTAAAATGTTTTTAGAATAGTATTAAAATAGTATCGGTGCAGCCTAAATGGCATGGAGGAGTCTGTTGGTAAAAAGCTTAAAGGAGATTAAGGGAAATGGCATTGGGCACTAGAGGAAAGGGGACTTGCCATATAGTTCCAGGGAATTTGGCAATATGCTTGCCTGAATGTGCAAAATAGAAATCATATCTAATTAACTTAATCACATAAAGAGATCTCCAGGCAGATTGTAGAAGATGCCACCTGGCCTTTTCTCTCTGCTTTAAATAAAATTTAAATAAAGAATGAACTGTTACATATTTTAAAAGTCAGAATTTGTAGAATTCTAAATTAAAACTGTATCTTGTTGCCAAATTTTCCAGATGACAAATCATTCGCCAATTAAGAAATAGCTTTCAGGCAAGGATTCAATTCATGGTAGAACCATAGCTTCCTATGTTAAGACCTTAAAAGTTTTAAGATGATACTTCACACAACCTTCTAGATAGACAGAAATTCCTCTAAAAATCACAAGGTAGTAACACAGGTCTTTTCTGTTAAACAAAAGGATTTCTAAGAATTTTCTCTCAGTAGTATCACTGAGAGACCAAATCAAAAGGGGATACTATTGATGAGATTTAGGGGTGTGATTGTTATCTATGAAATGGTTTATAAACTAATACATTTTTAAAGGGATCACGTCAACTTGCAGTGAAAAGGAAATAGATAATATAAATTAATATTATTTTGACCCATGCACTTCTATAAGCAAACAATATAATGAAAAAAAAAAAAAGAAAAAACATCCCAACATATACATACATGCCACTTCTTGTGAAAAAGGAGGGTTAACTTAGATGTTGTAATTAGAAGCCTAGAAGTCTCACTCAGAATGAAAAACAGTCTTTACTGTGCTCAAAATATCCTGTACTTTCTGAATGACAGGATACTAAAGGATCGTTTCCATACTTTTCACTTGTGTAATAAGATAATTGACCCAAATTCTTTGTCAAGTGGCTTTACAATGCTCTTTCATTGTGTGTTAAATATATGTCTTTCAAACGCTATTAGACTTGGCCACAAGACCTGCTTTGGCCAGTGGAATGCAAGCATATTTGACATGAAGAAATGCCTAAAATAGGCTTCCATAGTCTGACTTTCCATCTGTCATTTGGCCCTTGAGGAACATGCTTCAACTGCAAGTCCAAACACCAACTAATGAAGGAGATCTAATTATAAGCCAAAGCCACCCAGCTCTCCTCCTAAAGTAGAGCCCCCAGTCTGGTGGGGGTTAAGCTAGGGTCAGCTAGGTCAGCAGACCCTCACAGATAACAGCAGACCTGTGAGTATAAGAATATGTTTTTGTTGTAAACCAGACATCTGCATGCCAGTTTTCTCATTTTAATCAAATAAATTTTCACAAATAATATCTCTACCTCTTTCCCACATGTTTTAACCATTTTGATTTTCCTTCATTGTGTTAGTTTCATAATCGTGTCTGACTCTTTGCGACCCAATGGACTGTAGCCTGCCAGGCTCCTCTGTGCATGGAATTCTCCAGGAAAGAATACTGGAGTGGGTTGCCATTTCCTTCTCCAGGGGATCACCCAGGGATCTAACCTGGGTCTCCCATATTGCAGGCAGATCCATAGTGCTTACATACCTGACATATTGCATATTTATTGTTATTTTCTTTTCATTTCCAGGTTATCCCTCTCAAACATGCATAAACTATGAAAACAGGGACTATACGTTGTTTTATGGTCTGTTCACAACACTGAAAACATTGACTGACTCAATAAGCTCATTAAACATTTTGAATATGTAAATAAAATACACAGTGTTTGCATGCTAAGTCACTTCAGTCATGTTCAACTCTTTTCAACCCTATGCACTGGAGTCCTCCAGGATGCTTGGTCCATGAGATTCTCTAGGCAAGAATACTGGAGTGGGTGCCATGCTGTCTCTTAAATCTTCTGCATTCGCAGGTGTATTCTTTACTAGTGCTACCTGAGAAGCCCAAAATATACAGTACTTAGTGTTAATTTGACGTAAGTTCGAATCTGTGTTTCTGCCCAGAGTGACCAATGTACATCTGAAAAATATTGACTTATGTAAAGTAGAAGATTATTAGGGGTCTAAAATATTGATGTTTTCTTTTCATATGATATGACTCTTGTGGGTGTGGATATATCAATAGTGTTAAAATGGAATGCAATTTAGAGAATATTTTTCTATAATGTCAGTTTATTTTATGGCTCACCAGAGAGAATTAACTCCAGAAATGATCAAAGGACCTCATTATAGTTTATCTTCTTCTATATGGTAAGCCCCTGAAATAAATTCTAGAGAAAGGATTTTAATGAGTATCTAGTTTATAAAATATTATTTTCATTATATTCAGTAATAAATATTAAAATCAAGTAAATGCAATTTAAAAAATTTAAAGAGTTATTGATTCAATAAAATTATATATAGTTATTTGATGGAAAGGTCATTACTTTGTAGTTCTGTATAGTATCATGTATGGCAAAGTTTTATTAAATCTTTATATTATTTTAAACTCATTTTTTAGTCAGCAAAATTTAAGTGTAAAATATTACTTTTAGAGATTTCTCTACTTTATAACTCTGCTTTCCAAATACATCTCTGCTGTGTGAGTTATAAATTTAGTACCTTGGGATATTTGAGATATATCAGAAAAACTTCATATAATGATCATCACATGAGCTTGTTTGTTGGTCAGTAATGCTAGGAAACAAGCCATTTATTCACTTATGGTTAAATATTTGAGACAATTTTATTGTTATAATAATAATTTTATTAGAATTGACAATATTTGGACACTATTAAGTAGTAGTAATGTTTCATTAGTAAGAACTTTCATAGTCTATTATCTCTTTTAATAATAAATTTTAAATTATTGCATAATAAAATTTAAGTAAATATAATTTAAGTATCATAAAGGTATTATTGTCTTTTAAGCAATACTATTCAAAAGAAAAGTGCCTCAGAGCTTCAACATATAGTTAAACTAAGTCTATATATTGAGATAGAAAATTACTTATTCATAAATTGTATCCTCTACCCCTCACCCCTTACACACTTTGGAATTAATTATTTCATTGACTTCATTTGCATAAAGTAAAATGAAAAGAAAATTTTGTATAGTGTAATTTTGAAAAATGTATAAAACCATGTAATCTACCTCATGTCAAGACACATAACATTTCACGCTAAAGATTTCCTTTTGCCTTTTCAAAAACCATCAGAAAGAGAGTTACCTTGATGTGGCAATAACCATGATATAACAATTTATAACTAAGAATGGGGATTATAATGTTATCTTCCCCTGTGGTGTGGTGAGGAATCAGTCTATGGTGGAGAATCAGGCTGTGCATGTGGGTGTTTTCATGATCATATATCCTCAAGAGATATGAAAGTTAAAATTTTACTAAAAAGTTGATTAGATGTGAATGTATTATATAGAATTTTACTTTAGACATTACTTTGAAAATTTTATACCATAATACCCTTATATCAAAATCACTTAATTCTGTATTTTGAAATGTTTCATATGGTAAAGAATAATTGTACTCTATTTCAGACATTTTTCTTAAGTAACAGTTTAAAGAAAGTTGTCATCACTGAGAATCTTTCAAAATGCGTCATTGTGCCACCCTGAATCATGATATGTAAAATATTCTCCTTCTACATATTTTATCCTCTGATCCATTACTATTCAGTTTCAGAGTATTTTTAATTTCTAAAATACCACTGCCTGTTAGGATTACTTTCAGTGTTCAGATCTTAAAATAAACTGACTGCCTGTTTTTTGATTGGAAAAAAAGAAGTATTGGTATTTAAAGTAAGTCACTACACTGTATTAAACGAATATTATTGAAGTTTCACATGAATTACAAGTAACCTATTTTATTTTTTTTATATAATTTTTTTAATTTTTATTTTTACTTTATTTTACAATACTGTATTGGTTTTGGCATACATTGACATGAATCCACCATGGGTGTACATGCGATCCCAAACATGAACCCCCTACCACTTCCCTCCCCACAACATCCCTCTGGGTCATCCCCGTGCACCAGCCCCAAGCATGTTGTATCCTGCATCGGACATAGACTGGTGATTCATTTCTTACATGATAGTATACATGTTAGAATGCCATTCTCCCAAATCATCCCCCCCTCTCCCTCTCCCTCTGAGTTCAAAAGTCTGCTATACACATCTGCGTCTTTTTTGCTGTCTTGCATACAGGGTCGTCATTGCCATCTTCCTAAATTCCATATATATGTGTTAGTATACTGTATTGGTGTTTTTCTTTCTGGCTTACTTCACTCTGTATAATCGGCTCCAGTTTCATCCATCTCATCAGAACTGATTCAAATGAATCCTTTTTAACTGCTGAGTAATACTCCATTGTGTATATGTACCACAGCTTTCTTATCCATTCATCTGCTGATGGACATCTAGGTTGTTTCCATGTCCTGGCTATTATAAACAGTGCTGCGATGAACACTGGGGTACATGTGTCTCTTTCGATTCTGGTTTCCTCGGTGTGTATGCCCAGCGGTGGGATTGCTGGGTCATATGGCAGTTCTATTTGCAATTTTTTAAGGAATCTCCACACTGTTTTCCTTAGTGGCTGTACTAGTTTTCATTCCCACCAACAGTGTAGGAGGGTTCCCTTTTCTCCATACCCTCTCCAGCATTTATTGCTTGCAGATTTTTGGATCACATATATTCTGACTGGTGTGAAATGATACCTCATTGTGGTTTTGATTTACATTTCTCTAATAATGAGTGATGTTGAGCATCTTTTCATGTGTTTGTTAGCCATCCGTATGTCTTCTTTGGAGAGATGTCTATTTAGTTCTTTGGCCCATTTTTTGATTGGGTCGTTTATTTTTCTGGAATTGAGTTGCATAAGTTGCTTGTATATTTTTGAGATTAGTTGTTTGTCATTGCTTCATTTGCTATTATTTTCTCCCATTCAGAAGGCTGTCTTTTCACCTTGCTTATAGTTTCCTTTGTTGTGCAGAAGCTTTTAATTTTAATTAGATCCCATTTGTTTATTTTTGCTTTTATTTCCAGAATTCTGGGAGGTGCATCATAGAGGATCCTGCTGTGATTTATGTCAGAGAGTGTTTTGCCTATGTTCTCCTCTAGGAGTTTTATAGTTTCTGATCTTACATTTAGATCTTTAATCCATTTTGAGTTTATTTTCATATGCGGTGTTAGAAAGTGATCTAGTATCATTCTTTTACAAGTGGTTGACCAGTTTTCCCAGCTCCACTTGTTAAAGAGATTGTCTTTACTCCATTGTATATTCTTGCCTCCTTTGTCAAAGATAAGGTGTCCATATGTGTGTGGATTTATCTCTGGGCTTTCTATTTCAGTATTCTCTCTCCTTATTTTGGGGATAGCCCCAGAGATTGCTAATTTTCCCTCAATTCTACTTTTCTCTCCTTTTCTTCTTTGCATTGTGAAGCCTGTGTTTGGGGGTTGCATTTTTTAGTTTTATGGTTCTTTTTGTTTGATTTTCTTTCTTTCTTTTTTCTTTCTTTTATATTACTGTGAAAAAAGTGAAAGTGCCATTTGCTCAGTGGTGTCTGACTCTTTCTGACGGTATGGACTATTGCCTGCAAAGCTTCTCTGTCCATGGGATTCTCCAGTCAAGAATACTGGAATGGGCTGCCATTCCCTTCTCCAGGGGATTTTCCCCATCCAGGGATTAAACCCAGGTCTGAGCAACTGGGGAGTTTTTTTAAATTTGGAGTGGGAAGTGCTGACCATACTCTTTTCTAGAAAAGTAAGCTCCTATTCTGTGCCTGCATTAGATGCTGGATGTGACAGTGTGGCTAGGATCAGTGAATGATACAGAAGGAATAATACTGTGGTTTACTTGGTGATATTTTCCTAAAGAAGGAATGGCTCCTCTATTCTTCCTCTTCCTTACTACATGAGACATGCAAATGTGATAACATTAACCCAGCAGATGAAGGAAACATTAAAAGGATGGCAGAGAAAAACTGCAGCAGGAATGCAGGTCCCTGCATAGCCTTGCAAAGTGGAACTTTCATACCAGTCTTGAAACCTCTATATCTAGATTGCTAAATGAGATAACACAAATATCATGTTAAGTCACTCATATTTTGGGTCCGTTTTAATCAGCGAAAATTGGGTCATAATTAAGACAATGACTATATCAATTCCAAATTATTTCATTCACTAATTTGTTTCTGAAAGGAAGAATGTGTAACTAAACATTTCCTCCTTTTATTGGCTGTCATTATTTATGATCTCCTTCAGAAATTTAGTTGATTTAATTATTGCTATTTATTATGTTTACCACCTATTTAATCCATTTATTGCTTTGTCAGAATTGATTCACTGCAAGATTATGTCACTAACCACATGGTAATAGTTTACAAATTCAAATTAACAAATGCATGCTTAATATGTTCAATTTTTTATAACAAATTTTAACTTTGATTTTTTTATGAATATTAATAACCAACAAAACGTAGACATCACTAGCAGGTATGGCTCAGGTGACAAATGTATTTAGTGAATAAATATTCCTTAAGACGTTGTTGAAAAAAATCGGACACTACTGAGCGACTGAACTGAACTGAAGACATTGTTATACAGCCATATTTAGCTATTTCAACAATATATAAAACATCTTTAAAAGGTTATGAAAAGAAATGCCCATTAAAACACTCTCCTTGACTCTAAATAACTTGTTTGATTAACATAGTGATTTAGAGGGCAAGAACTACGATTGAACATGTCTTTCCTTTAATATTCAGTTATTTATTACAGAGAAAAGAATGTGATTGATTTGGTAATATTAGTGTTCTAGCTATTAATAAGGTTTTACTTATATGTTTCATTTACACATGGAAAATAATATTGATCATTTGCACATATTATATGAATTATGTGTAATAATTAGTGCATGAATTATATAAATGAACAGTACTTTTTTAATCCATGCAGTTCTAATTATGCAATTTTCAAACTGTTTGTGATCATAGCAAAATGCTTTTAGCCTTCACATTTAATTAATATCCTGACTTCTGTGACTATAATCTTTTATTTTTTTCTGTTCTAAAGAACTCTGCCACCATGACCCCTTTGTCTGTGAATATTAATTTTAAACACCATAATATTGTCTCAAACATAATGAGAAATGACAAATAATGACAACTGAAAGTCATGTGTCAAGTCATGTCACTGTGGTTTAGGAGGACATCATATCTGCTGCCTTGGCTAGCTGCACACTGATTATTAATAAGGATTAAAGAAAGCAAATTTAGAGAAAAAATTCTCACAAGTCACTATTGTCTAGCTAATAAGGAAAAGGACAAATGATAATTCATTTTAGGTCCCTGTGAATTATTACACTTTTGTTATTAAGATATGGAAATAATTTACAATTACTGGTTTTCTGAACTAAATGCTCAAGGAAAAGGGAATGGAGCAAATCTCTTCCCTAGAATTTTTCTCAACTTATATTTACACTTATATAAACAGGAAAAAGAATTCCTATTGATTTTACAGAAGTTTAAAACTAATTAAAGTAGTTTTAAGTTTTATAATGTGAGAATTAGGCACATAGTAGGATAAATTAAGAGTTCTCCCAGCACTGAGATGTATGAATTGCATTTTGCATACAACTCTCTGTCTCTTGTCCTCATGTGTCTCTCTGTCTCTTCATTTTTAAAATAAAAAATAAATAATAAATAAAAAATAAAATTAAAGCGAATTTTCATCATAACTCATACATATCAAACTTTATACCAAGCCACCATGATGTGGTCAAAGATTTCATCTTCACCTATATTGATCTTTGAAAATGATATTTAGAAAATGACAAAGAATATTTTGAGTAATAAATGTAGTACACAATTATTGTAGAAAATTTAGAAAAATCTGGCATATATAATGAAGGCAATAACATCTACTTGAAATTTAATGCTACAAAGATGAACATATAAAAGTGTTGGTATATTTAAGAATATAAACATTATATATGTATTATTTATACACTATACATTAGTGTATATATTAAAATATGTGTTAATTATAAGTTTATGGAAATTCACATGATTTATACAAATACACATATTTGAAAATATATAGTTATAATTTTATTTCAGATATTGATAAAGATTGTGTTTATAAATGCAGGTATATAGAAGGAGATATATAGAATATATTTATATACTCAGATCATGGCTCAGATCATGAACTCCTTATTAGCTAATTCAGACTTATGCTGAAGAAAGTAAGGAAAACCACTAAACCATTCAGGTATGACCTAAATCAAATCCCTAACGATTATACAGTGGAAGTGAGAAATAGATTTAAGGGACTTGATCTAATAGAGTGACTGATGAACTATGGACAGAAGTTTGTGACATTGTACAGGAGACAGGGAGCAAGACCATCCACAAGCAAGTGAAAGTGAAGTCGCTCAGTTGTGTCCGACTCTTTGAGACCCCATGGGCTGTAGCCTACCAGGCTCCTCTGTCTATGGGGTTTTCCAGGCAATCCGCTGAAGTGGATTGCCTTTTCCTTCTCCAGGAGATCTTCCCAACCCAGGGATCAAGCCCGGGTTTCCCACATTGTAGACAGATGCTTTAACGTCTGATCCATCAGGGAAGTCCTCAAGAAAAAGAAATGTAAAAAAGCAAAACAGCTGTCTGAGGAACCCTTACAAATAGCTGTGAAGTGAAGAAAAGCCAAAAGTAAAGGAGAAAAGGAAAGATATACCCATTTGAATGCAGAGTTCCAAACAATAGCAAGGAGAGATAAGAAAGACTTCCTCAGTGATCAATGCGAAGAAATAGAGGAAAACAATAGAATGGGAAATACTATAGATCTCTTCAAGAAAGTTAGAGATACAAAGGCAACATTTCATGCAAAGATGGGCTCAATAAAGGATAGAAATGATATAGGCCTAATAGAAGCAGAAGATATTAAGAAGAGGTGGCAAGAATAGACAGAAGAATTGCACAAAAAAGATATTCATGACCCAGATAATCATGATGGTGTGATCACTCACCTAGAGTCAAACATCCTGGAATGTGAAGTCAAGTGGGCCTTAGAAAGCATCACTATGAACAAAGCTAGTGGATGTGATGGAATTCCAGTTGAGCTATTTCAAATCCTGAAAGATGATGCTGTGAAAGTTCTGCACTCAATATGCCACCAAATTTGGAAAACTCAGCAGTGGCTGCAGGACTGGAAAAGGTCAGTTTTCATTCCAATCCCTAAGAAAGGCAATGCCAAATAATGCTCAAATTACTGCACAATTGCATTCATCTCACGCACTAGCAAACTAATGCTCAAAATTCTCCAAGCCAGGCTTCAACAACATGTGAACCGTGAACTTCCTGATGTTCAAGCTGGTTTTGGAAAAGACAGAGAAACCAGAGATCTATTGCCAACATCTGCTGGATCATAGAAAAAGCAACAGAGTTCCAGAAAAACATCTATTTCTGCTTTATTGACTATGCCAAAGCCTTTGAATGTGTGGATCACAATAAACTGTGGAAAATTCTGAAAGAGATGGGAATACAGTCCACCTGCCCTGCCCTTGAGAAACCTGTATGCAGGTCAGGAAGCAACAGTTAGAACTGGACATGGAACAACAGACTGGTTCCAAATAGGGAAAGGAGTAGATTAAGGCTGTATATTGTTACCCTGCTTATTTAATTTATATGCAGAGAACATCATGAAAAATGCTGGGCTGGATGAAGCACAAACTGGAATCAAAATTGCTGGGAGAAATATTAATAACCTCAGATATGCAGATGACACCACCCTTATGGCAGAAAGTGAAGAACTAAAGAGCCTCTTGATGAAAGTAAAAGAGGAGAGTGAAAAAGTTGGCTTAAAGCTCAACATTCAGAAAACAAAGATCATGGCATTCAGTCCCTATGGTTCATGGGAAATAGATGGAGAAACAGTGGAAACAGTGTCAGACTTTATTTGTTTGGGCTCCAAAATCACTGCAAATGGTGACTGTTGCCTTCAAATAAAAGGACACTTACTCCTTGGAAGAAAAGTTATGACCGACCTAGAGAGAATATTAAAAGGCAGAGACATAAATTTGCCAGCAAAAGTCCATCTACTCAAGGCTATGGTTGTTCCAGTAGTCATGTATGGATGTGAGAGTTGGACTATAAAGAAAGCTGAGAGCCAAAGAATTTATGCTTTTGAACTGTGGTGTTGGAGAAGACTCTCAAGAGTCCCTTGGACAGCAAAGAGTTCCAACAAGTCCATCCTAAAAGAAATCATTCCTGAATGTTCATTGGAAGGACTGATGTTGAAGCTGAAACTCCAGTACTTTGGTCACCTGATGGGTAGAGCTGACTCATTTGAAATGACTCTGATGCTGGGAAAGATTGAAGGCAGGAGGAGGAGGGGACGACAGAGGATAAAATGGTTGGATGGTATCACTGACTCAATGGACATGAGTTTGAGTAAACTCCAGGAGTTGGTGATGGACAGGCAGGCCTGGCGTGCTGCAGTCCATAGGGTCACAAAGAGTGGGACATGACTGAGTGACTGAACTGAACTGACTGATATAGAGTATGTATAAATGTTTGCATTTATACATATAACTGGTCATACATGTGCTTATATTTTGTAAAAGGTATGTAAGTCTATATATTTGTAATCATTTGAGTCATTCACAGTTTTTATATTGTATTTTTAAATTGACTATTAAGCTTTTGTATTAATTTAAATTATAATTATTAATTCTGTCCTCTCACAGAAAAAAAAATTTGTTAATAAAATTTCATTATATACAGAAATTAAATGAGCTCAGTCTTTCACTTTTTTATGCAAGATTATGGTAATGGATTTTCATTTACTCATTTCAACTCTGCAATTAATTTGTATTAAAAATCTGTATCAGACATTCGAAAAATAAAATAATAATGTTCTATTAAAAACACTTTAATTTAATTTGTTTTCTTAAATCTGGGCATATATTCCTATGGCATTATATTATAAAAACAATATGTATATTTGATTTTGAAACAAATTATAACTCATAATAAGTTATGAATATTTTATTATCTTCAGATTATGCTAACTGTAGAGAGACAAATAAAAGTACTTTTACTCATGTCAGTGGACATGAGTTTGAGTTAATTCTGGGAGTTGGTGATGGACAGGGAAGCCTGGTGTGCTGTAGTGCCTGGAGTCACAGAGTCAGACATGACTGAACTGAGCTGCCTCAATATCTGACAACCATTTACGTTTTTACTATCTCCATAGTTTTCCTGTCCCAAAATATTATATAGTTATAATTATACAGCATGCATTCTTTTCAGATTGGCTTTTACTAAATTACAGGCATTTAAGTTTTTTCCTTGTTGTTTGGCTTAAAACATGTTTTATCATAATTTCATAGCTCATTTATTTTATGTCCTGAATAATATTTCATTGTCTACATGTATCTCTCACCTATTGAAAGAAATCCTAGTTGCTTTCAGGTTTAGGCAATTATAAATAAATTATCCATAAATCCATGTAAGGGTCCTTCGGGAGCATAAATTTTCAACTCTTTGAGGTAAACACTAGGAATATTATTGTTAGGTCGTCTGGCAAGAACAAGTTTAGTTTTATATGAAACTTCAAAACTCTTTAAAGTAACCATATTCATTTGCATTTCCCCTAGGAATGGAAAAGATTTCCTTTTGTTCCACAGTTTTGCCAGTATTTGTTATTGTCAGTGTTCTGGATTTGGTCCTCTAATAGGTTCAGTTCAATTCAGTCGTTCAGTCGTGTCTGTCTCTTTGCGACCCCATGCACTGCAGCACGACAGGCCTCCCTGCCCACCACCAACTCCCAGAGCTTATTCAAACTCAAATCCATGGAGTCAGTGATGCCATCCAACCATCTCATCCTCTGTTGGCTTCTTCTCCTCCTGCCTTCAGTTTTTCCCAGCACTAGGGTCATTTCAAATGAGTCAGCTCTTCACATCAGGTGACCAAAGTATTGGAGTTTCAGCTTCAGCATCAGTCCTTCCTATGAACATTCAGGACTGATTTCCTGTAGGATAGACTGGTTTGATCTCCTTGAATTCCAAGGGATTCTTGAGTCTTCTCCAACACCACAGTTCAAAAGCATCAATTGTTCGGTGCTCAGCTTTCTTTATACTTCAGCTCACATCCATACTTGACTACTGAAAAAACCGTAACTTTGACTAGATGAACCTTTGTCGGCAAAGTAATGTCTTTGCCTTTTATTTATTTATTTTTTAAATTTTACTTTACAATAATGTATCGGTTTTGCCATACATCAACATGAATCCACCACGGGTACACGTGTTCCCCATCCTGAACCCCCGTCCCTCCTCCCTCCCCATACCATCTCTCTGGGTCATCCCAGTGCACCAGCCCCAAGCATCCTGTATCCTGCATCGAACCTAGACAGGCGATTCATTTCTTATATGATATTATACATGTTTCAATGCCATTTTCCCAAATCATCCCACCCTTTCCCTCTCCCACAGAGTCCAAAAGGCTGTTCTATACATCTGTGCCTTTTTTGCCTTCTAGCATACAGAGTTATCATTATCATCTTTCTAAATTCCATGTATATGTGTTAGTATACTGTATTGCTGTTTTTCTTTCTGGCTTACAATGGTATTTTTCACAGAATTAGAACAAATAATTTCACTATTTGTATGGAAATACGAAAAACCTTGAATAGCCAAAGCAATCTTGAGAAAGAAGAATGGAACTGGAGGAATCAACCTACCTGATTTCAGGCTCTTCTACAAAGCCACAGTCATCAAGACAGTATGGTACTGGCACAAAGACAGAAACATAGATCAATGGAACAAAATAGAAAGCCCAGAGATAAATCCACATACCTATGGACACCTTATCTTCAACAAAGAAAACAAGAATATGCAATGGATTAAAGACAATCTCTTTAACAAATGGTGCTGGGAAAACTGGTCAACCACTTGTAAAAGAATGAAACTAGATCACTTTCTAACACCATACACAAAAATAAAAACTCAAAATGTCTTTGCCTTTTAATATGCAGTCTAGGTTGATCAAAGCTTTTCTTCTAAGGAGCAAGCGTCTCTTAATTTCATGGCTACAGTCACCATCTGCAATGATTTTGGAGCTCCAAAAAATAAAGTCTCTCACTGTTTCCATTGTCTCCCTATTTGCCATCAAGTGATTGCACCAGATGCCATGATCATAGTTTTCTGAATCTTGAATTTTAAGTCAACTTTTTCACTCTCTTCATTCACATTCATCCAGAGGCTCCTTAGTTTTTCTTTGCTTTTTACCATAAGGGTGGTGCAATTTGAATATCTGAAGTTATTGATATTTCTCCCAGAAATCTTGATTGCAGCTTGTGCTTTATCCATCCTGGCATTTCATGTGATGTACTCTGCATATGTTAAATAAGCAGGGTGACCATATGCAGCCATGATGTAATCCTTTCCCAGTTTGGAACCAGTGTATACTGTCCAGTTCTAACTGTAGCTTCTTGACCTGCATACAGATTTCTCACGAGGCAGGTGAACTGGTCTGGTACTCCCATCTCTTTCAGAATTTTCCATAGTTTATTGTGATCTACACAGTCAAATGCTCTGATGTAGTCAATAAAGCTGAAGTAAATGTTTTTTTCTGGAATTGTCTTGCTTTTTAGATGATCCGGTGGATGTTGGCAATTTTATATCTGGTTCCTCTGCCTTTTCTAAATCCAGCTTGAACACCTCGAAGTTCATGGTTCATGTACTGTTGAAGCCTGGTTTTGAGAATTTTGATCATTACTTTGCTAGTGTGTGAAATTAGTGCAATTTTGCTGTAGTTTGAGCATTCTTTGGCATTGCCTTTCTTAGGGATTGGAATGAAAACTGACCTTTTCCAGTCCTGTGGCCACTGCTGAGTTTTCCAAATTTGCTGGCATATTGAGTGCAGCACTTTCACAGCATCGTCCTTTAAGACTTGAATTAGCGCAACTAGAATTCCGTCACTTCCAGCAGTTTTGTTTATAGTGATGTTTCCTAAGGCCCACTTGACTTCACACTCCAGGATGTCTGGTTCTGGGTGAGTGATCCCACCATTGTGTTTATCTGGGCCATAAAAATCTTTTTTTGTAAAGTTCTATGTACTCTTGCCACCTTTTCTAAATATCTTTTGCTTCCGTTAGATCCATACTATTTCTTTCCTTTATTGTGCCCATCTTTGCATGAAATGTTCCCTTGGTATCTCTAATTTTCTTGAAGTGATCTCTAGTCTTTCCCATTCTATTATTTTCCTCTATTTCTTTTCATTGATCACTGAAGAAGGCTTTCTTATCTCTCCTTGCTGTCCCTTGCAACTCTGCATTTAAATGAATATAGCTCTCCTTTTCTCCTTTGTCTTTAACATCGTTTCTTTTCTCAGCTATTTTGAAGGCCTACTCAGAAAACTCTTTTGTTTTTCACATTTATTTTTCTTAGGGATGGTCTTGATCACTGCCTCCTATACAGTGTCACCAACCTCCGTTCATAGTTTTCTAGGTACTCTGTCTATCAGATCTAATCCCTTGAATCTATTTCTCACTTTCGTCATATAATCGCAATGATTTGATTAAGGTCATACCTGAACGGTCTAGTGTTTTTCCCTACTTTCTTCAGTTTAAGTCTGAATTTGGCAATGAGGTGTTCATGATCTGAGCCACAGTTAGCTCTCTGTCTTATTTTTGCTGACTGTATAGTACTTCTCCAATTTAAGCTGCAAAGAATATAATCACTCTGATTTTGGTCCTGATCATCTGGTGATGTCCATGTGTAGAGCCTTCTCTTGTATTGTTGGAAGAGGTTGTTTGCTATGACCAGTGTATTCTCTTGGAAAAATTCTGTCAGGCTTTGCCCTGCTTTGTTTTGTACTTCAAAGCAAAATTTGTCTGTTACTCTAGGTGTCTTTTGACTTACTACTTTTTTATTCCAGTCCTCTATAATGAAAAGGACATTTTTCGGGGGTGTTAGTTCTAGAAGGTCTTGTAGGTCTTCATAGAACCGTTCACTTTCAGCTTCTTCAGCATTACTGGTCAGGGCATAGACTTGGATTACTAAATGATTTGCCTTGGAAATGAACAGAGATCATTTTGTCTCTTTTGAGATTGCATCCAAGTACTTCATTTGATACTGTATACCTATAGGTATACAGTGGTTTATCATTATTGCATTAATCCACACTCCCCATTGACCTATGATGTGGAACATCTTTTCATATACTTATTTGTCATCTGTATTTCTTCTTTGGTGAGGTGTCTCAAAAATCTTTGACCATTTTTTAATCAAATTATTTTGGTATCTTATTGTTGAATTTTAAAGTTTCTTCATACATTTAGAGAACAGTCTTATATCCTACATGTCTTTTGCAGATATTTTCTCCCTCTCTATGCTTATCTTCTCATTCTCTTGACATTATTTCCTCAGATTACATGTTTTTAATTTTAATGAAGCTCAATTTATCTATTACTTCATTCAGGTATTATTCCTTTGGTGGTGCTTTGAAAAGTTATCACCACAGTTCAAATTAATTAATTTCTCCTACATTACCTTCTATAAGTTTTATACTTTTGTGCTTTACATATAGATTCCCCAGTGGTTCTTATCCATACTATATTTTCACTCTGAGTACATGTAAATTTTTATTCTTGATACACTCAATGACATAGATATGCTGTAATTTTGTTTTTAATTTTTCAATGCATTTAGAATGAAGTGTTTAGGCATAGGGACACTGACATCAAACTACCTATATTCAAATTCTAGCTGATCTGATGATGATAATTGTGATCTTCAGCAAGTCACTCCCTCTAAATTTTTGATAATAGCATTACCTACCTTGTGAGGTTGAGAGGATTAGATTTATTATTGCACATTAAAATGATCTCACTTTTACTAATGGTGAATTTGGACATGCTAATAGTAATACATATTCTGAAATATCATTAAATGACCTTAGGAATTATTTTAGTTTTTAGAAAATACTTTTGAATCATTTTTATACTTTAAAAAGAAAATAGAACATTCATTAACTCATTTAGCATAAACTAAAGAAATGAATGTATGATAATTTGAGATAAGATAAATATAAAATTTATATTTGTTCTTATGTAAATTACATAGAAAATTTATAGGCACTTTTTTAGAAACCATAATAGATCTTACCAAGAAGGTAAGATCTGTCTGTTTACTACAATTATGTTGAAGCACTGTAGCAAAACACAAAGGAGAAAGGGAGAGATATACCCAGCTGAATCCAGAGTTCCAAAGAATAGCAAAGAGAAATAAGAAGGACTTCTTAAGTGAAAAAACAAGGAAATAGAGGAAAACAATTAAATGGGAATGACTAGAGATCTCTTCAGGGAAATTGGAGATACCAAGAGAATAACTCATGCAAAGATGGGCATAATAAATGACAGAATTGGTAGAGACATAACAGAAGCAGAGAGATTAAGAAGAGGTGGAAAGAAGAACTCTACAAGAAAATTTCTTCGTGACTCAGATAACCACAATGGTGTGATCACTTACCTAGAGCCAGACATTCTGGAATGTGAAGTCAAGTGGGCCTTAGGAATCATTACCATGAACAAAGCTAGTGGAGGTGATGAAATTCCAGCTGAGCTATGTCAAATCCTAAAAGACGATGCTGTTGAAGTGCTGCAGTCTATATGCCAGCAAATTTGCAAAACTCAGCAGTGACCACAGAACTGGAAAAGGTCAATTTTCATTTTAATCCCAAAGAAAAGGCATGCAAAAGAATATTCAAACTGCCACATAATTGCTTTTAATTCACATGTGGTCAAAGTAATGATCAAAGACCTTCAAGATAACAGCAGAGGATGAGAGATTAAATTGCCAACATCCATTGGATAATAGAAAAAGCAATAGAATTGCAGTTAAACATCTATGTCTGTTTCATTGACTACCCTAAAACCTTTGATTGTGTAGAACAGGACAAACTGGAAAATTCTTAAAGAGATGGGAACACCAGACCACCTGACCTGCCTCCTGAAAAACCTGTATGCAGGTCAAGAACCAACAGTTGACATAGAACAGACTGGTTCAAAATTGGTGCAGGAGTATGTTGAGGCTGTATATTGTCACCCTGCTTATTTAATTTATATGCAGAGTACATCATGCAAAATGCTGGACTAGATGAATCACAAGTTGGAAGCAATACTACAGAGGGAAATATCAACAGCCTCAGATATGTAGATGATACCACTCTAATGACAGAAGATGAAGAGGGACTAAAGTGCATCTTGATGAAAGAGAAAGAGGAGAGTGAAAAAATTGGCTTAAAGCTCAACATTCAAAAAATTAAGATCATGGCATCCAGTCTCATCATTTCATGTCAAGAAGATGATGAAAAGTTGGAAACAGTGGCAGATTTTATTTTCTTGGACTTCAAAATCACTGTGGATGGTGACTGCAAACATGAAATTAAAAAAAAAAAAAAGACATATGCTCCTTGGAAGGAAATCTACAACAAAGCTAGACAGCATATTAAAAAACAGAGACATCACTTTGCTAACAAAGGTCCATAGAGTCAAAGCTCTGTTTTTTCCAATGGTCATGTATGGATGTAAGAGTTGAACTTAAAAGAAGACTGAGTGCAAAAAAAAAGATGCTTTCAAATTGTGGTGGTGGAGAAGACTGTTGAGAGTACCTTGAAAGGAGATCCAAGTTTTCAATTGAATAATAGCAACAACTCTATTTTAACAAATTAAAGATAAAGTAACAATGAATATGATGAATCATGGTCCCACTTGCTAGTTGGACAGATTATCCTCTAGGATATTCTAACTGTATAACTAAAGTTACAACATTAACCTCAATATAATAGCAACAATGCTTCTGACAATGATGAAATAATTCAGTTTAAATACATAGCTCAAATAATACTTCATTCTTCAGCAATTCTAAGATTTTTCACACCAAGTCCTATCAATAATACTTTTAAATTTCTTAACCCATTAGTTGTCCAAGCAAGTCATCTGTAAAATTATTTGGGGTTGTTTAAATATGTATATAGCTTCAGTTCAGAGTTCAGTCATGTCTGACTCTTTGTGACCCCATGAATCGCAGCATGCCAGGCCTCCCTGTCCATCATCAACTCCCGGAGTTTACTCAAACTCATGTCCATTGAGTCAGTGATGCCATCCAGCCATCTCATCCTCTGTCGTCCCCTTCTCCTTCTGCCCTCAATCCCTCTCAGCATCAGTCTTTTCCCATGAGTCAACTGTTTGCATGAGGTGGCCAAAGTATTGGAGTTTCAGCTTTAGCATCAGTCCTTCCAATGAACACCCAAGACTGATCTCCTTTAGAATGGACTGGTTGGATCTCCCTGCAGTCCAAGGGACTCTCAAGAGTCTTCTCCAACACCACAGTTCAAAAGCATCAATTCTTCGGTTCTCAGCTTTCTTCACAGTCCAACTCTCACATCCATACATGACCACTGGAAAAACCATAGCCTTGACTAGATGGACCTTTGTTGGCAAAGGTGTGGCTCTGCTTTTTAATATGCTATCTAAGTTGGTCATAACTTTCCTTCCAAGGAGTAAGCGTCTCTTAATTTCATGGCTGCAGTCACCATCTGCAGTGATTTTGGAGCCCACCAAAATAAAATCGGACACTGTTTCCACTGTTTCCCCATCTATTTCCCATGAGGTGATGGGACCAGATGCCATGATCTTTCTTTTCTGAATGCTGAGCTTTAAGCCAACTTTTTCACTCTCTTCTTTCACTTTCAACAAGAGACTTTTTAGTTCCTCTTCACTTTCTGCCATAAGGGTGGTGTCATCTGCATATCTGAGGATATTGATATTTCTCCTGGCAATCTTGATTCCAGCTTGTGCTTCTTTCAGCCCAGTGTTTCTCATGATGTACTCTGCAAATAAGTTAAATAGGCAGGGTGACAATATACAGCCTTGACGTACTCCTTTTCCTATTTGGAACCAGTGTGTTGTTCCATGTCTAGTTCTAACTGTTGCTTCCTGACCTGCATATAGGTTTCTCAAGATGCAGGTCAGGTGGTCTGGTATTCCCATCTCTTTCAGTATATAGCTTACCTACATCCAAAGATATAGATTCACTGGAGCTGGAGTAAATTCTGTGTATCCCTGATATTAGCAAATTTCATTCCCCCATGGTTTATACTGGTTACCTGTATTACAATTTTCATGCTTTTTTTCATTTTATATTGAAATCTCTTATCATTTTTAATTTATTCATAAGAACTTTTTGGTAGTTTTTGATATATACTATTGTTTTTCAGTCACCCAGTCATGTTCAACTCTTTGTGACATCATGGACTGCAACATGCCAGGCCTCCCTGTCTCTCAGTATCTCACAGTGTTTGCCCTAGTTCATGTCCATTGCATGTGTGTTGCTGTTCAGCCATCTTATCCTCTGTCATATATATAAAACAAATCAAATGGTAAAACATCTAATTATATTATATGAGAGTTTAAAATCAATGTGTAACTGTATTTCGATGTTTTGCAAATTATGATGAACATGAATAACCACAATCAGGCCAGCTAGAAGTTCAATGTGCTATCCATTGTGCCACAGAACTGGTTTATGATTAACATGATCACTTCCTTTCAGAATATTTTCTTCCTTTTTGTTAGTATCATTCATGAATTTTATTCTTTAGGAGTCTACTTCTATTCATCTCTTCTTTATGGTGTCCAGTTTTCTTTCAATTTTGCTTTTAAATTTCTAAATCAGAGGCAGAAACACTGTGAAGAAGGCTATCTAATGTTCTCAGAATTTCAATGTATCTGCTTTTCTGTGCTAAGTATCTGTTGGACATGCAGACAGACAGTGAGCTATTAGGCTTCTCCCAGCTCCTTCGTGCCTCTTCCTGGTGCCTTGCCAAACATTCTTCATTGTATTCATAAGGATTTATAGACCAGCTTCAAATAATTCTTTAATGTACCTACTCTATCTCTTCTCTCCACCTTGTGTTCCCTTTCTTACTCTAATTGAAATCTTCTTTCACCTGATGACACTATTTTTTCCTTCTATTTCTCGAGTAACTATAATCTCTACACAAATATTTATGCTGCTATAAAAGATGACCAATCCCTGCTCATACCCAAGGCTTATCTCTCCACTTATGCCCTGAGCCTTTTCACGTCTCAACTAATAAAGAATTGTGCATTTGTACAAATTACTTCTCTCTCCTAAATCACTGACTTCTTTCTCCCTACCTGACAAGTGTGATTAGCATACAAATACACCAAAATAACACCTTTCTTAGAAGACAAACAGAAATCCCCCCAAGACCCTACTCTCTTTTCAGCTGCCACTGCAATTCTGTAATCCTTTCATAAAAACAAAGTCCTCATAGGTATGGTTTCTATTTGTTGTCGGTAATTCTTCACCACAAATATTCTTGTCCTTACTATTTCATTGATGATACACCTGGATGTGGGAAAAACAACAACAACAAAAAATAAATTTGTTGGTAACTTGACAAAAGTTTGTTACCAATATACTTGGTTTTCTTCCCCCACATCCAGGTGCATCAGTTATCTTCTTGGAAAATGCAGCACCACGTGACAGAAATGAACATACTCCGATTTTAGGAAAACTTTTGTCAATGTTTCTTGGAGATATAAGCGTTAGTTGCTCAGTTGTGTCTGACTCTTTGTGACCCCACGGACCGTAGCCTGCTAGGTTCCTTTGTCCATGGGATTCCACGGACAAGAATGCTGGAGTGGATAGCCATTCCCTTCTCCAGGGGACCACCCCAACCCAGGGATCAAACCTGGTTCTCTGGCATTGCAGGAAGATTCTTTACCACCCGAGCCTCTAGAAAAGTCCAACTATCCTGGTTTTCCTGTTATGTCACTGGTTATTTCTGAACTCTTCTATGTCTCTTATCCTCTTCTTGTCCTCTAAATGTTAGGATGCCTTAGAGTTAATCCGTGTTAACTTTTTAATCCCTCTTCACTTACATTATAATTATTTCTTAGGAGCTCTTTGTCTCATCCTATGGCTTTAAATATTCTTTATAAACCAATGACTCCAGGTTAGATACAATAATATGACTCTGGCCCCCATGTCAAAAGCAAAGGTTACTCTCAGGAAGATCAGCTACCAGACTGTTGTAATAACACAGTACAGGTCAGAGGAGATGAGTGCTTGAAGTAGGGTGATAGCAATGTAGCTGGCAAGAAAAAAGTGATTAAGATCTTTAAATACTTTTTGAAGATTTGTCTAGGACAATAATGAATTGGTTGTTGGTTAAAGGAAAATGAAGAGCTAAGAATGATATCTGGGTGGTTTGCTTGATTACCTGAGTAATTAGTGGCACAACCTACTAGGGAAAATTGAAAAAAAAAAAAAAGGAGAAAGAGAAGTAGGGTATAATGGATTTAATAGTTTCAAAAACTCTGATTTGAATTTCCTTGTAGGGAGGGGAAAATATGGCCAGCATTTAAAGATAGGAGTCTAAATTTGGTTAAATTAGAAACTAAAAGTCAAGAAAATTGAGTGGAAATATAGATTATATTTTTAAGTTGCTTTATTGTAAATGAAATAAAATCTTTAGGTAATTCTGGGATCAAAGGATATTTTTTTCCAGTTTTTCTAAGCCTGTTAATCAGGGTTCTTAGTTAAAAACACTGGAAATCTCCTGGATAAGGTAAACATTTGAGCATGTGACTAATCACACAAATAAACGTAAAAATTAGTACAGTTAATGACAGGCATTTCAATCATAAATATGCTAATAACTAAGTACGTAGATTTTGCTTTCTTGCACACATTTTTCCATCTCTAAAATAAAAATTTGTATTAAATGCCCTAATCCCTCCACTGTAAATACTAAAATTCTAAAAGAGCATCTAAGACCAATTTTTAGAGGAATGTATTAAGAATTTAAATGTATGGTTAGTGTTCCATTTTTTTTCTTAAAAGTTGAATTAAAAGCTGAACAAAAGGTTTTACCATTTTACATCATACTTTATTATTTCTTTGGACATTTAAAAGATTTTAAAAACACATTTATTTATTTATTTATTTATTTATTTATTTATTTTTATTATTGTTTTTATTTTTTTTATTTATTTTTTTTTTTAGTTTTTTATTTTTTAAATTTTAAAATCTTTAATTCTTACATGCATTCCCCAACATGAACCCCCCTCCCACCTCCCTCCCCATAACATCTTTCTGGGTCATCCCCATGCACCAGCCCAATTAGAGCACTTGATGCATAAGGATCAGTAAGTCATTTAAGATTTTGTCTCATTTTATTTATATCAAAATAGGCAGAACTATAGAACATTACTTCATAATGTGAACAAAATGTTTATGACCATAAGTGCTCCACAAATTTACCTAGTTTGATATCATTAATATTGAAATATTACTGTGATTTGAAATTTAGCTCTGTTATTGACAAGTGCTAATCAAATGAGCATTCTGAATCAAGTGATACTGAGAATTTTTTCTACATATCACATGGGCTTGATTGTCTCTTGCAAAGACACATTTCTATGACTCTATCCTGGTGACTGTCTATATCGTCAACTATTATAAATGTTTCTGGCTTCCTTACTTTATTCTGCTATATTCTATCTTGCTTTACTGAAGTAGTTCTCCTAATCTCTTCTAACAATTAGAGATGGTGAAAGATTTGTTATGATTAAAAAATTGGAAGAATAAAATTCTATGAGAAACAAATATTGTATTTTCATCATGGAATGTTATCAACACAATTAAGAAGAAAACGACCAAGATAGATAGAGAAATGGAATTTATTCTTCAATGGACAAAATGCTATTTATCAAATGCTAAGTGATTTTTGTCACTTAGAAGGAATCCATACTACATGATACTCTCAGCTGGATCATTTGAGCATAAAATAGTGCAGTGAAGTGAAAAATCATTCAGTCGTGTCTGACTATTTGCAACCCCATGGACGACACAGTCCATGGAATTCTCCAGCCCAGAATACTGGAGTGGGTAGCCTTTCCCTTCTCCAGGGAAGCCACAAGGGAAGCCCAAGAATACTGGAGTGGGTATTCTATTCCTTCTCCAGTGGATCTTTCCCGCCCAGGAATCGAACTGGGGTCTCCTGGATTGCAGGCGGATTCTTTACCAACTGAGTTATCAGGGAAGCCCAAAATAATGCAAAAATACATTTTAAGTCATACTAAATTTAATTATTGTAGTGTTATGTATTTGAAATAAACATAACTAAAGCAAAAAAAAGCAAAGCAGTGAGGTCTATATTTGGTTTAAGCCTCACTTCCTAAGTACCAAAATATGAATATGATTCTGTGTTTCTGCAAGTTTTGTTGTATGCATTATTCCTCAACAAATCTGTGCAACATCATTCATACTCAAAGACTAATCAGCTCTTGTATATATGTTGACAGTTTCTTTCCATATTTGTAATAGTGTCATTGACAAGGGGGTACACTGTGGTTCTGTTGTCTTAATTTTCATAGTATTTAGGAGTCTAAGCTTATTAGTCCACAAATATATTACCCATTCACCTAGTAAATATTCCCCAGATTGCTGACCTAGTATTTCTCAAGAAGTAAGTAGCCCCAAGAGGAATAATTGTGCAAAATCCATGCTCAAGTAAGTGTGGCAGGAATCTCACAGGAACCAGCAAAAACAACCTGTGACTCTAAGAAGAGGTCCAATGGAATGCCGCCAGGGACAGACAGTGTGTGTGCATCTCAGGAGAGGAGAGCTCTGCCACAGATACGTCCATTTCCCATCCAAGGAAGCTTTTGTTTTTCCAAAAATGAAGAATATATATATATATATATATATATATATATATATATATATATATATATATATACATACATACATACATTTATTTCAAAGTTACATTAGGACATTTCAGATTCAGTGGAACAGCATTTTTAATTCATTTGAATGGGGTTTAAAGCTTATCTCCAGTCTACACATGCAAATGCATGCAGTGGATGCCACTGCTAATAACAATAAAGCTGTATATGTGCACTAAAATTTAAAGTTATAACTTGGCACTGCCTATTTCCTCTACCCCAGGATTTCTGATATCAGGTTACAAATGTTTGTCCTGAATTTCTGTGATGTACATTTCAACTTCACTTATTGTTCTCTATGCCAATTCCATCACACCTGTTCAGGCCATCTCATCTCAATGTGGAATGAGTACAATGATCATAATAGCCTGTCTCTGTGACCAGAACCTCCATTCTCCAAATCATCATATAAAATGCTGCCTTTCAAAAATCAGACATTTTTTTTTCCCTAGAAATACACAAGAATGCAGTTTTAAATTTTGTACTGTAACTCTCCATTCTAAATTGTAAAAAACTGTTTAAAAGTAATTCTAATTCTTAAAATGCCAAACTCAAAGACCCTTACTATTACAATCCTAATTGTAATACAAACAATACAAATACAATGGATATTTGTCTTTATTCCAATTATATGGTGTTATTTCCCACACCAGGGTGGCTTCAGGGTGGCTTCAACAGTCTCCTATTATTGATCTCTAATGGTTGACTGAAACCGAGATTATCATTAATTGTTCTAAAAGCAAAACCATTCTCCCCATCAATGCGTTTCAAGCATTTCATTATATATCTTCCAAAAATCCAACACAATCGTTATGTGAGGGTCCAATTTACAGCCTTCATTTTGAAGGCTTTAACATAACCATATTGTTAAATGAGACTCTGTGAGAATTTAATAAGTTTATATATATACCGGGTCATTATTTCAATATTTTCTGAGCTAAAATGTTACACACAATCACCATGGCATAGCATTTTGGGACCATGGCTATTCATTAATTATATCATTGGAATAGATTTGTTTCCTGTAGAAGATAAGATCTTATACTTGGATACACTTCCATTCTGCCCTGATAACTTTACTAAGTCTTCTGTTCAGATCTTAGCATTTTTCCAAAATAACCTGACCCTTCCCTGTGCCTTGGTGGTTTAGTCACTAAGTTGTGTCCTACTCTTGTGACCCCATGGACTGTAGCCCGCCAGGCTCCTTTGTCCACGTGGTTCCCCAAGCAAGAATGCTGGAGTGGTTTGCCATTTCCTTCTCCGGGATCTTCCTGACCCAGGGGTTGAACCCGGGTCTCCTGCACTACAGGCAGTTTCTTTATAGACTGAGCTACCAGGGAAGCCCCTGTGCCTTGCTGATTGCTAAAGTACATACATTGCTCAATGCCTAGCTAGTTTTAAAAAGGCCTCATTTATTTTTTTTAAATAGTACCTGTAATTCCATTTTTACTGACAAATAAATTGGTGTATAGAGAAGGATATTATGCATATATTTTCAAAATATTTTTCCTAACATTTGCAGGGATGAATTAGAGAATTTTTTTTCATTTTTCTAACATCTTTTTACTTTTTTTTCTTTTTTTTTTAATTTTAAAATCTTTAATTCTTACATGCGTTCCCAAACATGAACCCCCCTCCCACCTCCCTCCCCATAACATCTCTCTGGGTCATCCCCATGCACCAGCCCCAAGTATGCTGTATCCTGCGTCAGACATAGACTGGCGATTCAATTCTTACATGATAGTATACATGTTAGAATGCCATTCTCCCAAATCATCCCACCCTCTCCCTCTCCCTCTGAGTCCAAAAGTCCGTTATACACATCTGTGTCTCTTTTCCTGTCTTGCATACAGGGTCATCATTGCCATCTTCCTAAATTCCATATATATGTGTTAGTATACTGTATTGGTGTTTTGCTTTCTGGCTTACTTCACTCTGTATAATCGGCTCCAGTTTCATCCATTTCATCAGAACTGATTCAAAGGTATTCTTTTTAACGCCTGAGTAATACTCCATTGTGTATATGTACCACAGCTTTCTTATCCATTCTTCTGCTGATGGACATCTAGGTTGTTTCCATGTCCTGGCTATTATAAACAGTGCTGCAATGAACATTGGGGTACATGTGTCTCTTTCAATCCTGGTTTCCTCGGTGTGTATGCCCAGCAGGGGGATTGCTGGGTCATAAGGTAGTTCTATTTGCAATTTTTTAAGGAATCTCCACACTGTTCTCCATAGTGGCTGTACTAGTTTGCATTCCCACCAACAGTGTAGGAGGGTTCCCTTTTCTCCACACCCTCTCCAGCATTTATTGCTTGCAGATTTTTGGATCGCAGCCATTCTGACTGGTGTGAAGTGGTACCTCATTGTGGTTTTGATTTGCATTTCTCTAATAATGAGTGATGTTGAGCATCTTTTCATGTGTTTGTTAGCCATCCGTATGTCTTCTTTGGAGAAATGTCTATTTAGTTCTTTGGCCCATTTTTTGATTGGGTCGTTTATTTTTCTGGAATTGAGCTGCATAAGTTGCTTGTATATTTTTGAGATTAGTTGTTTGTCAGTTGCTTCATTTGCTATTATTTTCTCCCATTCAGAAGGCTGTCTTTTCACCTTGCTTATAGTTTCCTTTGTTGTTCAGAAGCTTTTAATTAGATCCCATTTGTTTATTTTTGCTTTTATTTCCAGAATTCTGGGAGGTGCATCATAGAGGATCCTGCTGTGATTTATGTCAGAGAGTGTTTTGCCTATGTTCTCCTCTAGGAGTTTTATAGTTTCTGATCTTACATTTAGATCTTTAATCCATTTTGAGTTTATTTTTGTGGGCAGTGTTAGAAAGTGATCTAGTTTCATTCTTTTACAAGTGGTTGACCAGTTTTCCCAGCACCACTTGTTAAAGAGATTGTCTTTACTCCATTGTATATTCTTGCCTCCTTTGTCAAAGATAAGGTGTCCCTATGTGTGTGGATTTATCTCTGGGCTTTCTATTTTGTTCCATTGATCTATATGTCTGTCTTTGTGCCAGTACCATACTGTCTTGATGACTGTCGCTTTGTAGTAGAGCCTGAAGTCAGGCAAGTTGATTCCTCCAGTTCCATTCTTCTTTCTCAAGATTGCTTTGGCTATTCGAGGTTTTTTGTATTTCCATACAAATCTTGAAATTATTTGTTCTAGTTCTGTGAAAAATATGGCTGGTAGCTTGATAGGATTGCATTGAATTTGTAAATTGCTTTGGGTAGTATACTCATTTTCACTATATTGATTCTTCCAATCCATGAACATGGTATATTTCTCCATCTATTAGTGCTAAGAGGAAAGTTCATAGCAATACAGGCATACCTCAAGAAACAAGAAAAAAAGTCAAATAAATAACCTAACACTACAACTAAAGCAACTAGAAAAGGAAGAATTGGAGAACCCCAGAGTTAGTAGAAGGAAAGAAATCTTAAAAATTAGGGCAGAAATAAATGCAAAAGAAACAAAAGAGACCATAGCAAAAATCAACAAAGCCAAAAGCTGGTTCTTTGAAAGGATAAATAAAATTGACAAACCATTAGCCAGACTCATCAAGAAGCAAAGAGAGAAATATCAAATTAATAAAGTTAGAAATGAAAATGGAGAGATCACAACAGACAACACAGAAATACAAAGGATCATGAGACTACTATCAGCAGTTGTATGCCAATAAAATGGACAACGTGGAAGAAATGGACACATTCTTAGAAAAGTACAATTTTCCAAAACTGAACCAGGAAGAAACAGAAAATCTTAACAGACCCATCACAAGCACGGAAATTGAAACGGAAATCAGAAATCTTCCAGCAAACAAAAGCCCAGGTCCAGACGGCTTCACAGCTGAATTCTACCAAAAATTTCGAGAGGAGCTAACACCTATCCTACTCAAACTCTTCCAGAAAATTGCAGAGGAAGGTAAACTTCCAAACTCATTCTATGAGGCCACCATTACCCTAATACCAAAACCTGACAAAGATGTCACAAAAAAAGAAAACTACAGGCCAATATCACTGATGAACATAGATGCAAAAATCCTCAACAGAATTCTAGCAATCAGAATCCAACAACACATTAAAAAGATCATACACCATGACCAAGTGGGCTTTATCCCAGGGATGCAAGGATTCTTCAATATCCGCAAATCAATCAATGTAATTCACCACATTAACAAATTGAAAAATAAAAACCATATGATTATCTCAATAGATGCAGAGAAGGCCTTTGACAAAATTCAACATCCATTTATGATAAAAACTCTCCAGAAAGCAGGAATAGAAGGAACATACCTCAACATAATAAAAGCTATATATGACAAACCCACAGCAAACATTATCCTCAATGGTGAAAAATTGAAAGCATTTCCCCTAAAGTCAGGAACAAGACAAGGGTGTCCACCTTCACCGCTACTATTCAACATAGTTCTGGAAGTTTTGGCCACAGCAATCAGAGCAGAAAAAGAAATAAAAGGAATCCAAATTGGAAAAGAAGAAGTAAAACTCTCACTGTTTGCAGATGACATGATCCTCTAAATGGAAAACCCTAAAGACTCCACCAGAAAATTACTAGAGCTAATCAATGAATATAGCAAAGTTGCAGGATATAAAAGCAACACACAGAAATCCCTTTCATTCCTATACACGAATAATGAGAAAGTAGAAAAAGAAATTAAGGAAACAATTCCATTCACCATTGCAACGAAAAGAATAAAATACTTAGGAATATATCTACCTAAAGAAACTAAAGACCTATATATAGAAAACTATAAAACACTGATGAAAGAAATCAAAGAGGACATCATCTTTTTTCTAAAGAGAGCTCATTTCTTAAGAACTGAACATTTTCTCAGTTCTTAATATCAAAAGAATATATTTTTTTCTTTAAAAATGAGGGGGGTTAGAATACTTAATGTTTCTGCTTTCCTTCTGCATGCCATGGATCCTTTAACTGATCATGTATCCATTTGTGGTTTGGCTGTTACAACTGAATTTGAAACACTAATCAGGTAGTAGAAGCATATGGTATACAAATCTTTCCTCAGCCTGCTTTCCTATATATTACTGCAGTTCTCTCTGACTCACTGAGATAACTATTGTGGCGATTATTTTTCAGGATGAAAATTTTGTAATCACTGCAACATCTCTTGCAGATAAAGCAGGACCCTGACCAAATGACAAACCAGGTGAACCCATATATCCAAACCCGCAGAAGCCTGCCCCAACAAGGATGAGGTGAGTTATGGCCAGATGGAGCCACTGTCTTCTCACGTCTGCAAGATATTTGAGTCTTGGTGACAGCCTCGCTGTACTAACTCAGGAAAAGTAATGCCCAGCTCCATACCATAATTTCTTGCCTGTCACTACCAGGCTTCTGCTCTATTTCACTAGGCCTAAAGGTCTTCTCTGTTCTGCAAGAAAACTTCAAGACTAACTACTTGGGGTCACAAAGAGTGGGACACAAGTGAAGTGACTTAGCATGTAAGACATTGCTTCAAAATCTCTGATAAATCTGTAGTCAAGGTAACAGTCAGATTCGTTGGGAGTTCGTATAAGGTTTAAATGGAGAAAGACCTGGCTCAAACCTCAGTGCTGTTTGTAGGACTCAGTTACTTGTACTCTTCTGGAGACTTGTATTTTTGTTTGTTTGCTTGCTTGCTTGTTTGTTTTCGTTTCTTTTCTTTTTGCTAGTTATCTATCAGGGGCCCTCCTTACCTCCTAGCTGACTTTTTGAACAGAAGTGACCTTCAATTCCTTAACACATGGGCTTCTCCATGATGTTCATTTGCTTCCTCAAAACACTTAAACCATAAAGACAATGAAGTGAGCTCTCTAGCAAGATGGAAGTTACAAGTTATATAATGAAATAATGGAAATCATATGATATCACCTTTGTCATATTCCACTGATCACAAGTCTTGCCAGTACTCAAATAGAGGAAATTCCACAAGATCTTGGATTCGGGGTTCAGAAGTAATTGGAGGGGGGAAATTTTTAGAATCTGCCTAGCCCACTTTTTAGTTTGCATTTATTTATTCATTGACAAAATATTGTTGCCTTAACACACTTGAATGTAATTTGCAAGAGGGGATTTTTAGTATGTCTTGTGATATTTTTGAGTATTCATTTGAAATTGGATGACTATGCCTTTGTAGATTGATAGTATTTAAATTGAGTCTATTTAGGGATAAAAATCTGGTAGTAACAATGCTCTATAGAACTTTCACAGCATCTATAATGTGCTGATTTTACAAAATTAATAAATACTAAGCCTAGTCAGTATAGTGGAACCTTGAGGGCTGTTTGAAAATAAATTAACCAAATGAAGCATCTTATTTGAAAATTATATTTCATGTAATTTACTTTCAACTCCCACTCACTTTATGTCACATTTAAGAACCCTCCACTGACTCTTTTTGGCTATTTTACTTATTCCATATTCAGGGAATCTGCTATGCCACTGAGTCCTATGCTATTGAATTCAATGCCACTGATTGCAATATGAAATTCTAAAGCTGAATAATCTAATTGTATGAAAACATAAATAAGAAGAAAATTAATCTAATATAAGAAATAGACAGCTATCACTCTTAATGTTTTTTGTGGGAACTCTGGACAGACTGCTGTTTGACCTTCTTAAATGAACAGCTTGCTTTCAACACCCACAACTGATGTACATACATGATCACTTGGCTGTCAATACTAACAGCCATCTGTTAAGATGGCAACATGCCTGCTCTCAAAATTGTGTTCCAGTTTAGACTACAGTTGCCAGCTGAGTAGATTGGCAGCCTGAGATTCTGAAAAGCTTCCTCTTGTTCTATAGAAAGTGACGCTGTATTAACACCCACATGGCTTCTTACCTCCATGCCACCTGTTCACTATTTTTAGGCCAAAAATATCCATATAAAAGGCCAATGGTGAACAGTTGATGAAACATACCCTGGGTGCCAGTGGTATATTACGAAGTACAACATGATGTTCTATTTTTCAAAAAGTGACTGTGTCTATTGAAAAGGCATGATAATGTGGGTGTGAAAAAAATGTAACACCTAAAAATCACTTTGAAAATGATGACTATATGAGTATTAGGTATTTAACATAACATTATCTTTATTATTGTTCTTGTTGGTGGGGAATAACCCTCCACCCAACTCTGCATAAATACCTAGTCTTATGGAAATATTCTTGCTTATATGCAACGGTCTTACATTGTGTGTGTGCGCACGTGTACACAGAAACACAATTTTTTTTTGGAAACAGAATTGCGAAGGGAATGGAAAAAATAATCAGACAGAAGCTACGAGATTGAATTCAGTGCTTCTAGTGTAATTTGGCTTTGTGTGAGAGAATATAATACTAAAGCTATTCCCAACATTCTCTTCAGTTTCTTTCTATTCCTATATCATATTCAAGGCCAAAATAATGGGCTGCTCTTAGTATCTGAAATTTAAAGTCTCAGGTTTTAGCATAGCTGAAGAAGAAGAAGAAAAAGAAAAAAAATGCTCTCTGCAGTCTACAGAAATTGCTAATTTTACTTCATCTTCAGTTAATGACCTTGTCTCATATTTCATAGAGTAAATATCGTTCATCAAACAATAATCACTACTTGTTCATGCCCACCAGGATCCTCTGTCCATGGGATTTTTCAAGCAAGCATACTGGAGTGAGCTGCCATTTCTTCCTCCAGGGGATCCTCCCAACCCAGGGCTCAAACTCATATCCCTTGTGTTTCCTGCATTGCAGACAGATTCTTTACCCACTTCACTATCAAAGAATCACTATTTACTCCACCATCAAATCTACAATTTTGTCTGTTCTTTGCTACTTATTTCCTCTGTTATACAAGATCAAAAGCTCCATTGTGCACTTTCTCCCTTTTCAGGAATGGCTTTCATTAGTTATTCCTTCCTGCTCTTACACATTGAAACCTTTCTCCAATGGGCTCATTCTATGAGCTTCTGGACAAGTGATACTGTCCCTTCTCAAAAAGCAAACTAAAGCTGTCCTGACCCTATTTCCAGCTCCTGTCAATAAGTTTATCCCCTAGAACAATAAACATCCTCAAAGAGTGGTGTACTGTGGTTTCTCTACTTTGCCACCTTGCTTCTACCTCTCAGTGAATTCCAATCATATTTTGATATGTGCATAGCCCCTGAAGAGAGGTGTTATATAACTTTCTAACATTCCAAATTTTGAAGTCTTCTCTTTGTTTTTCTCTTCTTCTCTCACTTTGCCTCCCACAAAATTCTACAGAGATGATTAATTCTACTTTTTTAAAAAAATTGTGGCTAATTTACAATGTTGTATTAGTTTCAGGTGTACTGCAAAGTGATTCAGTTATATATACATATATAATATGTGTACATATATTTATTATATATATATAGATACACACATATATATGTTCTTTTTCAGATTATTTTCCATTATTGTTTATTAGAATATATTGAATGTAGTGACATGCACTATACAGTAAGTTCTTGTTGATTATTTATATATATAGTATATGTGTTATGGTGTATGTGTATCTGTTATGTATGTATGCTGTGTATGTGTTAATCCAAAATTCCTAATTTGTCCCTCCTTTATCCCTTGTGTTCCCCTTTAGAAATTGTGTTTGTTTTCTATGTCTGTGACTGTAGTTGTGTTTTGTAAGTAAGTCTATCTCTATCATTTTCTTAGATTTCATATATAAATGATGTGATGTTTTTGTCTGACTGGATTCCCTTAGTATGATAATATCTAGTTCTGTCTAGTTCTGTCTATGTTGCTGCAAATGGCATTATTTCATAACTTTTTCTTTTGTTTTCATCCTCTCACACTGCTACCTCCTCCCTCACCACTGGCATCTCTTCTCAGAAGCCTTTACTGGTCTCTCTTCCTCTATCTGTCCTAACTGGTTAAGTTCCTTAGGAATTATGACTTGGTATTATCTGCTTCAAATGATAAAATCTCATGCTTCCAGCTGTCCCATCATTTCTGACAGTCCCATCATTCTGTCATTTCATCACAGTACAGAATTCAGTACAGAATTAATCTGAGAGTAGTTCCCAGATTCTTTTTTCCCCATGAATCTCTTCTTTAGATTCCAGATAAGGATGTTTATTTGTGATTATCATTTCTACATGGATACCCATTTTTCTGATAAGAGTGGGAGCTTAACTTCTGGGGATGCAGGTTCAAGGGAAGTTACTACCTGGAATGTACTCATCTCCATTTTCTACCTGCCTAATTCACTCAACTTTTAGGTCTCATATTTCTACTCTTCCTGTCAAGAAATATAGTTTGATTATTTATTTTTAGGTGAGTATTCTGTGTGTTTCTCCATCTATTTCCCATGGAGTGATGGGACCAGATGCCATGATCTTCGCTTTCTGAATGTTGAGCATTAAGCCAACTTTTTCATTCTCCTCTTTTGCTTTTATCAAGAGGCTTTTTAGTTCCTCTTCACTTTCTGCCATAAGGGTGGTGTCATCTGCATATCTGAGGTTATTGATATTTCTCCCAGCAATCTTGACTCCAGCTTGTGTTTCTTCCAGTCTAGCGTTTCTCATGATATACTCTGCATATAAGTTAAATAAACAGGGTAACAATATACAGCGTTGACGTACTCCTTTTCCTATTTGAAACCAGTCTATTGTTTCATCTAGTCAAGGCTATGGTTTTTCCAGTAGTCATGTATGGATGTGAGAGTTGGACTGTGAAGAAGGCTGAGCATCAAAGAATTGATGCTTTTGAACTGTGGTGTTGGAGAAGACTCTTGAGCATCCCTTGGACTGCAAGGAGATCCATTCTGAAGGAGATCAACCCTGAGATTTCTTTGGAAGGAATGATGCTAAAGCTGAAACTCCAGTACTTTGGTCACCTCATGAGAAGAGTTGACTCATTGGCAAAGACTGATGCTGGGAGAGATTGTGGGCAGGAGAAGAAGGGGATGACCAAGGATGAGATGGCTGGATGGCATCACTGACTTGATGAACGAGAGTCTGAGTGAACTCCGGGAGTTGGTGATGGACAGGGAGGCTTGGCGTGCTGCGATTCATGGGTTCGCAAAGAGCCGGACATGACTGAGTGACTGAACTGAACTGAACTGAACTGATTCTGTGTGTTTCCTCCAGAAGATACATTCCTTGGCTATACACCAGGCCCAGCACATGCCATGGGACAGATTAGTGTCTTGGTAAATACTCTTAAAGTTAAAATATTTTACTGTAAACTCATTAGTTTCCAGATGAAGAAAGAGTCAGAAGGGAATGAAGAAAAATTCATTATGCTTCTTAACAAAAGTGTTACAACATACAGGCTTAACATATTTTTGTCTCTAATTCATTGTCATTTATTTGATACACAGTAGTACAGATATGATTTAGCATGTATTTTTTGCTTATTGTCACACTTAGAATTCCCTTTGCTATTTATTATTTTCAGTTTTAATATACTGTAAAATACTTTGTTGTCAGAACTTACTTAGTTGTTCAGTCATGTCTGACTCTTTGTGACCTCATGGACTGTAGCCCAGTAGGCTCCTCCTTCCATGGGGATTCTCAATAATTGAGTGGGTGGCCATGTTCTCCTCCAGGAGATCTTTCCACCCCACGGATTGAACCCAGGTCTCCCTCATTGCAGGTAGATTCTTTACTTCCTGAGCCACTAGGAAAGTTGTCAGAATATATTCTGATTTTAAGAGACAGAGTTTTAGAATCAAGTTGGCTTTATGCAGAATTGTCTTCTTGGTTGTTATTCTAATAACTAAGAGAGACTAAGAGAGCTAGTAACTTAGTTGGGGCTTCCCTGGTGGCTCAAATAGTAAAGAATCTGCCTGCAATGTGGGAGTCCTGGGTTTGAGCCCTGGTTCTGGAAGATCCCCTGGAGAAGGGAATAGCTACCCACTCCAGTATTCTTACCTGGATAATTCAATGGACAGAGAAGCTTGGTGAGCTACAGCCCATGGGGTCACAGAGTCAGACACAAATGAGTGACTAACACTTTCACACACTTTTCAGTAACTTAGTTACATAAAAAGAGTAAATTTGGCAAATAAACCAAATGTTATGTTTTTAAATATTTTGAAAACATAAACAAAAGGCAGCTGTCCTTTGTCTGATTTGAAATGTCACTTTTTTAATGAAAATAAATTGATGGCCATTATTATAGCATCATTGAAGAAATTTTTCATGTTTATAATAACTAATCACAGATGAAGATGCCTGGAGAAAGGAACGGCTACCCACTCCAGTATTCTTGCCTGGAGAATTTCCTGGACAAAGAAACCTGGCATGCTACAGTTCATGAGATCCCAATGAGTTAGGCCCAACTGAGCAACTAACACTTTCACTATTCATTTCAACCCCAAATGCAGTCCAAGTTGGTAAAATAAAATGTTTATGATTAATATTTAAAAGTCCAGCCTCTATTGAAATGCAAGTTCAATTTACAAAGAAAATCCTTTAAAGATATGAAGTTGAGAAGAGTTTATTTTATAATATTCAGCATAATATAAGAGGAAATCATTACTTGGAAATTTTCATCATATTATGACTTTCATTCTTGTGGTGTATACATATTAATAAAGATGAGAAATCTCTGGTCAAGGAGTTAGAAGAATTGGTTATTGAGAGTGATGGTGATTCTAGCCAGCCATGGAACTGAAGCCAAGACATCTAATTATTTAGTGGCTTAGTATCTTCATCAGTAAAATGAAAGTGATTATAAAACTAATGATTACTGGCATAATTGACAGTTAAAATTCTTGATTAGGTGAAAATCACAAACTTACAGATTCAACAAGCTGAACAAATTCTAACAGAGACAAAAATAATATAGACTGACAGAAAACAGATCAGTGCTTGCCTAGAACAAAGGGTGTGTTAGACAATGACTATAATAGAGAAGGAGAGAATTTTCAAGTCAATTAAAATATTCTGAAACATTATGGGAGTAATATCCGTGCAAGTAAATACATTTGCCAAAACTTAAAGACTAATCACTTTAAAATAGATGCATCTTATTACATATATGTTTGTGTGCTAAGTCACCTCAGTTGTGTCTGACTCTTTGCTAACCAATGGACAATAGCCCACCAGCCTCCTCTGTCCATTGGATTCTCCTGGCAAGGATACTGGAGTGGGCTGTCGTGCCCTCTTCCAGTGGATCTTCAGGACCTAGGGATCGAACCTTCATCTTTTAAGTCTCCTTCATTGACAGGCATGCTCTTTACCACTAGTGCCACCTGAGAAGCTCATTACATATATATTATACCTCAATAAATTGACTTTAAAAGGGGTGTGTGAATGGATCAGTAAGTAGTAATGTGAAGTACCCAAATAATACAATACCAAGAATTTCATTAAAATACCTTCATAGCTAAGGCTTGGTGATTTAATATATTTCTTTAAATTCTCATACTCAAATGTGTATATATATGTGTGTGTGTGTGTTTCATAAATGAGTGAAGGCAGCCTTTAAGCCAGAATTACTACAAATACTAATTCTTTTTTCAATAAAACTTGTGTAATCTTTGATTTTCACATGTCAAAAATATTTAGCAGGGATTAAGTGTGTTTATTGCCCAGAACAGATTTTCCTCCCATGTAGGCTTAACACTTTTCTCAAAATTAACTAATTCTGCTGAACCAAAGTATTTATTATACTCAAATGGATGTTTAATATATTTTACATAAGGGTACATGATGTACAATTATAATGAAAATATACATATGGAAGTTAATGAAAAGATACCTTACTTGATTAAAGCCACCTTTTTAAGAATACTGCATGCTTAATAAGGTTCTGTGAATCTAAGTTAAATAAGATTACCCTAAGATTTAAATTCTTCAATACTTTCATGCTTGAGAGCAAATTCTAAGTTTTCTTGAACTTTTAAGTCAATGTGCTTGTGGTTGAGATTCTAGTGTAAATGGAGGCAAGGTCTCAGATATTGTTAGAAATAAATATAAAGACAGATAAAATGTGAAATCAGACTTTAAATAAAAAGCTCATGACTATGCATTCAATAATCCATCTTCAAAGATGTAATAAACAATATACTGGATATATGTAAAATAGTGTATAAAATATAAGAAAAATGAGCAAACAATATCATACATAGTTTGTTATCATTCTTCCTAATGATCAAAGTGTGTAGGAAGTAATTTTTATTGAATTTTTATATCTAAATTTTAAAAGAGACCACTTGCCTGAGACTCCATCCAAAATGGACACTGAATCTGCCATGCTATAACTAGTGGTTTATAGTCAGCACTGTATGAGATTTTAACCATAAACAGAACACTCCCTTATGTTCTCTTTTGAGCCATATATTCTGTAAATCTATGATTTTCCTTATATATTACACTGTACAGTGAGGACACGTTTATCAAAGTCCTTAGGTACAACAGTGATCTTCTCTATAAAAAATACACAGACATAGATTAACTTGCGAAGGTCATACAGCAGGTTTGTGACAGAACCAGAATTAAAATTCCCAAAGTTCCTCACCAGTTATAGCCATCTTGTAGTAACATTCTTTTAAGTTTGTAGCCTGAATCTACAATAAATTTATATTTGAGCACACACAAGCTTAGAATAGAGGTGCTCATGTCCATTTTAATCTTGAAAAGAGCATTTTTTTAATTGAAAAAGATCAGAGCTGATATTTTTAGTTGAGTAAAATCTTTTAAAGCAGTGAATTATAAACTGACTTTAAAAATTCTGATTTCAACTTTACAATGGGATTGATGGAAACTTGAGAATTTGCCTAAATATAAGAAAGTATTATATGTTGTCTTATTCAGGTTGCCTATCTATTCAGGTTGTTATAACAGAAATCATAGGATGAGTGATTTATACACAACAGAAATGTATTTCTCACAGTTATAGAGGCTGGGAAGTCTAAGAACATGGCACCCACAAATTTATTGTAAGGAAAGAGCCTGTTTCCTGGTTCATAGACTGTCTTTTCATTGAGTCCTCACATGGCAGAAAAAATGCAAGAGCTTTCTGGTATCTCATTTATAAGGGCACTAATGAAGGTTTACCCCCATGATCTCATGATTTCCCAAGTACTCCATCTCCAAATACCATTGGGAATTATGTTTCAATATATGCATTTGAGGAATTATAAACATTCAATTCATAATATATGTGAAACCAATATTTATTTTATATAAATATTTACACAAGACATAGACTACACAAATATCAAAAATAAAAAGAAAATATATTCATAAGCTATTGAGAAATATACTTCACATATCAGTCAGTATAGTTCAGTCACTCAGTCATGTTTGACTCTTTGGAACCCCATGAACCACAGCACACGATGCCTCCCTGTCCATCACCAACTCCTGAAGTCCACCCAAACCCATGCCCATTGAGTCAGTGATGCCATCCAACCATCTCATCCTCTGTCGTCCTCTTCTCCTCCTGCCCTCAATCTTTCCCAGCATCAGGGTCTTTTCAAATGAGTCAGCTCTTCGCATCAAGTGGCCAAAGTATTGGAGTTTCAGCTTCAACATCAGTCCCTCCAATGAACACCCAGGACTGATCTCCTTTAGGATGGACTGTTTGTATCTCCTTGCAGTTCAAGGGACTCTCAAGAGTCTTCTCCAACAACACAGTTCAAAAGCATCAATTCTTCGGCACTCAGCTTTCTTTATAGTCCAAATCTCACATCCATACATGACCACTGGAAAAACCATAGTCTTGACTAGATGGACCTTTGTTGGCAAAGTAATGTCTCTGCTTTTTAACATGCTGAATAGGTTGGTCATAACCTTCCTTCCAAGGAATAAGTGTCTTTTAATTTCATGGCTGCAATCACCATCTGCAGTGATTTTGGAGCCCCCCCCCCAAATAAAATCAGCCACTGTTTCCACTGTTTCCCCATTTATTTGCCATGAAGTGATGGGACTGGATACCATGATCTTCACATATAGACAGTAGCAATTTTGGCCAACAGTGTAATGACTTGTACTAAAATGTAGGCTATACTCCATACACAACAGATATTTCAAATATGCAAGTGTGCTATTTTGATTTTTTCAGTAATATTAAGAATTATCGTAGTTTTCAGGAATATAGAGAAAATGAGACATTATTGCAATTGCCCAAATGAAGAAAGCTGAAGAAGACATGTAGAATTTACAACATTTGTAATAGAGGCAGTAAATAGCTTGGGATTAATGTGACATATCAGAGACAGAATAATATAGCCTTGTGATTGAGAAAATAATGTTGTAGAGGAGAAATGGCTAGGCAATGATAACAAGTGCTTTTTTGTTGTCATTGTTCTTTTATTTTATTATTATTTTGGCTAAAATATCCTAGAAAATGGCTCCATAATGAATCAAGTTGAAGTCTCATTGGAAAATATTGGACATTAAAAAAGTAAAAGGATAAATTATTTAGAAATACATTTAATTTTTAACAGATTGAATTATAGTCTAGCAGAATATGTTCACTAATATTTGGCAGCCAATTTGAAACATGAATTTATAGGTTCAGAAGAATCTATAAACCTTCAGCTGGAGCTGAAGTAGAAATCATCTCTACAGAGATTTTCAGCAAATACACAGTAGTGGATTACATAACTAAGATTGGAAATTATAAATTGAAAATGAAAGGGGAGTGGAGAGGAAGAAAAATAATAAGAAAAGAACAAAGAGGGAGGGCAAGGAAGGAAGAATATTGAATGATGAAGGAAAATTAGATTTCAGGATATATCTCAGAACCTTGAAAAAGACATCTGTTACTGGCATAGTTGGATATATAGATAGCAAAAGTGTGTGATAACTGACAAAATTATTAACTTTCTTTTTCCAAAAGTACAAAATAAAGTAAATTTTTGATAATATCTGTAGTCTGATGAATAGATGAATGCACACTGTATTCAAGACAAGAAGTAAAGAAAATTAGGGAAGGGAATATTTACTCTTTCTGGTGATTTCTTCCACAGGAATCCATTCAGTAGCTCAGTCATGTCTGACTCTTTGTGACCCCATGTACTGCAGCATGCCAGGTCTCAGTGTCCATCAACAACTCCTGGAGTTTACTCAAACTCATGTCCATTGAGTTGGTGATGTCATCCAACCATCTCATCCTCTGTCATCCCCTTCTCCTCCAACCTTCAATCTTTTTCAGCATCAAGGTCTTTTCCACTGAGTCAGTTCTTCACATCAGGTGGCCAAAGTGTTGAAGTTTCAGCCTCAGAATCAGTCCTTCCAATGAATATTTAGGACTGATTTCCTTTCGGATGGACTGGTTGAATCTCCTTGTAGTCCAAGGGACTCTCAAGAGTCTTCTCCAACACCACAGTTCAAAAGCATCAAATTTTTGGCACTCAGCTTTCTTTATAGTTCAATTTTCACATCAATACATGACTACTGGGAAAACAGTAGCTTTGAAGAGACCAACACTTGTTGGCAAAGCAATGTCTCTGCTTTTTAAGCTGTCTAGTTTTGTCATGGCTTTTCTTCCAAGGAGCAAGCATCTTTTAATTTCATGGCTGCAGTCACCATCTGCAGTGATTTTGGAGCCCCCCAAAATAAAATCTCTCACTGTTTCCACTGTTTCCCTATCTATTTGCCATGAAGTGATGGGACCAGATGCCATGATTTTAGTTTTCTGAATGTTGAGTTGTAAACCAACTTTTTCACTCTCCTCTTTCACTTTCATCATGAGTCTCTTTAGTTCTTCTTCACTTTCTGCCTTAAGTGTAGTAACAGCTGCTTATCTGAGGTTATTTATATTTCTCCCAGCAATCTTGATTTCAGCTTGTACTTCATCCAACCCAGTATTTCTCATGAGGTACTGTGCATATAAGTTAAGTAAGCAGAATGACAGTATACAGCCTTGATGTACTCCTTTCCTGATTTAGAACCAGTCCATTGTTCCATGTCCAGTTCTAACTGTTGCTTTTTGACCTGCATGCAGATTTATCAGGAGGCTGGTTAGGTGGTGCGGTATTACCATCTCTTGAAGAATTTTCCACAGTTTGTTGCGATCCATGCAGTCAAAGGCTTTGGAGTAGTCAATTAAAGAGTAGTAGATGTTTCTCTGGAGCGCCATGCTTTTTCAATGATCCAGTGGATGTTAGCAATTTAATCTCTGGCTCCTCTGCCTTTTCTATATTCAGCTTGAACATCTGGAAGTTCATGGTTCATGCATTGTTAAAGCCTGATGGAGAATTTTGAGCATTACTTTGTTAGTGTGTGAGATGGAATCAAACCGCATACCTGCCAGAGATGCTCAGAGGACTCAGACATACCTTGTGTGCACCAGGACCCAGAAACCCCACAGAGACTGAGACAGAACTGTGTTTGGGTGTCTCCTGAGGAAGTATAAGTTAGCAGTGGACTGCTGTCCAGGCAGGGACTCTGGGTGCAGTATACCTGGGTATGGCATAAGACCTCTTGGAGAAGATTGCCATTAACCCACCATAGAGACACCAGAACTTGCACAGGACTGGGGAAAGAGATTCTTGGAGGGCACAAACAGAACCTTGTGCTCACCAGGACCCAGGAAAAAGGAGCAGTGATTCCACAAGAGACTGTCTCAGACTTGCCCGTGCGTGGACAGGAGTCTCTGGCAGGGGCGTGGGTCAGCAGTGGCCTGTTGTAGGGTTGGGGGCACTGAGTGTAGCAGTACATGCATGGGACCTTTGGAAGGAGGTCACCATTATCTTCATTACCTCCACCGTAGTTTGACCTCAGGTCGAATAACAGGGAGGGAAGACAGCCCCACCCTTCAAGAGAAACTTGGACTAAAGATTTACGGAGCATGGCCCCACCATCAGAACAAGACCCACTTTCCCCCTCAGTCAGTCTCTCCCAACAGGAAGCTTCCATAAGCCTCTTGTCCTTCCCATCAGAGGGCAGAAGGAGTGAAAATCACAGTCACAGAAAACTAATCAATATGATCACATGGACCACAGCCTTGTTTAACCCAATGAACCTATGAGTCATGCCATGGAGGGCCACCCAAGGTGGACTGGTCATTGTGGAGAATTCTGACAAAACGTGGTTCCCTGGAAAAGGGAATGGCAAACCACTTCAGTATGCTTGCTTTGAGAACGCCATGGACAGTATGAAAAGGCACAAAGATAGGACACTGAAAGATTAACTTCCCAGATTGGTTCAGTTCAGTTCAGTTCAGTTCAGTTCAGTCACTCAGTCGTGTCTGACTCTTTGTAACCCCATGAATTGCAGCACACCAGCCTCCCTGTCCATTGCCAGTTCCTGGAGTTCAGTCAAACTCACGTCCATCGAGTCGGTGATGCCATCCAGCCATCTCATCTTCTGTCATCCCCTTCTCCCCCTGCCCCCAATCCCTCCCAGCATCAGAGTCTTTTCCAATGAGTCAACTCTTTGCATGAAACAGCCAAAGTATTGGAGTTTCAGCTTTAGCATCATTCCTTCCAAAGGACACCTAGGGCTTATCTCCTTTAAATGGACTGGTTGGATCTCCTTGCAGTCCAAGGGACTCTCAAGAGCCTTCTCCAACACCAAAGTTCAAAAACATCAATTCTTTGGCACTCAGCTTTCTTCACAGTCCAACTCTCACATCCATACATGACCACTGGAAAAATCATGGCCTTAAGTAGACGGACCTTTGTTGGCAAAGTAATGTCTCTGCTTTTGAATGAGCTATCTAGGTTGGTCATAACTTTCCTTCCGAGGAGTAAGCGACTTTTAATTTCATGGCTGCAGTCACCATCTGCAGTGATTTTGGAGCCCCCCAAAATGAAGTCTGACACTGTTTCCACTGTCTCCCCATCTATTTCCCATGAAGTGATGGGACCAGATGCCATGATCTTCATTTTCTGAATGTTGAGCTTTAAGCCAACTGTTTCACTCTCCTCTTTCACTTTCATCAAGAGCTTTTTAGATCCTCTTCACTTTCTGCCATAAGGGTGGTGTCATCTGCATATCTGAGGATATTGATATTTTTCCTGGCAATCTTGATTCCAGCTTGTGCTTCTTCCATCCCAGCGTTTCTCATGAAGTACTCTGCATATAAGTTAAATAAGCAAGTTGACAATATACAGCCTTGACATACTCGTTTTCCTATTTGGATGTCTGCATTCACATGCTTCTATCTTTCCTTTTTTCCTTTGCTTTTTACTTCTGTTCTTTTCACAGCTATTTGTAAGGCCTCCCTAGACAGCCATTTTGCTTTTTGCATTTCTTTTCCATGGGGATGGTCTTGATCCCTGTCTCCTGTACAATGTCATGAACCTCCATCCATAGTTCATCAGGCACTCTATCTAGCAGATCTAGTCCCTTAAATCTATTTCCAACTTCCACTGTATAATCATAAGGGATTTGATTTAGGTCATACCTGAATTTCCTAGTGGTTTTCCCTACTTTCTTCAATTTTAGTCTGAATTTGGCAATAAGGAGTTCATGATCTGAGCCATAGTCAGTTCCTGGTCTTGTTTTTGCTGACTGTATAGAGCTTCTCCATCTTGGGCTTCAAAGAATGTAATCAATCTGATTTTGGCATTGACCATCTGGTGATGTCCATGTGTCGTCTTCTCTTGTGTTGTTGGAAGAGGGTGTTTGCTATGACCAGTGCATTCTCGGCAAAACTCTATTATCCTTTGCCCGGGTTCATTCTGTACTCCAAGACCAAATTTGCCTGTTACTCCAGGTGTTTCTTGCCTTCCTACTTTTGCATTCCAGTCCCCTAGAATGAAAAAGACATCTTTTTTGGGTGTTAGTTCTAAAAGGTCTTGTAGATCTTCATAGAACCATTCAACTTCAGCTTCTTCAGTGTTACTGGTTGGGGCATCAACTTGGATTACTGTGATATTGAATGGTTTGCCTTGGAAATGAACAGAGATCATTATGTCATTTTTGAGATTGCATCCAAGTACTGCATTTTGGACTCTTTTGTTGACGATGATAGCTACTCCATTTCTTCTGAGTGATTCCTGCCTGCAGTAGTAGATATAATGGTCATCTGAGTTAAATTCACCCATTGCAGTGCATTTTAGTTAGCTGATTCCTAAAATGTCCACGTTCACTCTTGCCATCTCCTGTTTGACCACTTCCAATTTGCCTTGATTCATGGACCTGACATTCCATGTTCCTATGCAATATTGCTCTTTATAGATATCAGACCTTGCTTCTATCACCAGTCACATCCACTGCTGGGTATTGTTTTTGCTTTGGCTCCATCCCTTCATTTTTTCTGGAGTTATTTTTCCACTGATCTCCAGTAGCATATTATGCACCTATAGACCTGGGGAGTTCCTCTTTCAGTATCCTATCATTTTGCCTTTTCATGCTGTTCATGGGGTTCTCAAGGCAAGAATACTGAAGTGGTTTGCCATTTCCTTCTCCAGTGGACCACATTCTGTCAGACATCTCCACTATCACACACCCATCTTGGGTGGCCCCACATGGCATGGCTTAGTTTCATTGAGTTAGACAAGGCTGTGGTCCATGTGATTAGATTGACTAGTGTTCTGTGATTATGGTTTCAGTGTGTCTGACTTCTGATGCCCTCTCGCAACACTTACCATCTTACTTGGGTGTCCCTTACCTTGGACGTGGGACGTCTCTTCATGGCTGCTCCAGCAAAGCGCAGCTACTGCTCCTTACCTTGGATGAGGGGTGTCTCCTCACCACCGCCCTTTCTTACCTTGAACGTGGAGTAGCTCCTTTTTGGCCCTCCTGCACCAGCACAGCCACTGCTTCAGGTTGGTAGGTACCCAATATGTTACTATAGGTCAGTGGAGAACTAATTCCAGAAAGAATGGAGAAAGTTCAATAAGTTGAGAAAATAACCCTCTGCGAGCTGGTAAATGTTTTAAAACTAACAGTTTAGGGGAAAAATAGAATATTGGTTTGTATGATTTGCATATTTCTATGTGTATGGATTATAATCCCATCACAATTTATTTCAATCTGGTAATTGATTTTTAAAAGTTGCTGTTGCTGCTGCTGCTGCTGCTAAGTCACTTCAGTCGTGTCCGACTCTGTGCGACCCCACAGACGGCAGCCCACTAGGCTCCCCCGTCCCTGGGATTCTCCAGGCAAGAACACTGGAGTGGGTTGCCATTTCCTTCTCCAATTAAATGTTGCTAAAATTGATTAATAAACTCTTAAGAAATAAGATCAACAGCACAATTATTCCACTGTAATAAACTCAAGGGTAGATATCTCAATTAATCATATATGTGCTTAAGGTATAATGTTATATTGTATATAATATATATGTGAATATATTTCACCTTTTCATTAAGTTTTTTTTTATTAAAATATAAACTTTTGATGCAATCTGAGTTACTTTTATTTCTTTTTCTTCTCTTATTGCTATGGCTAAAACTTCCAAAACTGTGTTGAATTGTAGTGGTGAGAGTGGGCACTCTTGTGTTTTTCCTGACTTTAGGTGAAATGTTTTCAATTCTTTGTCATTGAGGAGAATGTTTGATGTGGGTTACCATATATAGCTTTTATCATGTTGAGGTGTATTACTTCTATGCCTGCTGTCTGGAGAGTTTTTATCATAAATGGGTGTTGAATTTTGTCAAAGGCTCTCTCTGAATCTATTGAGATAATCATACGGTTTTTTTCTTTCAACTTGTTAATGTAGTGTATCACGATTGATTTGTGAATGTTGAAGAATCCTTGCATCCCTGGGATAAATCCCATGTCATGATGTATGATCTTTTTAAACATGTTATTGGATTCTGTTTGCTAGAATTTTGTTGAGGAGTTTTGTATCTATGTTCATCAGTGATACTGGCCTGTCATTTTCTTTATTTGTGTGGCATCATTGTCTGATTTTGGTATTAGGGTGATGGTGGCCTCCAATAACATGTTCATGGGTTGGAAGAATCAATATAGTGAAAATTAGTATATTACCCAGAGCAATCTATAGATTCATTGCAATCCCTATCAAGCTACCGATGGTATTTTTCACAGACCTAGAACAAATAAATTCACAATTTGTATGGAAATTTTTAAAAAAAAATTCGAATAGCCAAAACAATCTTGAGAAAAAGAATGGAACTGGAGGAATCAACCAGGATGACTTCACACTATCCTATAAAGCTACAGTCATCAAGACAGTATGGTACTGGCACAAAGATAGAAATATAGATCAATGGAACAAAATAGAAAGCCCAGAGATAAATTCACACACCTATGGACACCTTATCTTTGATAAAGTAGACAAAAATATACACTAGAGAAAAAATAATCTATTTAACCAGTGATTCTGGGAAAACTGGACAACCTCCTGCAAAAGAATAAAACTAGAACACTTTCTAACACCATACACACAAAATAAACTCAAAATGGATTAAAGATCTAAATGTAAGACTGGAAACTATAAAACTCCTAGAGGAAAACATAGACAAAACACTCTCTGACATAAATCACAGCAAGATCCTCTATGACCCTCCTCTCAGAGTAATGGAAATAAAAGCAAAAATAAACAAATGGGACATAATTAAACTTAAAGGCTTTTGCACAGCAAAAGAAACTATAAGCAAGATGCAAAGAGAGCCTTCAGCTGTCTAATAGCAAACGAGGCAACTGACAAAGAATTAATCTCAAAAATATACAAGCAGCTCCTGCAGCTCAATACCAAAAAAATAAATGACCCAATCAAAAAATGGGCCGAAGAACTAAACAGACATTTCTCCAAAGAAGACATACAGATGGCTAACAAACACATGAAAAGATGCTCAACATCACTAATTATCAGAGAAATGCAAATCAAAACCATAATGACGTACCATTTCACACCAGTCAGGATGGCTGCAATCCAAAAGTCTACAAGCAATAAATGCTGGAGAGGGTGTGGAGAAAAGGGAACCCTCTTACACTGTTGGTGGGAATGCAAACTAGTAAAGTCACTATGGAGAACAGTGTAGAGATTCCTTAAAACACTGGAAATAGAACTGCCATAGGACCCAGCAATCCCACTGCTGGGAATACAGATGGAGAAAACCAGAATTGAAAGAGACACATGTACCTCAGTGTTCATTGCAGCACTGTTTATAATAGCTAGGACATGAAAGCAAACTTGATGTCCTTTGGTAGACAAATGGAAAAAAAGTTGTAGTACATATCATAATGGGATATTACACAGACATTAGAAAGAACACATTTGAATCAGTTCTAGTGAGGTGGATGAAACTGGAGCCTATTATATAGAGTGAAGTAAGTCAGAAAGAAAAACACCAGTACAATATATTAACACATATATATGGAATTTAGAAAGATGGTAATGACGACCCTATATGCACGACAGCAAAAGAGACACTGCTGCTGCTGCTGCTAAGTCGCTTCAGTCGTGTCTGACTCTGTGCGACCCCATAGACGGCAGCCCACCAGGCTCCCCTGTCCCTGGGTTTCTCCAGGCAAATAACACTGGAGTGGGTTGCTATTTCCTTCTCCAATGCAGGAAAGTGAAAAATGAAAGTGAAATCGTTTAGTCATCTCTGACCCTCACCGAGCCCATGGACTGCAGCCTTCCAGGCTCCCTCGTCCATGAGATTTTCCAGGCAAGAGTCCTGGAGTGGGGTGCCATTGTCTTCTCCAAAAGAGACACAGATGTAAAGAACAGACCATTGGACTCTGTGGGAGAAGGTGAGGGTGGGATGATTTGAGAGAATAGCAATTAAACATATATATTACTATATGTGAAGTAGATGACCAGTCCAAGTTTGATGAATGAAACAGAACACTCAAACCTGGTGCACAGGGACAACCCAGAGGGATGGGAAGAGAAAGGGGTTCAGGAAGGGGGACACATATACACCTGTGGTTGATTCACATCAATGTATGGCAGAAACCATTATAATGTATTATAATGTAAAATGAATAAATAAATAAACTTCTGCACCTTTCTTAAGTAATGAGGGGAGTATTCTGAGAAAATTATGAAAGGGATGGACTCTCTAGAGTATGATAAAATTAATACTTGCCCAGAGTCGACATAAGTATATTCACTTAACAGTAAGTTTTAAACAACATTTACAAGAATTCCCATGAATTGGAGTTATTTTAAATATTTAAAGGAGTGAAAGTGTATGAAAGTTTAAGTCACTCATTCCTGTCTGATTCTTCGTGACCCCATAATTCTTCGTGGGTAGCTCTTCCCTTCTCCAGGGTATCTTCCCAACCCAGGGATCAATCCCATGTCTCCCACATTGCAGCCAGATTCTTCAGCAGCTAAACCATGAAGGAAGCCTGAGAATACTGGAGTAGATAGCCTATTCCTTCTCCAGCGGATATTCCCGACCTAGGAATTGAACTGGGATCTCCTTCATTGCAGGCGAGTTCTTTACCAACTGAGCTATCAGGGACACATTTAAAAGAACAATGTATATAAAATAATGTGTTGAAGTTGTAAAAGAGTTATATAATATACTATTTCACTGCTATGTGAAAAACAGTCTCCTGTATAACTGAAAAATGCAAGATCTTTGGTAAGAATTGGTAATTGAAAATCAAATATATCCAAGCACATGTGTTTGAGACATAGAATATTTAATTGATGAGCAAAGGTTAAATGCCAGATCCACGGACAGTTTTCTGAGCATAGAAAATTGGATTAATCTAGACTCTGACTTTTGGAGCCTTTGCAACAAGGAAAAAAAAATAGTTAATTGCTAGCAGCTAAATATAATTACCATTTATTATGTAATTAAGAGTAATTTTTTCCTAAGTACCTGTGTTGCACCTGTTTATGGTAAGAAACTATTTTTCCACCAAAGTTTCTATATAGCTAGCACACATTGCTCAGTTCAGTGCTCCTTGATGATCTAGAGGGGTGGAATTGATGAGGGGACACTCAAGAGTGAGGGGTTATATATATCCATAGAGATGATTCACTTTGCTGTTTACCAGAAACTAACACAACATGGTAAAGCAAGTATGTGTTAGTTGCTCAGTCATATCGGACTGTGGGGAGAGAGGAAATCAGCCAAGGTGGCATATCCAGGCCCTCTAGCACCACATTTTGTAAATAATGACTATGTAACAGCTGAGGTCATTTATAGCACTGCACATGCGTGCCACGAGGTAGTTACTTGGTCACGGGTTGTGTATGGTATGCATATTTGAGCTCCACCTGGAGAAGTGGCAGCATTACTGCTGCATCACTGCTGTGTCTGTTAGATCAGCCAGGAGAGGAGAGAATATAGCATGTCTACTGCTACAGCTGCTGCGTCAGCCAGGAGAGAGGTTGTGTTGTCTTTGGTAACGTATGGCTGCTGTCACAGCTGCTGCACTAGTCAGGAGAGAATAAACATGTCTGCAGTTTCTAAGGATCCTCGAGTCTTCTAGCCTCTTTGCTTGCGCCTTGCCTATTTGGGTTCAGTGAACAGCACAAGCCATGTGAACAGCAGAACAATTGGCATGACGAGCAGGATCAGCAATACACTGACTCTTTGGGACCCCATGGATTGTATGTATCCCACCAGGCTCCTCTGTCCATGGAATTTTTCAGGCAAGAATACTGGAGTGTGTTGCCATTCCCTTCTCCAGGGAATCTTCCCTACCTAGGGATTGAACCTGGGTCTCCTGCACTGCAGCAGATTCTTTACCATCTGAGCAACCAGGGAAGTCCCAAAAGTATACTGCAATAAAAAGAAAGAAAGAAAAACAGAAAGAAAGAAACTATGTAGTCACCCTGAAAACAGTATAGTCAAACCTTGGCAAAATAACACATATGTTTCTCTATGTGCATGTGTGTATGCATGGTAAGTCACTTCGGTTGTATCCGATTTTTTGTGACCCTATGGACTGTAGCCCACCAGGCTCCTCTGTCCATGGGATTCTCCAGGCAAGAATATTGCAGTGGATTGCCATGTCCTCCTTCAGGGGATCTTCCTGACCTAGGGACTGACGCTGCGTCTCCTATATCTCCTGATTAGGCAGGTGGGTTCTTTACCACTAGAGCCATCAGAGAAGCCCTTACTCTATGTAGAACCTTGCAAACTCATTTGATAACTTCCTCAGAGTTAAACTTTCCAAAATTTTGTGATACCTCTTTCAGTTGGCAAACTATTTCCTCTATTTTTAATCAAGGTTCTTTTAACAATATGTACTCTTGGTTTCCAAGGAATCTAGAGCATTCTTTAATAAAGTAGAAAAACAATGTCTTTATCCCTGGCTGAGGAAACAGGTACACATAAAATGTGATATGGTTCTATTATAACTAAGAGAATATGGTGTATTAAATAACTTGTGTTTAGTTGTTACAGTAACATAAATTTTCATAAAATTACAGTGGAAATGCTTATACAATTAAAAAGTGCCAGAAGCATCATCTCTCACTTTTTCAGTCCAAATTGAAGTCAGTATAGAAAAAACCACATTGGGTTTCCTCCTCTCTGTTATAAAGCCCTATTTAAAAAATTAAGATATCCCCATCCTAATAATCATTTCCAACCTGTATGTGGGCTCATGTTGTTTACCTGAAGAAATAAAATGCTAGATTTTTCTCCAGTAAAGATGAGTTTCTTCAGGATGAGGAGAGTTGCAACTCAGAGTTTGCAACCTTGGTGAGCAAATGCAAATTCCTGAACAAGGGAAGAACAGCTTAATAAAGAAAAAAGTTGGGTGAGCTACCTTAAACATAGTCCATGGCTTTTCATTAGCTGAGACTTTTCCAGAAAAGTAAAGGAGTCTTTCTCTTTCTGTTAGTCCCCACTACCTTAGGGTATGAGAGATTTCCTCTTTCAGACTTCCAACTCTATTTATTTGAGATTTCTTTTTAATTTTTTTATGATGTACAGAGATATACACTAGGAAACAGGATGATGAATTTTATAGTCTGTATGTGGTTTCTAGGATAAAAAACTAAGCAAGGAATATGAAAATAATTTATGCAGTGGTTATCATCACTTGACAGTTGTAATGATATTGCCCTCTGTTCTCACCTTCTTAAATCCAATTCCTTTTGCCGTCTGAACATTCATTGACGTGATACTCAATAGAATTGCAGTAGTTTTCAAAAAATAGATGCCGTTTTATTTGAAAGGAGATCATTGCATTTATTGCCTTTGTAAGCCAAGCCTGCTGTAAGTACAACTATTAACATATGTAGGGCAGAGCTTAGAGATTATTAAATGTATGACTATGAAGCAAAAATTCTTCTCATAGATCAAGTATGAATATTGAATTACAATAAAAATGTAAATCAGGTAGATGGGACAATTCAGCCTAGACTTAGGTTAGATTTAATGTTTTCATTCAAACAACCAAGTTTGTATTAAATGAGCTGTTTTGCTGACTATATGTGAGTGTGTATGTGTGTGTGTATATATACATATGCTGCTAAGTCGCTTCAGTCGTGTCTGACTCTGTGTGACCCCACAGACGGCAGCCCACCAGGCTCCCCCGTCCCTGGGATTCTCCAGGCAAGAACATCAGAGTGGGTTGCCATTTCCTTCTCCAATATAGGAAAGTGAAAAGTGAAAGTTAAGTCGCTCAGTCGTGTCAGACTCTTCGCAACCCCATAGACTGCAGCCCACCAGGCTCCTCCGTCCATGGGATTTTCCAGGCAAGAGTACTGGAGGGGGTGTCATTGCCTTCTCCATATATATATGTAGTCAAATATATATTTTAATAAAAATGTATGGTTAAATATATGAGCTTTTTACCCATAAACATTAACCCAAAACCAGATATATAAATCTAATCTATATCTATCTATATAACATGTATATATATACAAAAAGCTATATTTTCATAATACTTCCACTTAAATTTGGAGTGTTTATTTTTTTATTTTTTTTTTTAATTTTTAGTTTTTTATTTTTTAAATTTTAAAATCTTTAATTCTTACATGCATTCCCAAACATGAACCCCCCTCCCACCTCCCTCCCCATAACATCTTTCTGGGTCATCCCCATGCACCAGCCCCAAGCATGCTGCATCCTGCGTCAGACATAGACTGGCGATTCAATTCACATGATAGTATACATGTTAGAATGTCATTCTCCCAAATCATCCCACCCTCTCCCTCTCCCTCTGAGTCCAAAAGTCCGTTATACACATCTGTGTCTCTTTCCCTGTCTTGCATACAGGGTCATCATTGCCATCTTCCTAAATTCCATATATATGTGTTAGTATACTGTATTGGTGTTTTTCTTTCTGGCTTACTTCACTCTGTATAATCGGCTCCAGTTTCATCCATCTCATCAGAACTGATTCAAATGAATTCTTTTTAACGGCTGAGTAATACTCCATTGTGTATATGTACCACAGCTTTCTTATCCATTCATCTGCTGATGGACATCTAGGTTGTTTCCATGTCCTGGCTATTATAAACAGTGCTGCGATGAACATTGGGGTACATGTGTCTCTTTCAATTCTGGTTTCCTCGGTGTGTATGCCCAGAAGTGGGATTGCTGGGTCATAAGGTAGTTCTATTTGCAATTTTTTAAGGAATCTCCACACTGTTCTCCATAGTGGCTGTACTAGAAAAAATTAGGGCAGAAATAAATGCAAAAGAAACAAAAGAGACCATAGCAAAAATCAACAAAGCCAAAAGCTGGTTCTTTGAAAGGATAAATAAAATTGACAAACCATTAGCCAGACTCATCAAGAAGCAAAGAGAGAAAAATCAAATCAATAAAATTTGGAGTGTTTAAAACAGTATGTTCTGGGGAGGGGAAAAGATGGCGGAGGAATAGGATGGGAAGACCACTTTCTCCCTCACAAATTCCTCAAAAGAACATTTCAACACCGAGCAAACTCCACAAAACAACTTCTGTAGGCTGGCAGAGGACATCAGGCAACCAGAAAAGCAGACCATTGTCTTCAAAAACAGGTAGGAAAAAATATAAAAGACGAAAAAGGAGACAAGGGAGGTGGGGAAGGAGCTCCATCCCAGGAAGGGAAGCCCGTCCTGGGAAGGGAAGCCCGTCCCGGGAAGGGAATTTTAAGAAGAGAGGTTTCCAAACACCAGGAAACACTCTTCCTGCCAAGTCTGTGGCGAGCCTTGGAAACACAGAGGGCAACATAACAGGAAGGAAAAATAAATAAATAATTAAAAGCAAGAGATTACAAGCCCAACAGTAACTCCCCCAGCGGAAAAGCAGCACAGACGCCTGCATCTGCCATTGGGAAGTGGGGGCAGGGCAGGGACGCGCAGGAGGCCCAGGCTGCAGTGCTTTGTAAGAATCGGGCAGGAACGCCCCACACGCAACCAGAACGATCTAACTTGCGCTAGCAAACCAGACGGTGGGATAGCTACCACATGAAAAGCTCGAACATAAGACACCACCAGGACCAAGCACAGAACAAAGGACGGAACGGAAAAAGCTGGCTGCAGACCATCCACCGCCGGGGACAGACAGCCAGAGCTGAAAGGACTGGAAAGGGACAATTGCAGACCAGGAGAGACTTTACTTACCTAACTGCAAGCAGGCTTCTTTGCTAAGACTTCTGGGGGGTGCTGGACAGTCACAATCTGCCTCACGGAGGGCGCCAGCGGTCCACCCAGAAAGCTGAGCAGCAGTGGCAGAAAAGGTGACAAGCCGCGGCGATCACGCTCGCCAAACTCCTGAGCTATTCGGACCTGGGAAGGGCACAAAGCGCAGTCCCAGCTGAATCTGTGCCTCTGAGGGCTGCCTGAGCGCCGAACCTGAGCGGCTTGGACCAGGGAAGTGCACGCAGCCTAGGGCCGGCCCCAGACAGTTCCCGGCTGAGCATTGTAGAGCCGGAGCGGTTTGTGCGCCTCGAGAAGGGACAGGTCAAGCGGGGCTGAGACACTGTGTGCACACGACAGTGCTATTTGTTTGCAGCATCCCCCCTCCCCACAGCGCGACTGAACTAGTGAGCCTAAAAAACCAGCAAACAGAAGAAGTTAAACAGAGGGAACCACCTTGGAAGTGATCCCACACGGCCCACAACATCAGAGAAGGGCCAGAAATATTTTTACTATTTTTAAAATCATTCCTTTGTTTGTTTGTTTTCTTTTTTCTTTTTTTCTAACTTTTTTTAATTGTTAAGTCTTCTATTTCTCCTCTAATTTTTATTTCTATAACCTACTATTACTATTAAAAAAAAAGACTTTTTTTTTTTTAAGGCAAACACCATATATAGTCTTTGGATGGTTGTTGGTAGTTTTTTGTTTGTTCTTTTTGTTGTTGTTGTTGTTGTTTTGTTTGTTTTAAATAATTCTTTTTTTTCTCTTTCTTCCTTTTTCCTTCTGCTTTTCTTTAATATTGTATCTTTGAAAATCCAACCTCTACTCTAGATTTTTAATCTTTGCTCTTAGGTTTTTGTTGTCAATTTTGTACATTTAAAAACCCAAACTTCTCCACCCAAGTTTACCTGAGAGCGAGATTACTGACTTGACCACTCTCTCCTCCTTTGGACTCTCCTTTTTCTCCACCAGGTGGCCTCTGTCTCTTTTCTCCCCCATCTCTTCTCTATCCAACTCTGTGAATCTCTGTGTGTTCCAGATGGTGGAGAACACCCAAGGAACTGGTTACTGGCAGGATTTGTCTCTCTCCTTCTCATTCCTCTCTCTTATCCTCCTGGCCACCTCTGTCTACTTCCTCCCTCTCCTCTTCCCTGTATAACTCCATAAATACCTCTGAGCGGTCCAGACTATGGAGCGCACATAAGGAAGTGACTACTGGCTAGCTTGCTCTCTCCTCTTTTGATCTCACCACATCTCATTCCAGTTACCTCTAACTACCCCCTCCATCTTCTCTTCTCCTTGTAACTCAGTGAACCTCTCTGAGTGTCCCTCAATGGGGAGAAACTTTTCATCTTTAACCTAGATGTTTTATCATTGGTGCTGTATAGATGGAGAAGTCTAGAGGCTACTGTAAAAATAAAACTGAAAACCAGAAGCAGGAGGCTTAAATCCAAAGCCTGAAAACATTAGAGAACTCTTGAATTCAGGGAACATTAAGCAATAGGAGCTCATCAAATGCCTTCATACCTACACTGAAACCAAGCACCACCCAAGGGCCAACAAGTTCCAAAACAAGACATACCACTCAAATTCTCCAGCAACACAGGAACACTCCCCTGAGCTTCAATATACAGGCAGCTCAAAATTAGCCCAAAGCCTTTGATGTCTCATAACCCATTACTGGTCACTCCACTGCACTCCAGAGAGAAGAAACCCAGCTCCACCTACCAGAACTCCAACACAAGCCTCCCTAACCAGGAAACCTTGACAAGCCACTGATAGGACCCCACCCACAGTGAGGAAGCTCCATAATAAAGAGAACTCCACAAATTACCAGAATATAAAAAGGCCACCCCAAACGCAGCAATATAACCAAGATAAAGAGACAGAGGAATACTCAGCAGGTAAAGGAACAGGAGAGTTGCCCACCAAACCAAACAAAAGAGGACGAAGTAGGGAATCTACCTGATAAGAATTCTGAATATTGATAGTGAAAATGATCCAAAATCTTGAAATCAAAATGGAATCACAGATAAATAGCCTAGAGACAAGGATTGAGAAGATGCAAGAAAGGTTGAACAAGGACTTAGAAGAAATAAAAAAGAGTCAAAATATAATGAATAATGCAATAAATGAGATCAGAAACACTCTGGAGGCAACAAATAGTAGAATAACGGAGGCAGAAGATAGGATTAGTGAAATAGAAGATAGAATGGTAGAAATAAATGAATCAGAGAGGAAACAAGAAAAACAAATTAAAAGAAACGAGGACAATCTCAGAGACCTCCAGGACAATATGAAACGCTCCAACATTCGAATTATAGGAGTCCCAGAAGAAGAAGACAGAAAGAAAGATCATGAGAAAATCCTTGAGGAGATAATAGTTGAAAACGTCCCTAAAATGGGGAAGGAAATAATCACCCAAGTCCAAGAAACACAGAGATTTCCAAATAGGATAAACCCAAGGCAAAACACCCCAAGACACATATTAATCAAATTAACAAAGATCAAACACAAAGAACAAATATTAAAAGCAGCAAGGGAAAAACAACAAATAGCACACAAGGGGATTCCGATAAGGATAACAGCTGATCTTTCAATAGAAACTCTTCAGGCCAGGAGGGAATGGCAAGACATACTTAAAGTGATGAAAGACAATAACCTACAGCCCAGATTACTGTACCCAGCAAGGATCTCATTCAAATACAAAGGAGAAATCAAAAGCTTTACAGACAAGCAAAAGCTGAGAGAATTCAGCACCACCAAACCAGCTCTCCAACAAATTCTAAAGGATATCCTCTAGACAGGAAACACGAAAAAGGGTGTATAAACCTGAACCCAAAACAATAAAGTAAATGGTAACGGGATCATACATATCAATAATTACCTTAAACGTAAATGGGTTGAACGCCCCAACCAAAAGACAAAGACTGGCCAAATGGATACAAAAACAAGACCCCTCTATATGCTGCTAACAAGAGACCCACCTCAAAACAAGGGACACATGCAGACTGAAAGTGAAGGGCTGGAAAAAGATATACCACGCAAATAGAGACCAAAAGAAAGCAGGAGTGGCAATACTCATATCTGATAAAATAGACTTTAAAACAAAGGCTGTGACAAGAGACAAAGAAGGCCACTACATAATGATCAAAGGATCAATCCAAGAAGAAGATATAACGATTATAAATATATATGTACCCAATATAGGAGCACCGCAATATGTAAGACAAATGCTAACAAGTATGAAAGGGGAAATCAACAATAACACAATAATAGTGGGAGACTTTAATACCCCACTCACACCTATGGACAGATCAACTAAACAGAAAATTAACAAAGAAATGCAAACTTTAAATGATACATTAGATCAGTTAGACCTAATTGATATCTATAGGACATTTCACCCCAAAACAATGAATTTCACCTTTTTTTCAAGTGCTCATGGAACCTTCTCCAGGATAGATCACATCCTGGGCCATAAATCTAAACTTGATAAATTCAAAAAAATCGAAATCATTCCAAACATCTTTTCTGACCATAATACATTAAGATTAGATCTCAATTACAGGAGAAAAACTATTAAAAATTCCAACATATGGAGGTTGAACAACACACTTCTGAATAACCAACAAATCACAGAAGAAATCAAAAAAGAAATCAAAATATGCATAGAAACTAATGAAAATGAAAACACAACAACCCAAAACCTGTGGGACACTATAAAGGCAGTGCTAAGAGGAAAGTTCATAGCAATACAGACATACCTCAAGAAACAAGAAAAAAGTCAAATAAATAAACTAACTCTGCAACTAAAGCAACTAGAAAAGGAAGAATTGGAGAACCCCAGAGTTAGTAGAAGGAAAGAAATCTTAAAAATTAGGGCAGAAATAAATGCAAAAGAAACAAAAGAGACCATAGCAAAAATCAACAAAGCCAAAATCTGGTTCTTTGAAAGGATAAATAAAATTGACAAACCATTAGCCAGACTCATCAAGAAGCAAAGAGAGAAAAATCAAATCAATAAAATTAGAAATGAAAATGGAGAGATCACAACAGACAACACAGAAATACAAAGGATCATAAGAGACTACTATCAGCAGTTGTATGCCAATAAAATGGACAACGTGGAAGAAATGGACAAATTCTTAGAAAAGTACAATTTTCCAAAACTGAACCAGGAAGAAATAGAAAATCTTAAAAGACACATCACAAGCACGGAAATTGAAACTGTAATCAGAAATCTTCCAGCAAACAAAAGCCCAGGTCCAGATGGCTTCACAGCTGAATTCTACCAAAAATTTCAAGAAGAGCTAACACCTATCCTCCTCAAACTCTTCCAGAAAATTGCAGAGGAACGTAAACTTCCAAACTCATTCTATGAGGCCACCTTTACCCTAATACCAAAACCTGACAAAGATGTCACAAAAAAAGAAAACTACAGGCCAATATCACTGATGAACATAGATGAAAAAATCCTCAACAAAATTCTAGCAATCAGAATCCAACAACACATTAAAAAGATCATACACCATGACCAAGTGGGCTTTATCCCAGGGATGCAAGGATTCTTCAATATCCACAAATCAATCAATGTAATTCACCACATTAACATATTGAAAAATAAAAACCATATGATTATCTCTATAGATGCAGAGAAGGCCTTTGACAAAATTCAACATCCATTTATGATAAAAACTCTCCAGAAAGCAGGAATAGAAGGAACATACCTCAACATAATAAAAGCTATATATGACAAACCCACAGCAAACCTTATCCTCAATGGTGAAAAATTGAAAGCATTTCCCCTAAAGTCAGGAAGAAGACAAGGGTGTCCACTTTCACCGCTACTATTCAATATAGTTCAGGAAATTTTGGCCACAGCAATCAGAGCAGAAAAAGAAATAAAAGGAATCCAAATTGGAAAACTCTCACTGTTTGCAGATGACATGATCCTCTACATGGAAAACCCTAAAGACTCCACCAGAAAATTACTAGAGCTAATCAATGAATAAAGTTGCAGTATATAAAATCAACACACAGAAATCCCTTGCATTCCTATACACGAATAATGAGAAAGTAGAAAAAGAAATTAAGGAAACAATTCCATTCACCATTGCAACGAAAAGAATAAAATACTTAGGAATATATCTACCTAAAGAAACTAAAGACCTATATATAGAAAACTATAAAACACTGATGAAAGAAATCAAAGAGGACACTAATAGATGGAGAAATATACCATGTTCATGGATCAGAAGAATCAATATAGTGAAAATGAGTAAACTACCCAAAGCAATTTACAAATTCAATGCAATCCCTATCAAGCTACCAGCCACATTTTTCACAGAACTAGAACAAATAATTTCAAGATTTGTATGGAAATACAAAAAACCTCGAATAGCCAAAGCAATCTTGAGAAAGAAGAATGGAACTGGAGGAATCAACTTGCCTGACTTCAGGCTCTACTACAAAGCCACAGTCATTTAAGACAGTATGGTACTGGCACAAAGACAGACATATAGATCAATGGAACAAAATAGAAAGCCCAGAGATAAATCCACACACATAGGGACACCTTATCTTTGACAAAGGAGGCAAGAATATACAATGGAGTAAAGACAATCTCTTTAACAAGTGGTGCTGGGAAAACTGGTCAACCACTTGTAAAAGAATGAAACTAGATCACTTTCTAACACCGCACACAAAAATAAACTCAAAATGGATTAAAGATCTAAATGTAAGATCAGAAACTATAAAACTCCTAGAGGAGAACATAGGCAAAACACTCTCAGACATAAATCACAGCAGGATCCTCTATGATGCACCTCCCAGAATTCTGGAAATAAAAGCAAAAATAAACAAATGGGATCTAATTAAAATTGAAAGCTTCTGCACAACAAAGGAAACTATAAGCAAGGTGAAAAGACAGCCTTCTGAATGGGAGAAAATAATAGCAAATGACGCAACTTACAAACAACTAATCTCAAAAATATACAAGCAACTTATGCAGCTCAATTCCAGAAAAATAAACGACCCAGTCAAAAAATGGGCCAAAGAACTAAATAGACATTTCTCCAGAGAAGACATACGAATGGCTAACATACACATGAAAAGATGCTCAACATCACTCATTATTAGAGAAATGCAAATCAAAACCACAATGAGGTATCACTTCACACTAGTCAGAATGGCTGCGATCCAAAAGTCTGCAAGCAATAAATGCTGGAGAGGGTGTGGAGAAAAGGGAACCCTCCTACACTGTTGGTGGGAATGCAAACTAGTACAACCACTATGGAGAACAGTGTGGAGATTCCTTAAAAAATTGCAAATAGAACTACCTTATGACCCAGCAATCCCCCTGCTGGGCATACACACCAAGGAAACCAGAATGGAAAGAGACACATGTACCCCAATGTTCATTGCAGCACTGTTTATAATAGCCAGGACATGGAAACAACCTAGATGTCCATCAGCAGATGAATGGATAAGAAAACAGTGGTACATATACACAATGGAGTATTACTCAGCTGTTAAAAAGAATTCATTTGAATCAGTTCTGATGAGATGGATGAAACTGGAGCCGATTATACAGAGTGAAGTAAGCCAGAAAGAAAAACACCAATACAGTATACTAACACATATATATGGAATTTAGGAAGATGGCAATGACGACCCTGTATGCAAGACAGGAAAAAAGACACAGATGTGTATAACAGATTTTTGGACTCAGAGGGAGAGGGAGACGGTGGGATGATTTGGGAGAATGGCATTCTAACATATATACTATCATGTAAGAATTGAATCACCAGTCTATGTCTCACGCAGGATACAGCATGCTTGGGGCTGGTGCATGGGGATGACCCACAGGGATGTTATGGGGAGGGAGGTGGGAGGGAGGGTTCATGTTTGGGAATGCATGTAAGAATTAAAGATTTTAAAATTAAAAAAAAAATAAAACCTGTGAATGTGACAAAAAAAAAAACATAAAAATAAAATTATTTGACCAAAAAATAGTAATAATAAAACAGTATGTTCTGGGAACTTAGTCTATGAAAGATTTGTAGAAATTCTCTAAAATAGATCAATATTTGTATTTATCTACCTGTTCTTATCTATCTAATCTATCAACCAATATGATTAATGTGCTCCATTTTTAATGAAAGGGTTATAAATAAGCACCAACAATTATTTTCCTGGCTTGAGTTGTTAAAATTAAATAAGACAGAATAATTTAAGTGAAAATCCCCAAATATAGAAAATTCAGAACCTTTTAAAATTAAAATATTCCAAAAATGGAAAAACTGAATTTATGCTCAGAATACACAACACCTTTTGGATAATGGGTGTGTTACAGTTGCAGATTTTGCAGCATCCCAGACTTACTTGGACTCTAAAATCACCTTAGGAGCTGCAAGGGAGGTAGAACAGGAGGAAAAACAAAGATGTATTTAAAGATCATGTTTATTAAGCATTCAAGTAAAAATAACTTTTCTGACAATAAGTATGGAAAAACCCACGTGCTTATCACAGCTTATTACTCAATGTTCAACCAAGCAGAAACAATATAGCATAATAATCTTATCTAAATTTTGTGATCCATTACTTAAAAATCAAAGAAATAGAAATGAAATTGCATTTATGTTAAGGCATTGCACTTATTTAGAAAAAAGTAATAATTCTCAACATTTTCTAAGTTTCTATAGAATGAAACTTTTATTTTGTTCCTATACTAAACACTAATATATGTTTTGTTTGACCTGTAGAATTTTTCTTATCATGATATTCCAATATAAAATCTATTCATATAGATACATTTTAAATCCTCAGAAGATTATAAATTATTTTATTATCAAGAGAAAGACAAACATATGAATTACATAATTATAATCAGGCATGATTTTTTGCATTTGCTCTTCCTTAAAAATAACTGTTGTCACAATTAGTTCTAATTATCATTCTATTTGTAATATTTCTAAAAAAGTGTGATACAAACATTAACCTTTCTATATGTCCTGTGCCTCTAAGTCTGTACCACAGCATCAACAGAAGGGCTGAAAAGAAAGCAGTTATAACTGAAGCAAGGGTTACCTCTATTGGAAGGAGTAGTGTTTTTTATTTTTAAGCATTTATAATTTTCAATATTTAAAGGTTTTTTATCAGTAGGGATTTTTTTTTGTTTGTTTTAAAAAAATATAAATGTATTTGGAAATTGATAGACTCTGGGAGCAGCTGTGAACGACAAAGACACTTTGTATTAACCATGACAATACTGAGGAAGTTTTCAGTTTAGAAAAGATAAATGCAGACCTAAGGTCTCAAGTGGAGAAGGCAGTGGCACCCCACTCCATTACTCTTGCCTGGAAAATCCCATGGATGGAGGAGCCTGGTGGGCTACAGTCCATGGGGCCGCACAGAGTTGGACATGACTGAAGCGACTTAGCAGCAGCAACAGTAGCAACAAGGTCTCAAGACCAGGCACTGGCAGAATCAGAATTCCCATTAGATTCTACATAACTCCAAAGTGTGTGGTCTTCAATATTATTTTACACTGCACATATATAAGAGAGATGTATCTTGAACTATTAATGTTTCATGTGGATATCAAATCTTAACTTTATAGAGCAACATGAATGTGCAACCCATTAACAATGTAGTACTTTAATATGTTATCAGTTTGTAAATAAATGATTTTACAATAACTAGAAATGACTAGACACATCTTTGGAATATATAGATTTTTGCTTACCTGACTAATGTGGTAGTCAGGTAGGACTCTTTGTGACCCTCTGGACTATATCCAACCAGGCTCCTCTGTCCATGGGATTTTCCAGGCAATAAAACTGGAATGAGTTACTGTTTCTTACTCCATACTGCAAGGAGTATGCAGGGACTAAAAGGAGATCAAACAATCAATCCTAAAGGAAATCAGTCATGAATATTCACTGGAAGGAATAATGCTGAATCTGAAGCTCCAATACTTTGGCCACCTGATGTGAAGAACTGATTCATTGGAAAAGACCCTGATTCTGGGCAAAGATTGAAGGCATGAGGAGAAGGGGATGACAGAGGATGTGATAGTTGGATGGCATCAGTGACTTGATGTATATGAGTTTGAGCAAGCTCTGGGAGTTGGTGATGGCCTGGGAGGCCTGGTGTGCTGCAGTTCATGGGATCACAAAGAGTCAGACATGACTGAGTGACTGAACTGAACTGAACTTCATACTACTATATGTTGTTGCCCGGTCGTGTCTGACTCTTTGCAACCCTGTGGACTACAGCACGCCAGGCTTCTCTGTCCCTGAACATCTCCCAGAGTTTGCTCAAGTTCATGTCCATGCATGGGTGATGCCATCTGTCACCCTCTGACATCCTTTCCTCCTATTGCCCTCAATCTTTCCCAGCATCAGGGTCTTTTCCAATGAGCTGGTTGTTCACATCAGGTGACCAAAATATTGGAGCTTCAGCTTCAGTATGAGTCCTTTTAATGAGTATTCAGGGTTAATTTCCTTTAAGATTGGCTGGTTGATCTCCTCGCTGGCCAATGGACTTTCAGGAGATTTCTCTAGCACTATAGTTCAAAGGCATCAATTCTTCGGTGCTGTGCCTTCTTTACTGTCCAGCTCTCACAACCCTACATGACCATTGTGACAACAACAGCCTTGATGATATGGATGTTTGTTGGCAGAGTGATGCCTGTGCTTTTCAACACACTCCTGGATTTGCAATAGCTTTCCTGAAGGGATCATCTTCTTATCTCATGGCTTCAGTTACCATTCACAGTGGTTTTAGGGCTCAAGAAGAGGAAATCTGTCATTGCTTCCAACTTTTCCCCTTCTATTTGCCATGAAGTAAATGGAACAGATTCCATGATCTTAGTTTTTTTATTTCGTTTTTAATTTTCAGTTTTAAGCTGGCTTTTTCACTCTCCTCCTTCACCCCCATCAAGAGGTTCTTTAGTTCCTCTTCAATTTCTGCCACTAGAGTGGTATGATTGGCAAATCTAAGGTTGTTGATATTCCTCCCAGCAATCTATATTTCAGCTTGTAACTCATCCAGCCCGGCATTACTCATGATGTGATCAGCATATAAATTAAACAAATATGGTGACAACAAACAGTCCTGTCATACTCCTTTCTCAATCCTGAACTAATCAGCTGTTCCATACAGGGTTCTGATGTTGCTTCTTGACCGAAATACAGGTTTCTCAGGAGACAGGTAAGAAATGAAAGTGAAAGCCGCTGAGTAGTGTCCAAGTCTTTGTGACCCCATGGCCTATACACTCCATGGAATTCTCCAGGCCAGAATATGGGAATGGTAGCCTTTCCCTTCTCCAGGGAATCTTCCCAACCCAGGGATCGAACCCAGGTCTCCTGCATTGCAGGTGTATTCTTTACCAGCTGAGCCACAAGGGAAGCCCAAGAATACTGGAGTGGGTAGCCTATCCTTTCTCCAGCAGATCTCCCCGACCCAGGAGTTGAACCAGAGTCTCCTGCATTGCAAGTGGATTCTTCAACCAACTGAGCTACTAGGAAAGCCCAGGAGATAGAGAAGATGACCATCTTACCATTTCATTAAGAACTTTCCAGTTTGTTATGGTCCACATAGTCAAAGGCTTTAGCATAGTTGATGAAACAGAAGTAGGTTTTTTTTTTTTTTTCCTGGAATCCCCTTGTTTTCTCTATGATCCAGTGAATGTTGGCAATTTGATCTTTAGTTCCTCTTCCTTTTCTTAACCCAGCTTAATGTCTGAAGTTTCTTGATTTGCATAATGCTGAAGGCTAGCATGCAAGATTTTAATCATGACCTTACTAGCAAAAGAGATGAGTGCAATTGTCAAATGGTTAGCACATTCTTCAGTACTACCCTTTTTGGGAATTCGGATGAAGATTGACCTTTTCCAGTCCTATGGCCACTGCTGGATCTTACAGGTTTGCTGACATATTGAGTGCAGCACTTTGATAACATCATTTTAGTGTTGTATATAGCTCTACCAAAATTGCATCACATCCACTAGATTTACTGACAACAGTGTTTCCTAAGGCCCACCTGACTTCACACTCCACAATGTCTGCTCTGGGTGACTGACCATACCAACGTGGTTATCTGTTCCATTAAAGTCTTCTGTACAGTTCTTCCATGGATTCTTTCCTTCTCTTCTTGATCTCTTCAGCTTCTACTTGGTCTACCATTATGTATTCTAATAGATATCCATGCTGAAAGATGCTAATAGAGTCCTATACGGATAGATATCCAATAAAAACAATAAAATGATCACAAGGTGATAACACAACTGATGAACATGGATGTGTAATCAGTGTTCTTCCAACAGCTTTCAATAATTTATTTGAATTATTTATCACATTACACCATTTTATGTCTATTATTTAGATGAAGAAACTGAGGTTTATAGAAGTTCTATAACTTGACCAGGATCACAGAATTATTTGGTTGCAGTGTCAAGTTTCAAATTTTATTGTGATCTCAGAACTTGCTAGTATAATAAAGTCTTAGAATTTGGAGCTTGCTGACAGACAAAACTATAACAAAAAAGCATTTCTGGAGTAAGAATTTGGAAAACTTGCAATTTGTTCAAGTCTTTGTCTCTGTATCTATCCTTATATATATATATGTGTGTGTGTGTGTGTGTATATATAAATTTCAATCTATCTATCTACTATCTATCATCTGTCTACATTTAGGTGGTGATAAAGTGGTACACAGCTTTGTGTTATTTTGTTTTGTTTTTAACAGTATTTTTTATTTATAATTTTTGTAGTGACACTTAAAGAACATTTAGCATTAAAGTAATTTTTTTTTTGGCTATATTGATCTAGAGAAGACAAAGCATGAACATGAATGCATCCATTCTAATAAAGTGATTCTTAATTTTTTAAAAAATCTGCACATCAAAGTAGGCATCTATTTCTGGGCATAATTAACATTAACCTGACTTCTAGACAAGCTGTTTGACAAATTTTACTTTAATTGACATTGGCAATAGAGTTTTATTGGAAAGTGTTGGCAAGCTCATACCCAAACAACATTCAGTGTAAAGAAGAGGTTATGGAAATATGATGAGAATTTATTAGAGTCTTTGGCATTTACTCAAAGAGACATACGGAACAATGGAACAGAAAGAAATAAGACCATCCATCACATCCTCACCAAAGGACTTAACCTCTTATGTCCATTAATATTGCTACATTCTTTCGGCAGTCAGTGAGAAGACATCACTGAAAAATTCTTGCGAAAGTGTTATGTTATAAATATGTCCATAGAAAAAGAATTTCTGAATTCTGGTTGAGCTTAGTCCTATACCTTTTTACTGAAGAACTTCATCTTAAGTGTTCATGGTTATTACTATGCAGTTATTTAACAGTATTCTTCCTGTGACATGAAGAAACAAATAACAATCTTTTCTTTAATTAAAGATGTAGAGATTCCTTGAATCTGTATTTTCTAGGCTCTGAAATAATAACATCAGTGTCTTCCCTGCCATTGCTAGGACAAGTGGCAGCTGTGGCCGGGTCATCAGAACATTTTCCACCAGGTTAGGGCATCCCTCATTGCGCTTATCATTCTCTGATATAATTATTGCATGACCAAACGTTGCTTTGTAACAGCTAGACTTTGTCTTCCTCATTGTGTGTAAAGTGACAAAAAGTAGCTAAAACACATAAAAACCCAGACAGTTTTCTATCATATTATTAAAAGTCGTAGTTGACTGAGTCTGAATGCAAAGGCATGGACATTGAGTAGTTTATAAAACTGTTTTGATTCCAAATAAGAAGAATCTTAACAGCCCCTTCTTCCACGGTGGTCAGTGTTGGCCAAGGGTTTGTGGTCTTAGAGTATGTAAGTGTTAGTCACTCAGTCATGCCTGACTCTTTGCAACCCCATAGACTTCAGCCCACCAGGCTCCTCTCTCCCTGAAATTTTACAGGCAAGGATACTGGAGTGGGTTGCCATTTCCTTTTCTAGGGGATCTTCCCAACCCAGGGATCAAACCCGGGTCTCCTGCACTGCAGGCAGATTCTTTACCAACTAAGCTACAAGGGAAGCTCAGAAGGGAAAAATAATTCACTCCAGGACCAAAGGAATGTAGTTGCTCAGGTGTTTGCAGTGAAGTAGCAACTTTATTTAATGTTAAGAATTTAAAGAGATAGCTTCTGACACAGATGCCAGAAGTGGATAGGAAGAGACTTATCCACAACTTTTAAGACTTTTCATTATATACCTTTTGACTTGTTAATAGATTTTGTATAGGATTGACCAGTTAACATTGATTGGGTCAATTTGTTTTCCTTAGATCTTATAAGGAAGACTGGCCTCTTGACAACCTCAAAGAAACCAGCCCCTATGACACCAATGTTATCAACTAGCCAGCTCCCTAGCTCCTGCTTCTGATGTATATGAATGGACATAAATCCCAAATGGCCATAAATTCCAAGACCAGGGTCACTATGAGACTGGTCCCATGGACTCTTTATCAACCTGCCTAAAGAATGCTGTCTATCACCCTTTGTGGGTGGACTTCGCATCTTTGATCCCACTTTAACACAGCTTATTTCGTACTTTGGACTTACAAGATGGTGGAGTGGTAAAGAATCCCCCTGCCGATGCAGGAGACAAAAGAGATGCAGGTTTGATCCTTGGATCAGGAAGATTCCCTGAAGGAGGAAATGGCAACCTGCTCCAATATTCTTGCCTGGAAAATCCCATGGACAGAGAAGCCTGGCAGGCTATAGTCCATGGGGTCACAAAGAGTCAGACACAGTTGAGCAACTGAGCATAGCACACACATACACACACACAAATACATTCAATACTTAAAAGTTTGTTATTGCAATATCCTCTTCTATATATCACTGTCTGTAGTATAGGTCCCTCTTTGGGTTACAAGCCATGTAATCCCAATTCAAATTAAAGCAAATTACAGAAATAAATCTTAAATAAGTTTGCTTTTGCAAATGAAAGAAAAAAAATCCATAGGCCTTTTCACTTTCAAGTGTGGGTAGATCTAGGACTATAACAATGTAATTAGGCCTCTTTGCCATCATTGGTCTCTCTATTAAGTCTGATTCTCTTTGCCTCACTTTACCTTAGATGTGTGTAATATCCAATGATTCTATGATATAATCAGATGAGGCTAGCACTGGATTTTATGCATATCATATTTTTAACTAGCAGAGAAAAGAGAATTTGGGGTAGGTTCCGTGGTAAACTCATGAAAATTCTGATTTTCTAAAAATTCCTATTAAAAAAATCATCTGTCCAAAATGTGGAGCAAGAGCCTCTTCCAATGTGTATGAAAAAGGCTCAAAGTGAAGGCATCTCTGTTATGGGACTAATAAGAAATAGTGTGATATTTGAGTTAACAATATTTATTTTCACTTTTGTGCTTGACATGAGTTACTATGGTTGAGATATATTAAAGTCATCACTGTTCTTATATTGGGAAGAAGTGAAAGTGTTAGTCACTCAATCGTGTCCAACTCTTTGGGACCCCATGGTCTGTGGCCCTCCGAGCTACTCTGTCCATGGAATTTTCCAGGCAAGAGTACTGGAGTGGGCCAGGGGATCTTCTTGATCCAGCGATAGAACACAGGTCTCCTGCAGTGGAGACAAATTCTTTACCAACTGAGCAACCAGGGAAGCCAACAGAATATGGTGTGATTGCACCAATGCCATTCTGGAAGCAGCCACCTTCTGTCATTACCACTAAAGACAGAGAACATTAGAATCACCACATGTTTCCAAATAGGAACAGAATCATATTTGATGCATGAATAATTAGTATTTTACAAAGTAGAATGCATTCATTTTAACTGAAAGTTTCTTTTTCTGTTTCTAAATGCTTAAGATATATATAAATACCATTGTTAAAGAAAACCCAGTTATTTTAATTACCTGAAACTTTAGTTACGTAAGGGCTTCTCTTGTGATTCAGCTGGTAAAGAATCTACCTGCAATGTGGGAGACCTGGGTTCTATCCCTGGGTTGGGAAGATCTACTGGAGAAGGGTAAGGCTACCCACTCCAGTATTCTGGACTGGAGAATTCCATGGACTGTACAGTCCATAGGATTGCAAAGAGTTGGAAATAACTGAGGGACTTTCACTTTAGTTACCTAAAGCACAATGAGTTATTTTAATAGATGATATATTAAAAAATAGATATTCTAATTTTCATATGATAACAGGGAGAAATGCTGCAAAATTTTAAAATTTTATTCCATAGTCATCTATGATTAGAGACTGAAATCCAGTGGAACTGATTCAACATCTATCTTAGAAAAAGGCAGCCATGCCTGTCTGTGTGTCTGTGTTTTCCTAAATTATTTGGCCTAGTTCTTAATTTATTGCAACATTTCATTATATTCTCATTACTGTGCATATATCTCTACTTAGAAAAAAAACACACACTGATTTTAGAAGTAATAAAATAAATGCAACCTCAGATCTGTGTTTCCTTATATGTTTTATCTATATTTCAGAACATTAAAATGTATTTAGATCAATGAAAAATACATTAGAATGTGATGCTTCTGAAGAAAAATTAAGCCACACTGGCTGAAAGTCACTTAAATGAGGTAAAACCAGCTCAAACTTATTTGTAAATTTCTCAGATATCTGTCATGGTATAAAAGTTAGAAAGACATAACAAGATTAAATGACCATTTGTTTTTTTCACCCACTCTGAAACTTTGAGAACTCCCAGTGAATATGTATGCATAAGATTGCTTTGTGAGGTATAATCCTTTAAACAGTAGTTTCATGTTTAAAAAGTTTATTTCATACCAAAGGGTAATAGGACATGACACTGGGGTTACAGTCAATGGTATTTGACAAGATGTTGTTCTTTTTCACGTTATTAATGTGAGAGGGCCAAGATTGCACGCTAGATATTATATTTAGAGGTAGGTAGGTCATTGCCTCTCTGAAAGGATATATGTATTTTGACTCAAGTCATCGGCAAAAGGAGAAAAACATAGTGATATATGTGACTAGTGGTTGTAATAAATAAAACACACTTTTGTAAGAGACTTTGTTTGTTGGTTACTAGAATTATCAGTGTGGAAGAATCAGACATGTAAGGCACTGGGACAAAAGTGTAGACTTCTTTCCTTTTTACTGTTTTAAATAGCAAAATATTTAATATTGGAAGAAAGAAGAATAACATTTTAAGACTATAATTTGAATAATAAGTATAATTTTAAGAATAAGAAAAATAAAAATCTACTATATTAACTGTGTAAATAGATCAATTAAGTGTAAGCTAGATGGCACCCCACTCCAGTACCCTTGCCTGGAAAATCCCATGGACAGAGGAGCCTGGTAGGCTGCAGTCCATGGGGTTGCAAAGAGTCAGACACGACTGAGTGACTTCCCTTTCACTTTTCACGTTCATGCATGGGAGAAGGAAATGGCAACCCACTCCAGTGTTCTTGCCTGGAGAATCCCAGGGATGGGGGAGCCTGGTGGGCTGCCGTCTCTGGAGTCGCACAGAGTTGGACACGACTGAAGTGACTTAGCAGCGGCAGCAGCAACTTCTTATTTGCAAATTTTATGAAAGTGATCATTTTGTATCATAAATCAGCCAGAATATTATTTGCCCTTTGTTGTTCAGTCACTAAGTCGTGTCTGACTCTGCAACCCTATGGACTGTAGCATGCCAGGCTTCCCTGTCCTTCACTGTCTCCTGGAGTTTCCTGAAACGCATGTCCTCTGAGTCAGTGATGCTATCTAACCATCTTGTCCTTTGCCTCCCTCTTCTCTCCCTGCCCTCAATCTTTTCCAACATCAGGGTCTTTTTCTATGTCTTTGGGATCTAGTTAGTCAGTAGTCTACACTTGAATTAAGGGGAAAGGTGCTTTAGCTTTTTTTCCACCTCTGATCTAAGAGGTTATAATTATTGTAATCATAGTTACCATTATGCATACAAAGACATAATTAACCTCAATTATATTCATTTTCTTGCTTCCTTCATCTAGGAATTAAAATCCTGAAATAAAAGACAAGTCTTTGAGTGGTTTTAGAGGAAAATAGCAAGTGAAGGGGGGCGGGATTTGTAAAGTTTATAGGCTATTTAAAATTTTCAAATACTTAAGATAATTTTTAATTGTTCCTCACACTCATATTACAAAAGAAAGGAAATTAAAGTAAGTTGTATTAAGCATAGTACATTTCCCAAAATGTAGTTCTTAAGAAAAAAGTTGAGAGGGCAGGCAAACTGTTAACAGATAAGGTATTTACATTTAAATGCACATGTTAAATTACCAGAAAAATTAGTTTATTCTAACCTCCTGTGACCTCTCTCTCCCCCAAGGCCTGCTGTACTTACGCTATGCAAGATTATGCTTAGCATTCTATTTTACCCCAAAATGGTTTGCTTCCTAAGGTATGCTGTAGTCTTATTTCCAAAACTACTTCAATTTCTTACAATAAAGACCATGTCCTAAAATATTTTTACATTTGTAAGATCATCATAAAATTTTTGCACCTATAGTAATAAATTCCGTATATTCTTCAGTCAAAATAGCTAACGAATAACTTGCATTTTGAAAGTGAAATATTTATTTAATTAAAAACTAAATTTTCCCTTAAAAACTAGAAAACATTCTCCCTTTCTCTCTTTCTGATTTTCCCTCTTTCCCTTTCATCTTTCTCTGTTTCTACACTCTCATACATACACGCATACAGACACACATGTATAAAGTTGGGGAAGATATCATATGCCTGATTGATAGCAAAATACCTAGTCTATAGTGATAGTTTTCCAATTGTTGTGTCCTATGTAACTGAGGTATTTTTGATGGAATATCAAGCTTCAACTGGCATAGATAATGACTTCTAGTGCCAGAAGTTTATACAGTAAAAAAAAAAAATTCCTTTTCAGATGCCCATGAAATATTGGTACTACCTTGTCTCAGAATTCCTTATTATTTTAGATTCCTCTCTAATTTTGTTTGTTTCTGATTACCTATGGTGTTCTCATATATTAGCTACTGCAGTTGCCCAATATTAAGCACACTCTCCAAAGAGCAGGGAATTAACAGAATAATGGGGGTTGCAACTTTTCTCTTGATAAAAATGGCATATGGTCCGTCATTCAGTACATCTGCAACATTTTTCTTTCTTATTCTTTCCAAAGCTTGTAGTAGTTGCCCTGTTTCTACTGGAAAAGCTATATTGACTGGCTTATTGAACAGAATGGAGAGTTCAGAAAAATCTATGCATGTATGGTTACATGATTTGTGAAAGTGATGAAAGCAGTAGCATGGAAAAAAGGCTGTTCTTTTCAGTGAGAGGTGTTGGGTCAATCGGATATCCATGAAGAAAAAAGATTCTAATTCTTCCACCTAACTGCACACTAGCATGTGCATATTTGTGGGCACATACACACACATACAAACTCATAATTCCAGATCTAAATGTTTAAAGTGAGACAATAAATCTTTAAAGATAAACTACAGAATGATTTCTTGACCTCAGAGTAAGCAAAGATTTCTTATAAGCAAAATTTATGTTATAAAAAAAGAGCATAAATAACTAGTTTTATTGAAATTAAAAAATTATATGCATTAAAAGACACCATTAAGAGAATATAATGCCTGGAGAAGATATATTGCAGAAGACAGATTTACAGATATATAGATAGATAGACAGTGTGACTGTGGATGTATCATATCAGTCATGCCCAACTCTTTGTGACCCCATGGACTGCAGCCCACCAGGCTCTTCTCTCCATGAGATTTTCCAGGCAAGGATACTGAAGTGGGTTGCCATTTCTTTCTCTAGGGGATCTTCCCAATCCAGGGATCAAATCCGGGTTCCCTGTACTGCAGGCAGATTCTTTACCAATTGAGCTACAAGGGAAGCCCTCGAATCAGATAACAGACTCTTATCTTGTATAAAGAATACCTAACCATCACTTAGAAAATGACACATAAATGGGCAAAAATATCGAATGTTTATTTCACCAAGAAGGTATTCCAGCGACCAGTTAGTATGTATGGCAAAAACTGACACAATCTATCACTAAAACTATCACAGTACTGTAAAGTAATTATCCTTCAATTAAATTAATTAATTAAAAACTTTGTAAAACATCTTTAGTCATCAGAAAAATTCAAAACAAAACCAACATCTAATACAACTGATAAGTCTGGAAACATAATGACTGAAGTGTTTGACAATATACTTAAAATATTCAAGTGCTAGTGAGATTGAGAAATAAATGGAATTTTTATAGCTTTATTATAACCGGTTGGGATTTCAATTGCTTTGCCCACTTTGAAAAACTCTTTTACAGCTTCTACTAAAGCCTACCTAGAAACAATGCAGACCTTACTGAATGGGAAGCCCCTAGCCAAAGGTTGTATTTCTCAAGATCTTCCCCAGCTTGTCTTCATTGCATCTAAACCAATAATTGTGCAAAATTTCAGTATAAATTGAGAGTTATTTTCTCCTACTCCAGTAGAATATAATTTATTCCCTAAGAGAATTGCTAGACTAAGAAAAATATGTTCTGATAAAAACAATCAGAAACACGTGAAAACATATGTTAAGTATGCTGAGCGGAGGCAGGGGGGGCAGATATAAGCCTATATAAGGGAAATTTAATTGACTTAGGGTCATGGAAACTTTCGTATAATTCAAGGGTTAATAGTTTATCAATGATATATGGGATATATAGAATCAGTTTTTGGAGGCACTTCGGGAATAATCCCTTGAAAGTTGCACTCAATAGTGTTCTAATTTTATGTGATAGTGAAGAGAAAACTCCTTTGTAGAAATACACAAAAGCTCAGAGAACTGGACTTTATGTTTACCAGAAAATCCCAGACAACAGATGCTCATTAAGATAGTAAGAAATTGAACCTCCATCATTGGGCAGCTGTATGGTGAACTGTTCTTTCTATGTCAGGGTTAGCAGTTCTTAGGAGATATCTACATAGAGCTGGGCTCATTAAGATTGAGTGATGTTCTGAGTGATACTTTTGGGACTTCCTAGGTGGCTCAGTGGTAAAAAGTCCCACCTGCCAATGTAGGAGATATAGGAGACTCAGATTCAATCCCTGGATCAGGAAGATTCCCTGGAGGAAGAAATAACAACCCACTCCAGTATTCTTGCTTGAAAATTCCAATGGACAGAGGACCTAGTGGGCCACAGTCCCTGGGGTTGCAAAGAGTTAGACACGACAGAATGCATGCATCCTTACACACTATGAGTGATACTTGCATAGCAGAAATGCAGCATTGACCCTTTACCATTTGAAGTGATATGGGCACAAACATCAGAATGGACAGCAAAGCAATCACGGGAACTATGTGGTCTTGATGTGATGAAACTCAGTACACAAATCTATGGCATTAATTAATAAATTATAATGACTTAATCATGAAAAAATGAGTAGCATCCTCCTTCCTGCAACAAATGGTGACTCTGGCAGGGACTCTTTGCTGAGACTGACATCCTGACCACTCGGGGTACTCAGGGGCCAGCTTGCCTGCCAATGGACCAGACTCAGTAGCCACAGCTGGGACCCTTTTGTCCCTGGTCCCCTCCTGACGTGGACAACTGGCCAGAGTGCCCTGACTGGTAAGGAACAAGAGACTTTATTGACTTCTCTCCCCTTCCCTCTCTTTTTCCTCTCTTTAACCCCTTCCTATCCATTCCTGTTTTTCTAGTTCCCCAGTCCTGGACACAGGAATCTGGTCGAAGGGCCCTCAGCCTGAGCTGAGGATTGGAGACTGATCACTTCCTCTTGGCAGAGAACTCGAATTCTGGTTCTGGTCTGGTCTGATTTCTGGCAGGGCCGAATTCCAGTCCTCCCTTCTCTGGAGGCCCAAGGAAAAGTCCCATAATGCCTGGGTATCTGTAGGTGGCAGGAGACATCTGTAAGGCCACCCCTTTCACCCCTCCTCCGCCTCCTTCCCCTTCTTCTTTCAACCTGGCTTCCTTTCCTCCCTTGAAAACTTTGATTCTTGTATTTGAGGGCTTCCCTGGTGGTGCAGAGGTTAAAGCATCTGCCTGCAATGTGGGAGACCTGGGTTCGATCCCTGGGTTGGGAACCCACTCCAGTATTCTTGCCTGGAGAATTCCATGGAGAGAGGACCTTGGTGGGCTATAGTCCATGGGTCGCAAAGAGTCGGACATGACTGAGCGACTTCACTTTCACTTTGTATTTACAAACAAGAAAGAAAACAAGAGTTTGTGAAAATCAGACTGAGGTCAGTTGTGACAATGGAAAATTACAAATCCTCATATATTTCTAGATCTGATCCAATTTAAAGATCCATACCCCATATATTGAAAATAATATTAAAAGACCCAGAAATACCACAAGCCATCACTGTATAAGTATTCCACAAGTTCTTTCCCAAAGATATCTGCAACCATTCACCTTACCAACTGTGTACTGGGGAAAACTGAATAGCAAAGGCATTATCATTAAATGGTTATTGGTATAGGGTCTCGATACTAAGAAACTTAATACTAAGAAACATGAAGGCTATCATGGCTCCCTAGTTAGACTGGGGTCTAATAGATGCCAGATTCAAATGGAATCCTTGCCCAGGACTGTCTTATAGTTTATCCAAGTTCCCAACTGCTGTTCCTTTCCTCAGTTCACAAATGCTTAATTGGGATAGATACATTAACTAAAAAACAGGCTTCCCAGGTGGCTCAGACAGTAAAGAATCTGGCTGCTGTGCCAGAAACCTGGGTTCCATCTCCGTTTCTGGAAGATCCCCTGGAGAAAGGAGAAAGCATTCACTGCAGTATTGTTGCCTGGAGAATTCCATGGAAAGAGGAGCCAAGAGGACTGAAGTCCATGGGGTCACAAAGGGTTGGAGATGACTGAGCAGCTAACATTATTAATTAAAAAACAGAACCTTCATATTTGTTCCCTGATGTAAGGAAGCCCCATCAGGAAAATAAGTCATAATCCTCTTCATATACTGGGGCCACCCTCAGTGACAGAGAGGATGGAAGGATGGTTGTCTCCATCATATCCTCAATCAAAACAAGGTAGATGAATCTGAGTGATAAGGACTACCCTAGATATCACCAATTAGTTAAAACTTGATCTCAATTTGCTTCCAGTTGTGGGGTATTTTGGAGAAGGCAATGTCACCTCACTCCAGTACTCTTGCCTGGAAAATCCCATGGAGGGAGGAGCCTCGTGGGCTGCAGTCCATGAGGTCGCGAAGAGTCGGACACGACTGAGTGACTTCACCTTCACTTTTCACTTTCATGCACTGGAAAAGGAAATGGCAACCTACTCCAATGTTCTTGCCTGGAGAATCCTAGGGACGGGGGAGCCTGGTGGGCTGCCGTCTATGGGGTCGCACAGAGTCAGACACGACTGATGCGACTTAGCAGCAGTAGTAGCAGTGGGGTATTTGCTAGCACTAACCAATACAACTTCTGGTATTCAATGTGCAAGAACTGGCCTGGTAAATGTATTCCATTTGATCTTCATCACATGCAAGAACCACAGGTCAATTTATTCTGTATGTGAATTTTCCTTCTACATTTTACTATATATTGTAGTCCACAGAAATTCCTGTCTATAACACAGACTGACAAACTACAGCATATGAGCCAAATATGGCCTGAATTTTATGCTTGCAAGCTAAGAATGTTTTCTTCATATTTTAATGGAATATATAAACAAAACAAACCAACCAAAATGTGATAAAGATATCTGTGTCCTGCGAGAACTAAATATGTACTGTCTGACCCTTTCCAGAAAAACTCAGCCAAATTCCATTCTAAACACTCTAGGAGAATATTGTTCACAGCTACTGATTTTAATAATAAATACACATATAGTTATATATGTATTAGGCAGCTTTTTAAAACATCTTTAAAAATCTTAGTAAATCTTTGCAACAATCCACTAAAATGAGTTGTGTTATTGGCCCTATTTTACTTGAGGTATACTTGATGCAGCAAGAGGGATTATTTGATTTGCCAAATTCATATAGCTAATGTTGAAGTCAGGATTAACACCTAGGCACCTGGCTTCATATGCTCTAATGGTCTTTCTATGATTGAAACAATCATTATGTGCTTAATATTCTTATGACCCAGTTGAATTGCTGAGGAAAATGTATATGCAAGGTCAGTTGCTCAGTCGTGTTGGACTGTTTGAGACCCCATGAACTGTATCCCACCAAGCTCTTAAGTCTGTGGATGTTCCAGGCAAGAATACTGGAGTGGGTGGCCATTTCCTCCTCCAGGGGATCTTCCCGACCCAGGGATAGAACCAACATTTCCTACATTGGAGGCAGATTGTTTACCACTTGAGCCACCTGGGAAGTCCAAATGTATATGACATAATTTGAAAGCAAATAACATACAAACGTTATTTAATGTAAAATGATTCAAACAAGTAAGTAAAAACATGAAATTTTCAGGGAAAGTCACCTCATAGTGAACTTCCTGCCCGTAAGTATGTCTAACATGAAAACACACATTAGAATTCATTAAATAGGAAGTGAGAATAGGTAAAGGAATGCAATTCTTATTACTCAGCCAGTAATACCATAATTTATCATTTTATTTGGTGAGATGAGTTGAATGATGAATTGGGCTTATCTCAGTAGGTACATATTGCTTTGTTAACTATCTTGTAGACCAAGAACAAATTAGATGTGTAGATCACATTTACATGGATGGAAATCTATAGCTATGATAACGGAGAAAAAGAGGATTCTAGTAACATGAACCTGGGTTTCTTGTGCTCATGGGTATAAAATGAATTGGAAAGTCAATAATCAGTTAAAATATCTAACATCATTGCTAATGAAATTCTTGTTTTCTCATAAGTGGGAAAATGGTGTCCAGGGCCCTTTTACATCTTTAATTTGACACAGTTTTTGAAAGTATACATGATTTTTTATTAGGCAGATTATAAAATGACAAAAAAAAAAAAACATTTAAGGTAACTTGGAATGACAATTTCTTCGTTCTTATAATTAATTTATTGTTTTGGTGGGAGGATGTTTTAATGTATATAATTCCCTGCATTTTATTCTGAGCTAAATTTTGTAAGTGACTTTAGAAGCTCTGTGGAAATCAACACATAATAGGCCCTATCATAACAAGAGTACCAGCATATAAACTGAGTTCTAATTTAGAAGAAAATAAAAGTCTGTAGGTGAAGTATATTTGTAAGGATAGTAGATAAAGTTACAGATTACAAAATTGCCTGATTAAGAGTTGTTTAATAGATATGTAACCTCAGACAGTGCAAAAACTTGGCAAATATTTGTTTATTAGAATCATGACAATGTCTTCTTTGAGACTAGACTGTCTTCAATTTTACTCTGCTGCCATGAAAGAAAATAGCTCTTTTCCCCCCTCAATTCCTCAATCCCTTGCTCCCAAAGATTTTTACTCATTCTATGATTTTCATAGTTTATATATGACAAAATAATTCTTGACATATAACATTGAATTAAAGTGACTAACCTCTTCTCCAAGATAGTTTAAAATATCGGTATTGTTCTTTACAATATTTTTCATTATTTTTGGTAGAAAATGCTCTTTAAAGTCAAAAGCCTGTAATATCTCTTATAGTATCTTAAACTCTTTGAGATTTTATTGTAACACATTATGAAGGAAAGCAAATAGCAATAGAATATGGTTAAAAATGAGCAATTTTTTCATGAACCATTGAGGAGAATTCTGAAGAACTCTTCAAATTCTAAAGCAATATTATTTTCTTTGAAGAAAAGTCTTCATAAGAAAAAACAGAAAAGGTCCTTAGGGAAGGTCAAGATTTAATATATTAATGCCCCGGGCTAGCAAGCTTTCTCTATTCTGAGAGTGACATTGAAATTAGCAGAATCATCAGACTTCAAACCTGGGAGCCATTGATAAAAACAGAGATAAGCAGACCATTTAGATGACAAAGCACCAGTGGTTTTTTTTTTTTTTTTTTTTCCCTGCACACTGAAAAATTTTGAGACATAATCATAATTCCAGTCTGGGAATGTAGAAATTTAGAGTTAAGTCTGAAAATGAAAATGAAATTCACTCAGCCGTGTCTGACTCTTTGTGACCCCATGGACTATACAGTCCACGGAATTCTCCTGGCCAGAATACTGGAATGGGCAACTCTTCCCTTCTCCAGGGGATCTTCCCAACCCAGGGATGGAATCCAGGTCTACTTCATTGCGGATTTTTTACCAGCTGAGATACCAGGGGAACCCAAGAATACTGGAGTGATAGCCCATTCCTTCTTCAGAGGATCTTCCCGACCCAGGAATCAAAATGGGGTCTCCAGATTCTTTACCAACTGAGCTAGTAGGACGAGTTAAGTCTAGGTTCATCATAGAAAATTAAATAAAAATGAAGGTAGATTTGAATGCCCATTTTTTTTATTATTCTTATTTTATCTCCTGTATGAATGTCTATTTGTTTATGTATAATTTCTCTAAACATATTGATATTAATTTTCTCTCTCATATTTACATTTATATTTGGACAATTGAACAATGTGTCTAGCACACAGTAAGTTGTGGCTATTATTGTTATAGTATTTTTATACTATTATTGTAAACAGTTTAAAAGTTATTCACTAAAAAAGTGAAACAGAAAAAAATCACGAATTTGATTACTTCTGCTTTTCCTTTACTGATAGTTGCACAAACTTGGGAACATATCATTAAAAACAGGCTAGCAAATCTGAATTACAGACCCATATATTTTCTGATAGTCTAGGAAACCACACCAGGTGCAACTTAGTAGGTGCTGTGTGGCAATTATAAATCTTCACTTGCTATTTCATATTTTATTGGAAATATATTGTATGTGATAATTATCTGATATTAGGTTCCATATTTTAGGGAACAATTTGGTTTTAGTCTTTTCATTTTCTTCCTCGTGATTTTCATTTTTTCATTATTGCAGTCTTTATGTTCAGCTGTTATGAATCTGTTTTCCTTCCTGCCTGAAATCCTGAAGCCAATTCACTGACCTACAAACCTTATTAAACTACACACGTCTTTTAATCATAAACCTAACAATTTTGCTGACACACTGTCTTCTCACAGGCATAAATTACTCTTAGATGATTTAAAGAAATAGCTTTCCCTAACAGTGTTTGCTTTTGCATTTTTTTTCAAATACAAACTATAGATGACTGGTAAGTGTCACAATCAAAGCCCATATCATCAGCATAAGCTTTTAATGCTCTATTTCAAAAGAGCCAGAGGAAAGAACAAAAAATAATATCCTAGTTCTACTTCCCCTTTTTGTTAAATTACTCATGTTCAAATAAGCATCTTGTGTTCTTTTAGACATTTGACACCTATCTGTGTAAAAGATATCTGAGACATCATCCAAGTTCTAATATTTTTTTCTACTCTGGGGGTTTAAAGGATCTTAAAGTGGCTTCTTGAAGATTCATGTGAAGGCAGTCTCACCCAAAGATGACAACTGAGTTCTCTGATTTTGAAGTGCCAAAAACTTGCAGCAAGTTGAAGGGACAGGGGCATTGTAAAGTAAGTGTCATGACACAGTGTCTACTGACATTTGAAATTTTGATTTAGCTATGCAGTGTTCAGTGGAAGACAGCTTCATTTCTTAATAAGAAATGACTTCCTATCCATCTCTATAGCAATGCATGGAGTCCAAGTGTACATGCAGTTGATAGATTGTTCAAGGATTGAGTAAGCATTTTAGGAATTAGTTCTGCCCATTCTCCTTCTACTTTGCTCACCTTCTTGTCTTAAAAATCCAAATAAACAAAAAGGTCTTGTCACGTCCATTAGCAGTTGAATAGGAACATTTGGGGCTTCCCACGTAGCTCAGTAGTTTAAAACCTGCCTACCAATGCAGGAGACACAGGTGCAGTCTCTGACTTGAGATGATCCCCTGGAGAAGGAAATGACAACTCACTCCAGTATTCTTGCTTGAGAAATCTCATGGACTGTGGAGCCTGGCAGGTTTCAGTCCATGGGGTTACAAAAGACTAGGATACAAGTCAGTGACTAAACAAAAACACTAAAGGAAATTTTAAAGGGAGAAGATGACTAGGTAGGAATCCCCCATAAAATAGTTCTGGTAAGAGTTTTGGAGTGTGAAAGCACTGGCTAAAATGAACTAAATGGGCTTTACATCTCTATGTGCTAATGCTGTTGAACTCTTACCACAATATATGCTAACTCTGAAGTTTACAGAAGTGAGATTAAATATTTATGTGCTGACCATGTTACATTAGCAGCATTAATTCTAAGTTGTTAAAATTTAAGTACCTGGAATGTTTGGTTAAGGATACTGAATTATTGTTTCTTCTTTTTTTTTTTTCATTGCACTTTAGTGATAACAGATATTCTATGAAATGGCGAGAAAACTCTGAGAAAATTCTGTGTATTCATGAAGTATTTTGCACAAGTAAATTTAGTTTTATGGTATTTTAACATACATTTCTGAATTGGATTAAAACTACTATTTATATGGTCTAGAAAAAAGCATTCTATGCATGTTGCTGTGTTAGCCCCTCAGTCATGTCTGACTGTCTGCAACACTATGGTCTGTCCATGGAATTCTCTAGGCAAGAATATCGAAGTGGGTTACCATTCCCTTCACCAGGGGATCTTCCTGACCCAGGGATTGAACCTGGGTCTCCTGCATTGCAAGCAAATTCTTTCCCATCTGAGCTACCAGGGATATGCATATGATATCCCAGATGAGCCCAGCTTTTGGGTTTCCCAAGTGCTGCTACTGGTAAAGAATCTGCCTGCCAAGGCAGGAGAATTAAGAAGAGATGAGTTTTATCCCTGGGTCAGGAAGATCTCCTGGAGGAGGGCACTAGCAACCCATTGCAGTCTTCTGGCCTGGAGAATCCCCTGGACAGAGGAGCCTGGCTGGCTGTAGTCCATGGGGTTGCAGAGTTGGACTCAACCAAATTGACTTAGCACAAGATGTCCACTGCTCATGAATCACCCCTCTTGTACTGGCACACCAACACATACATGCCACTTACATGCAGTACCTGTTTGAGTGTCATTTGTGAACAGTTCAGTACATTGTTTTTGTCATGTCCATGACTGTGTCTTCAAGAAATAAGTTTTATGTGTTAACTGTACTCTTTGTTCTTCAATATTTGAATCATATTGGAAAGAGAATTACTTGGTACTATCTGGGTTTATTTTTGAATCCTTCAATACTGGACTTGGAAAAACATCCTACACCATTCTGATTTTTAGTTATCTCATCCTAAACTTAGAATAATAATACCACTCTCAAAATTAGAATTAAAGGCACTCATTTCAGGCCCTGGAATATAATGTGACAAACACCAGTTCCTTCATTTGTCTTTAAAAATGAGTTATAATGTTATCAATTAGGCATACAGAGAGAAATAGTTTTCTCAATATATTGCAGCATATTTTAATATTTTTGATGTGTAGGACTAATGCAAGATTAACATGAAGAAAATTTTTGCTCTGTGCTGCCTATTTTTTAAAACACAACTATATCAACCCTGCCCAACCCCAACAGCCGCTGGAGAGGTTTTGTTAAAATGACAAACTGCTTAACGCTTATTCCTTCAATCCTATCCTAAAAATTTAATATTTATTAAGGGACATTCTCTTCAACATGTTCCTTTAAGTACTCCTAATTTCACAGCAATGGACCTGCCCACTTTCACTCCAGAGGGTACCCTTCTCTAATAGTACTATTTTGCATGATTTTCATGAACACTGCCATTTGTCATGGTCTCTCCTCTATGAACACAGCAACAGTTTCAGCAGTTTAGTTTCTGGTTTTTCTTATGCTATTACTAATAAACTGAATTGTAAATGAACATTCTTAGCTCTTTCAATGTGCTAGAAAACTCACCATGTGCTATATAGATTTTTTTTTTGAAAGACATACTCTTTTCCTAAAACTTATATTAAACAAATTCTGCATTAAAACCTTGTTTCTTGAGAGTAATGCTTTGCAGAGTCACCATCTCCTCATCTGCATAATACAAAATTGAAGGAAATGACAACCCACTCCAGTAGTCTTGCCTGGAGAATCCCATGGACAAAGGAGCCTAGCAGGCTACAGTCCATGAGGTCGCAAAGAGTTGGACACGACTGAGCGACTAACACACACACAATACTAAAAATACCGGCATACAATAGCTGTTAAAGTTCAAGCTCCAGAATAAGTTGTTTTTAAAATCTGTATTTATTTATTTTTGGCTGTGCTGGGTCATTGCTCTTGCATGGACTTTCCTAGTTGCGGCAAGTAGGGGCTACTCTTCATGGTGGTGCTCAGGCTTCTCATTGCAGGGGCTTCTCTTTTTGTGCAGCATGGGCTGTAGGCTCTATGTGCACAGGCTTCAGTAGTTATGGCTTCCAGGCTCTAGAACACAGGCTCAATAATTGTGGCACATGGGCTCAGTTTCTCCACAGCATGTGGGATCTTCCAAAATCAGGGATTGAACCTGTGACTTCTGCATTGGCAGCTGGATTCTGAGTCAAAAAGGAAGTCCTAGAATATTTTCTAATTGATCATCAGCAATGTTTATTATTATTGTTGTTATTCACTAAATCATTACATATTTTTCAATCTGGAAATACCAAATGTAGGAGAGAATTTAAGGCAAATATGTAGGAAATTATAATTTGAGTGCCATGAAGTTGTGGTTTCTTAACAGCCATACAAAATCAGAAAATTTAGCCCAGGGATTTGAATTAATTTATGTCTTTTCTCTTCAAAATTCTTTTAAAAAAGGAAATTAACACCTAGGCCCCCAGCAATTAATAGTCCCTTTTCCCTCATAGAACCAACAGAGTGTCGCATCATAGAAACCTTATTGGAAGTAATTCTAAGTCATAGTTACTATTATCCAGATTTTAATTCTGTAGCTGACCATTTATAAAAGTGTAATGAATTAATTAAAACTAAATTATTCATGAATTCAAATTTATAATTATATGAAGTTTCCTTAGGCAGGAGTCAATGTTCTAATTGCACAAATGAACAGGAAAGCAGCTACATAGATATTTTCAAGAACTATAGCTGAATGAGTCTGAGAAAAGTGCTAAGAAAGATGCTAAATACTTAAGCAGTGTAATTCAGTAGAATGTGGCAAAACTAAGAGACCAATAATTTAAGGTTGTTGTTGTTTAGTTTATTAAGTCATGCATGACTCTTTTGTAACCCTATGCACTGTAGCCCGCCAGGTCCTTCTGTCGAAAAATAGTGAAGTGGGTTGCCATTTCCTTGTCCAATAACTTAGCAATTCTATTTATACCACTATTTGCTGATGCAAATTTTTCCCAATAAGACTAGAAAAAATTGGAATAAATTTTCTAATAATATATTTACCTTAAAAATGTAACTGAATAATGCTTACTTTTTATTCATTATTTATTCATTATTCAAATAATAATTTGGTGTTGTTTTGCTGTGCTTAGTCATTCAGTCATGTCCAACTCTTTGCAACTCCATGGACTGTTGCCTGCCAGGCTCCTCTGTCAATGGGGATTCTCCAGGCAAGAATACTAGAGTGGGTTGCCATTGCATTCTCCAGGGGATCTTCCCAACCCAGGGATCAAACTCAGGTCTCTTGCATTACAGGCAGATTCTTTACCAGCTGAACTACCTAGGAAGCCCTAAAATGCCATACTTTGGGTTGAAAACATGGGACTATAGTTTTCCAATGTCAGTTTTTGAAAGCAGATTTTATATTCAAATATAGTCATTTATATGTATATATAAATATGAAATTCGATTTTCTTTTTAGCAATTAGTTTGTCCTATTTTTTATAGAATAATCTGAACCATGCTAGAAAGATGACGTGAATAATTGTTCCTTCTTTGCCAGAGATTTAGTGCTTGCTTCTTAATTATGTCTTTAAGTCTTCAATATGACAGTGTCATATTGAATTCTTTTGAAGTCATGATATGAAAATGCACAGGATATTCAGGCATTATGCTTTAAAAGTTTATATGGCACTTGAGGTTCAGTGGAAAATAGATAGAGTACCTTATTCCAAAAATGCATATGAACCAATGATAATGAGATTAAACTGACAAAAAGCAGTGAGATGTAGAAGTCAGGTGTGTTGTCTTTTCTTTTTAGATTTCTTACCAATAATTGATGACATTTTCATTATTAAAAATTGAAATGACACAAATTTATAAAGTAAATGCAGAGTATAAGATATATACTGTGAGGTAGGAATTCAATAACTATAAATGAATTTTAAAATGTATTTGACTTAATTCAGTTCAGTTCAGTCACTCAGTCATGTCTGACTCTTTGTGATCCTATGGTTGCAGCACAGCAGGCTTCCCTGTCCATCACCAACTCCCACAGCATGCCCAAACTCTTGTCCATCAGGTCGGTGATGTCATCCAATCATCTCATCTTCTGTTGTCCCCTTCTCTTTCTGCCTTCAAACTTTCCCAGAATCAGGGTCTTTTCCAAGGAGTTAGTTCTTCACATCAGGTGGCCAAAGTATTAGAATTTCACCTTCAGCATCAGTCCTTCCAGTGAATATTCAGGACTGATTTCCTGTATTTGACTAGTGATTATTTAAATATACTTTGACCATAGGTAGTTTTGTTTTCCCAAGTAGATTGCTGACAAACCTTTAGATATCTCTGTTCTATCCCTGTTTGTGTCACCCCAAAATTCATATGTTGAAACTTCATCACCAAGGTGATGCTATTAGGAAGTGGAGGCGTGGAGGTGATAAGATCATGAGGGCAGACCCTTCATGAATGAGATTGTTGTTGTTGTTTAATCACTAAGTCACGTCCGACACTTTCGCAACTCCATGGACTGTAGCCCATCAAGCTTCTCTGTCCATGGGATTTCCCAGGCAAGAATACTGGAATGGGTTCTCATTTCCTTCTCCAGGGGGTCATCCTGACCCAGGGATTGAACTTGTATCTCTTGCATTGGCAGCAGATTCCTTGCCACTTAGTCACCAGAGAAGCCCCATGAATGGGGTTAGTGCTCTTAGAAAAGAGGATCAAGGGAGCTCCCTTGTCACTTCTGCCATGTGAAGCTAACAGTGAAGACAGCTGTCTAGGAAATGGGCTTTCTGGCATCTAGAATTTTGAAATATATATTTCTGTTTTTTATAAACCACCTAGGCTGAAGGTTTTGTTATAGAAGTCCAGCTGACAGTCCTCTATCTGTACCCTTATGTCACTGTAGCCACCTTAATCTCTTTGTCTCTAACTGCATTACCTGTCCCACATGCTATATGGACTGTTAGGCTAGACATAGTCCTTTCTAGGTTTTATACCCCTTCACCCTTGTCGTTTTCTTTTTTTACTAATTTATAATAATAATACTCAAACCCTGAGTCACCCACAAACCACCACAGGGGTGAGTGATGGAGTGTGAATGCTACTCTGAGTATAGTGGGGGCACCCAGGTATTCTCAGGGGCAGTGTGAGATGGAGGCAGAGAGTATGGATGGGGATCCTACCTTGGACTCTTATTGCTGCTTGCTGATTGACTGGCAGAGCAGGAGAGGGCATGAGAGTGAATGAGGAAAATTCTTACCCCCCAAAGACAATAGCATTTAGCTTTTAGAGGGGATCACATTATATATTTCATGCAGACTAAGGCTGGAAGTTGGGCTTCCCAGGTGGCTCATTGGTAAGGAATCTACTTGCCAATATAGATTCAGGTTCAGTCCCTAGGTTGGGAAGATCATCTGGAGAAGGGCATGGAAACACACTCCAGCATTCTTGCCTGGAGAATCCCATGGACAGAGGAGAGGCAGGCTACAATCCACAGGGTTGCAAAGAGCCAGACACACCTGAAGCGATTTAGAACACATGTAAACATCCCATTCATCCCTGATAAAATTTCTCTGTTACATTTGGTTCTGATGCTTGTTCTGTCTTCTCAAATTGCACTTTTTGCCTTTGGCATGGCTTATAGTTTTTTTCGTGAAGCCTGGGCATGATATATTGGGTAAAAGGAGCTGCTGCAAATAAAACTTTAGTGAAATGGCAGTGAGATGTGGCGGAGGTGGAGTGCTGTGTAGTCCTACAAATAGGTCCAGGTGTTTTAGTGAGCTGACTGCTGAATTTGATAGGTGTTTCTCAGTTTTGTTTTGTTTTGTTTTTTTCTTTTTTCTACTCTTGCTTTAGTGGGTCAGGATGGCTAGAATATGTTTATGTTGTGTACTACCCTTTCCCCTAATGAAACATCAGGTCTGATTAAGGGTTCCCAGGTGGCTTAAGTGATAAAGAAACTGCCTGCCAATGCAGGAGACTAAGGGACATGGGTTTGATCCCTGGGTTGGGAAGATCCCCTGAGGAGGACATAGCAACCCACTCCAGTTTTCTTGACTGAATTATACCATGGACAGAGGAGCCTGGCGGGCTATGGTTCATAGGGTCACAAAGAGTGAAAGTGAAAGTAGCTCAGTCATGTCCAGCTCTTTGCAACCCCATAGACTATACAGTCCATGGAATTCTCCAGGCCAGAATACTGGAGTGGCTAGCCTTTCCCTTCTCCAGGGGATCTTCCAAAACCAGAGATTGAACCTAGGTCTCCCACATTGCAGGCGGATTCTTTACCAACTGAACTATTAGGAAAGCCCAGGATCACAAAGAGTCATACACAACTGAAGTGACTTAGCATGCAATCAGGCAGTTTTAATTAAACCCCAGCAGGTGAGTCTCTGGATCACTAGTTTCTCCAGAGAACAGGCCTTTTGAAGAAGAACACAGAGCTCTGAAGTATTTAAAAATGGATCCTTTTCCTTTTCTCCAGCTGGAAACAGGAGTTGTTCTCTGATATTTAGTGTGAGAACCTAGATGACCTCCTAGTGGCAAATTTCACAATAATGTAGGGCTCCCCATGACTGAGTCTCCTGTTGTTTTTAAATTTCAAAGCTATCCACAATGAACCTCCAGCAATTTGTTGGTTTCAGTCCAGATTTTCCTAACACAGTGTTGGTTCCTCCAGCAGTTACAGTCATCTGGTGAATCATAACTCCAGGCATTTGTCTGTTTCTTTTCAATTCAGAGGGTAAGCAATACGTTCTCTGTGCTCCCTTATCTTATGGATCCAAGAATAATTGTTGATTTTTCATTCTGCTGAGTTTTTTACTTGTTGTTAGGATATAATGATGACTTCTAATCTCCTTTTAAGCAGAACTGGAAACCAACTATAATATATATATGTATATAATACTTATATATATATATATAATACTTACATATAATACATACATACATATATGTGTATATATATATATATATATATATATATATATATATATAGAACAGTTCAGTTCAGTCACTCACTTATGTCCGACTCTTTGTGACCCCATGGACTGCAGCACACCAGGCCTCCCTGTCCATCACCAACACCTGAAGCTTGCTTACACTCATGTCCATTGAGTTGGTGATACCATCCAGCCATCTCATCCTTTGTTGTCCCCTTCTCCTCCTGCCTTCATCAGAATATTTTCCAATGAGTCAGCTCTTTGAATCAGGTGGCCAAAGTATTGGAGTTTCAGCTTCAACATCAGTCCTTCCAATGAATATTAAGGACTGATTTCTTTTAGGATGGACTGGTTGGATCTCCTTGCAATCCAAGGGACTCACAAGAGTCTCCTCCAACACCACAATTCAAAAGCATCAATTCTTTGGCTCTCAGCTTTCTTTATAGTCTAACTCTCACATCCATACATATTGGAAAAACCATAGCCTTGACTAGACAGACCTGTGTTGGCAAAGTAATGTCTCTGCTTTTTAATATGCTGTTTGGTTGGCCATAATACTTCAAGTTATATATAATACTTCAATATATTATATTAAATATAATGCTTCAAAGTCATGCTGTTAAGATTCAATTCAAATTTGATTTTGTATTCTATTCAGATCTCTGATAACTTAATCTGTTTTTTTTTTACTGTTCAAATATTTCTCCTCGAGCACTATTTCATGAATCTTAAATTTTATAAGGCAGAAGTTTAGTACATATTGGATTGGCCAAAACGTTTTGAGTTTTATCATAAATTTTGTGGGACTTCCTGGTTGGCACACTGGTAAAGAATCTGCTTGCCAGTTCCAGAGACGCAAGAGACGCAGGTTCAGTCCCTGGGTTGAGAAGACCCTGTGGAGAAGGAAATAGCAACCTACTCCAGTATACTTGCCTGAGAAATCCCATGGACAGAGTAGCCTGGTGGGCTACACTCCATGGGGTCACAAATAGTTGGCCATGACTGAGCGACTAATCACCCACATAAATAGATCATAGCAAACCTGAGTCATGACAGTGACAGAAACTGAGATAAGAAAGTTTGCAAAGATATTTCAGACTATGCAAAGAGACTATCTCTTTACCTTTCAGTCAGCAGCAACTATGTTGGAGAGTGCAAAAATTGAGAAAGTTATGACTAGAGTCATAACCCAATGGAATATTATAAAATTAAAAGAGAAAATAGACCAGAGAATAATGAAAAGATACATTTAATACATTTATTAAAATAGTTGTGGTTTTTTAACCAAAAGTGGGGTTCAGTTGCTCACCACTCAAAAGCCAATACGGGGACCAGATTGGTGAAAAGGAAAGTTTGCTCTATTTTGGATGCCAGCAACCTGAGGAAAGGGTGAGCTCCTGCCTGAAAGCAACTCTACCACCACAACTGACAATCAGTGGGCAAGAGCTTTTATAGACTGAGGGAGAGGTCTAAATGTAGAGACAGCACAGTCAACTCTGACAGTCATCTTGAACTTGGTCCTTGGTGGTCTGATCAATGCCATCTTGATTGTTTTTAAGTGTAGAGAATCTTCCTTTCAAGGATCAGTTTGTTCCAACATCCTTAGGCCAATTCTTAGAATTGTAGCAGCTTATGTCATGGCTATAGTCTGGGCATCTTATTGTTGACTTTGTCCACCTGCTGGGAGTTTCAGTATCTATAAGACAGCTCAAAAGATAAGGCTCCAAATATTATCTATAGCCCTTGAGAAGGAACTAAGGTCTTGACGATACTTAGTGACATTATTATTATTTGGTCTCTTTTGTTTTGCTTTTTTTCTGCATGTTCTCATTTCTTAAGTGAGATTAAAATATTATTGGGTTAAAGTTTTTCCACAGACAAAAGGTAGGCAGAGGACTTGGGGGACAAGTACCATAGGGTCCTGCTACATTTCAGTATGGAATAATGATAACCTGATAAGTCAGTGGGAGTAGGATTTAAGAAAACAGGGAAGAATCAAGAGATATATATATGAATGACTTTGGCCTGAAAGTGGTGACCATTTGTGCTTTATTTCATTAGATTAGTGTACTGATCATTAATAGTAAACAAATATATTCAAAAATATAACTCACTATATTATTGTTAGTCTACACAATCATTTGAAACTTAAGTGAATTTTAGGTATCTTTTACTGCATCAATTTCAAGTATTATATTATCTTAAAATTTGGAAGCAGGCAGTAGTACCTATTTGTTCAGTTTGGTTCAGTTGCTCAGTCATATCCGACTATTTGTGACCCCATGAACTGCAGCACACCAGGCCTCCCTGTCCATCAACAGCTCCTGGAGTTTACAAAAAACTCATGTCCATCGAATCAGTGATACCATCCAACCATCTCATCCTCTGTCATCCCCTTCTCCTCCTGCCCTCAATCTTTCCCAGTGTCTTTTCAGATGAGTCAGCTCTTCATATAAGGTGGCGAAAGTATTGGAGTTTCAGCTTCAACAGCAGTCCTTCCAATGAACACCCAGGACTGATCTGCTTTAGGATGGACTGTTTGGATCTCCTTGCAGTCCAAGGGACTCTCAAGAGTCTTCTTCAACAACACAGTTCAAAAGCATCAATTCTTTAGCGCTCAGCTTTCTTTATAGTCCAACTCTCACATCCATACATGACTACTGGAAAAACCATAGCTTTGACTAGATTGACCTTTGTTGGCAAAGTAATGTCTCTGCTTTTTAATATGTTGTCTAGGTTGGTCATAACTTTCCTTCCAAGGAGTAAGTGTCTTTTAATTTCATGGCTGCAATCACCATCTGCAGTGATTTTGGAGCCCAGAAAAATAAAGTCACCCACTGTATCCACTGTTTCCCCATCTATTTCCCATGAAGTGATGGGACCAGATGCCATGATCTTCGTTTTCTCAATGTTGAGCTTTAAACCAATATTTTCACTCTCCTGTTTCACTTTCATCAAGAGGTTCTTTAGTTCTTCTTCACTTTCTGCCATAAGGATGGTGTCATCTGCATATCTGAGGTTATTGATATTTTTCCTAGGAATCTTGATTCCAGTTTGCACTTCTTCCAGCCCAGCATTTCTCATGATGTACTCTGGATATAAGTTAAATAAGCAGGGTGACAGTATACAGCCTTGATGTACTCCTTTTTCTATAGATAAGCAAAAAAGTTTAATGATTAAATTGACTAAGATCACATCTTAGACTGAAGATTGAAACCATTTTGAAGAGTCAAACAAATTCAGTTGTGATGGAGTCTATGTTTTTTTGATTCAATAAAACAATATAAAATTACTTCAAATATTTGTATAGTTAGCAAGTGGCAAGAATATGAAGTAGTGAGATGGCTGAGAGGCAAGAAAAAGAATGCTGTTAGAGGATAAATGCTGGATATGTATTGAAATAAGCTATTTGATTTTTAAAATAGATGGTTAATGTAAATAACTCTACCCTCAGTCCAAGGTGACTTTACATACAAATATTTATACTTTTTATTTTGTTTTATTTATTTTATTTTTTAAAATATAAATTTATTTATTTTAATTGGAGGTTAATTACTTTACAATATTGTATTGGTTTTGCCATACATCAACATGAATCTGCCACAGGTATACACGTGTTCCCCCTCCTGAACCCCTCTCCCTCCTCCCTTCCTGTACCATCCCTCTGGTGCATCAGCCCCAAGCATTCAGTATCATGCATCGAACCTGGACTGGCAATTCGTTTCATATACTTTTAAAAATATAAACATATTATCCCATAATGTTTACAGAACAGAAAACCTAATTATACAAGGTTGAATTTTACTCATTATTTTAGGATTTGAAGAATATGCTGTGAAGAAAGGATTTTTTTGTTTTTGCCATCTTAAAATCTTCATGATATCTAAAATGCTTGCACTATTGTTTATATTCATTAGATCTCAAGAATATTTATTAATAAATAATTAATTGCATCAAGGAAAATCCCTATTAGTATGTGTTATGTTATCTGTATCATTTCTTTAGTTATTTATATAAATAAATATATTTGGTTCCAAAATGAATCTACATGTGCAATTACACAGAAATATCAGAATTAATGAGTTTTTATAAGTCATGTATTCATTCTATTCTAATTCATATAAGGAATGAAGGCCTAAAAGGATAAGTAACCTGTTCTAGTCAAACTTTTAATGATTTTCAAAGTCACCGCACAAGACTTCTGGTGCTGTTTCATAATGACAAATCGATAATCTTGTATAATATCTTAACATATTATTTCCACACACAAAAAAACAGTTGCTTAATCCTTCGGAAAAGTAGAAGGTATAAGCAAACTTGAACTGACATCCTGAAAAAAACAAACAAAAAAACCAAATTGATTGATATATTTAAAGCAATATTGCAGCATTGGGCATGACAAAAGTAGGAACATACATTTATCTTCATGTCCATTTATTTCCCCCTCAAAAGTTTATTTTCTGTAGATACTGAAAAATGAGAGCAAAGAGTTAAGCCAGACAATTAATGAAGTTAATGGAAGTCCTGTGTATATAACATTGTCAGAATATAACATGTAACTCAAAGGCAATTAACAAATACATTTTCGTTATTGTTTCTACCTATTCTTCAGGGAAAGAGGGTTGGAATATTTTTCAATTGCTCTTTATAGCAGAATCTCAGTTAGACAATAGACGTTAATAAGCATGCTTCTGAGCAAAAAGAGAATCACACTCACAACACCCTGACATAGAAGTCAAGAGACAGCAGGTGGACAGGAAATACTACAGTGTGCCAGGGAGAAACTGCACTTCAGTGACCAAAACTGCATATGGTAAAGAAGGGAAAAGATGCATGCAATAGAGTATGACTGGAGCAGTTTCAATTCTGTTAATCAGACAGTATTCATGCTTCAATGCTGCAACAATTAATCACTCCATCATGCTTTATTTGGTTGTACAGATGCTGCCATGGTGTTCCTGTTAAACATAAAATGGGGTAGGCTATGTGCCACCAACACAGATGTCATTACAATAATGTCCTCTTAATGGTAAAATTTTTAAATGTAATATTCTTTTGCTTTCAGAAGAAATATATTATGAAAATCAATACTAGTCTTTGAAAGGTCAATACAGTCATTTTCACATTATTCCTGACATTGAGTTTCTTATGCCTGATATCATTAAGTAATATTGTTTTATTTTCTTGAAGACTCAATTTCTATATATAGTATCACATTTAGTTTTGATCTTGATAGTTTCTTCATATTGGTGATTTTATTGTGTAAATGTATACACACAAATGTAGATCTATTTATATCAGTATAAAAGTAGATTATATATCAACTACATTACACTGGTTAAAGTTTCTGAAAAGTTCTTTGTATTGCTATTAGCTATTCAAACAAGGATTTATATAAAAGCAGAACTGTAATCATGCTGCCCAGGTTTTAAATCAAAGTGATTTTAAAATAAAGCCAAGCCTTCTGCTTGATGTTTGCTTTTCTTACCATTGTCATCAATAACAATTTATCCACAGTGAAAAGTGTGCTATTAGTCACCTCTGAAAATTAGCCACTTGTTCAGTCTGATGACATTTTTACAGAATTGCCAAGGACCATTTGTTTACTCCTGCTCTCGATTAAGCTGACTACTTTCTCAAGCCTAAATGTCTATCATTTAGCCAAAATGATAGAAGCTAATAGTACAGAATTTACTTGTTTTCCTGTCATTTAGGATTACAGATTTTAAATTAATTCTTTATATAGATACATACATACATACATACATATATATATATATATATACACACACACACACACATACGTACATACATACATACATACATACATATATAGAGAAAGAAATGGCAACCCACTCCAATATTCCTGCCTGGAGAATCCCATGGGCTGTAGCCTGTCAGGCTCCTCTGTCCATGAGGTCACAAGAGTTGGACACAACCTAGCGACTAAACCACCACCAACAACCATATGTATATATGCATACATATATTGCTTTTGCTTTCTTTTTTGTTGTTTGTTTGTTTTTTGGTCTGTTTTCTCTAAGAAGCAAGAGTGAATCATCAACACACTGTCTTGTTTGGTTGGAAAAAAAACAGCTGCTTTTCACTTCTTTGTTAGATCTCAGACACCTCTCTTGACTGAATAGGCAATGAAAGTCTATGGCTTTTAGTGCTCCAACCAGGAAATGTGTTGATCGCAATTCACTACAACATGTTTCTTCTTTCCTAGTGCAAGACTCAGGGACAGGCTTAGAAGGTGATTAAAAAATAAGGGGCTAAGCTTTCACAGGGTTTCTATGTTATAGTATAATTGTGATAGATCCAAGGGTTCTGAATTATCTGGTCTTGTAAGGAAGTATAGCTGATGTACTAGAGTAAAACTTGTAGTCATATAGGTACCTGAAACTGCTCAGCTTCCACACTTGTACAGTCTCCAAGAATGAAAATGGTATCAGTTCAGTTCAGTCACTCAGTCATGTCTGACTCTTTGCGATCCCATGAATCGCAGCACGCCAGGCCTCCCTGTCCATCACCATCTCCCGGAGTTCACTGAGACTCACGTCCACCGAGTCTGTGATGCCATCCAGCCATCTCATCCTTGGTCTTAGCCTTCTCCTCCTGCCCTCAATCCCTCCCAGCATCAGAGTCTTTTCCAATGAGTCAACTCTTCACATGAGGTGGCCAAAGTACTGGAGCTTCAGCTTTAGCATCATTCCTTCCAAAGAAATCCCAGGGTTGATCTCCTTCAGAATGGCATAGGACCATGCAGATAAAATAAGGTAAACAGAAAATGTTTATTGCTTTTCACTTCTGATTTCAGTTAGACACATTTATTAGTTGAGAATTTTGGGGATAATGGAAGCTGTTTAAAATGGGAAACTAAAATGTTATTAAAATGAAGGCCTGTTTGAGTTTTCTTTGGGTTACAGACCTTCCAAACTTTTGAAAGACAAAAGTTTTTGAAGCACTCCAATTTTTTTTACATCAATAACATAATAAATCAATGCATTTTATTTTTATTTGTTTTCTTATCATAAAGGACTAATATTTCCTATTTGGAAACTGAGAATAGTTTTAACATTTACTTCTTTTACATTAAGACAGATAAAAAATCAGTATCATAGCAGTAAGAATGGATTTGAAATCACTACTCCTTCCTCCATAAGCCCTGCCCTAAATCTTCTTCTCAGGGTCAAAGGTTTAATTTAAAGCATTTACTTGACAGAGTATCAGAGTAATAAGATACTATATTATCTACATTGATTTAGACTAGGCTGTGGTCCTAGTATGATTAGATTGACTAGTTTTCTGTGATTATGGTTTCAGTGTGTCTGCCCTCTTGCAACACCTACCATATTACTTGGGTTTCTCTTACCTTGGACGTGGGATATCTCCTCACTGCTGCCCCTCCCGACCTGGAATGTGGAATAGCTCCTCTAGGCCCTCCAGCACCCGCACATCCACTGCTCCTTGGAATGGGGTCTCTCCCCGGAATGGGGTCTCTCCTCCTGGCCGCCGCCCCTGGCCTCAGGTGGGGGTAGCTCCTGTCCGATGCTCCTGTGCTGTTGCAGCCTGGCAATCCTGGCCACCGCCCTTGACCTCCAACATGGGGTCGATTACAGAAAATTAGCCAATCTAATCACACTAGGACCACAGCCTTGTCTAACTCAATGAAACTAAGCCATGCCCTGTGGGGCCAACCAAGACAGGCAGGCATGGGGGAGAGGTCTGACACAATGTGGTCCACTGGAGAAGGGATTGGCAAACCACTTCAGTATTATTGCCTTGAGAACCCCATGAACAGCATGAAAAGGCAAAATGAGAGGATACTGAAAGAGGAACTCCCCAGATCAGTAGGTGCCCAATATACTACTGGATATCAGTGGAGAAATAACTCCAGAAAGAATCAAGGAATGGAGTCAAAACAAAAACAATACCTAGTTCTGGATGTGACTGGTGATAGAAGCAAGATCTGATGCTGTAAAGAGCAATATTGCATAGGAACCTGGAATGTCAGGTCCATGAATCAAAGCAAATTGGAAGTGGTCAAACAAGAAATGGCAAGAGTGAACATCGACATCTTAGGAATCAGTGAACTAAAATGGAATGCAATGGGTGAATTTAACTCAGATGACCATTATATCTAGTGCTGCAGGCAGGAATCCCTTAGAAGAAACGGAGTAGCCATCATGGTCAACAAAAGAGTCCAAAATGCAGTACTTGGATGCAATATCAGAAACGGTAGAATGATCTCTGTTCGTTTCTAAGGCAAACCATTCAATATCACAGTAATCCAAGTCTATGCCCCACAAGTAACGCTGAAGAAGCTGAAGTTGAATGGTTCTATGGAGACCTACAAGACCTTTTAGAACTAATACCCAAAAAAGATGTCCTTTTCATTATAGGGGACTGGAAGCAAAAGTAGGAACTCAAGAAACACCTGGAGTAACAGGCAAATTTGGCCTTGAAATACGGAATGAAGCAGGGCAAAGACTAATAGAGTTTTGCTAAGAGAATGCATTGGTCATAGCGAACACCCTCTTCCAACAACAAAAGTCTACACATGGACATCACCAGATGGTCAACACCTAAATCAGATTGATTATATTCTATGCAGCCAAAGATGGAGAAGCTCTATAAAGTCAACAAAAACAAGACCAGGAGCTGACTATTGTTCAGATCATGAACCCCTTATTGCCAAATTCAGACTTAAATTGAAGAAAGTAGGGAAAACCCCTAGATCATTCAGGTATGACCTAAATCAAGTCCCGTATGATTATACAGTGGAAGTGAGAAATAGATTCAAGGGCCTAGATCTGATAGATAGAGTGCCTGATGAACGATGGAATGAGGTTCGTGACATTGTACAGGAGACAGGGATCAAGACCATCCCCATGGAAAAGAAATGCAAAAAAGCAAAATGGCTGTCTGGGGAGGCCTTACAAATAGCTGTGAAAAGAAGAGAAGCAAAAAGCAAAGGAGAAAAGGAAAGATACAAGTATCTGAATGCAGAGTTCCAGAGAATAGCAAGAAAAGATAAGAAAGCCTTCTTTAGCGATCAATGCAAAGAAAGAGAGGAAAACAACAGAATGGGAAAAACTAGAGATCTCTTCAAGAAAATTAGAGATACCAAGGGAACATTTCATGCAAATATGGGCTCAATAAAGGACAGAAATGGTCTGGACCTAACAGAAGCAGAAGATATTAAGACGAGTTGGCAAGAATACACAAAAGAACTGTACAAAAAAGATCTTCACGACCTGGAAAATCACAATGGTGTGATCACTCACCTAGAGCTAGACATAGTGGAATGTGAAGTCAAGCGGGCCTTAGAAAGCATCACAATGAACAAAGCTAGTGGAAGTGATGGAATTCCAGTTGAGCTCTTTCAAATCCTGAAAGATGACACTGTGAAAGTGCTGCACTCAATATGCCAGCAAATTTGGAAAACTCAGCAGTGGCCACAGGACAGGAAAAGGTCAGTTTTCATTCCAATCCAAAGGAAAGGCAATCCAAAGAATGCTCAAACTACAGCACAATTGCACTCATCTCACAGGCTATAAAGTAATGCTCAAAATTCTCCAAGCCAGGCTTTAGCAATACATGAACCGTGAACTTACAGATAATCAAACAGGTTTTATTAAAGGCAAAGGAACCAGAGATCAAATTGCCAAAAACCACTGGATCATGGAAAAAGCAAGAGAGTTCCAGAAAAACATCTATTTCTGCTTTATTGACTATGCCAAAGCCTTTGACTGTGTGGATCACAAGAAACTGTGGAAAATTATGAAATAGATGGAAATACCAGACCACCTGACCTGCCTCTTGAGAAACCTATATGCAGGTCAGGAAGCAACAGTTAGAACTGGACATGGAACAACAGACTGGTTCCAAACAGGAAAAGGAGTACGTCAAGGCTGTATATGGTCACCCTGTTTATTTAACTTGTATGCAGAGTACATCATGGGAAACGCTGGGCTGCAAGAAGCACAAGCTGGAATCAATAACCTCAGGATAAATATCAATTACCTCAGGATAAATATCAATCACCTCAGATATGAAGATGATACCACCCTTATGGCAGAAAGTGAAGAGGAACTAAAAAGCCTCTTCATGAAAGTGAAAGTGGAGAGTGAAAAAGTTGGCTTAAATCTCAACATTCAGAAAATGAAGATCATGGCATCTGGTCCCATCACTTCATGGGAACTAGATGGGGAAAATAGTGGAAACAGTGTCACACTTTATTTTTGGGGGCTTCAAATCACTGCAGATGGTGACTGCAGCCATGAAATTAAAAGACGCTTACTCCTTGGAAGAAAAGTTATGACCAACCTAGATAGCGTATTGAAAAGCAGAGACATTACTTTGCCAACAAAGGTCCTTCTAGTCAAAGCTATGGTTTTTTCAGTGGTCATGTATGGATGTGATAGTTGGACTGAGAAGAAAGCTGAGCACCGAAGAATTGATGCTTTTGAACTGTGGTGTTGGAGAAGACTCTTGAGAGTCCCTTGGACTTCAAGGAGATCCAATCGGTCCATTCTGAAGGAGATCAGCTCTGGGATTTCTTTGGAGGGAATGATGCTGAAGCTAAAACTCCAGTACTTTGGCCACCTCATGGGAAAAGTTGACTCAGTGGAAAAGGTTCTGATGCTGGGAGGGATTGGAGGCAGGAGGAGAAGGGGACGACAGAGGATGAGATGGCTGGATGGCATCACTGACTCGATGGACGTGAGTCTGAGAGAACTCCGGGAGATGGTGATGGACAGGGAGGCCTGGCATGCTGCCATTCATGGGGACGCAAATAGTCAGACATGACTGAGCAACTGAACTGAACTGAACTGTGTTATCTATAATTGCCATACTTGTTTAGCATGAGCCTTTGTTAATTTGTGAATAGTTTATCTTATAATAATTTGAAAAGGCTAAAAGTGAATTGTGAGAGCAATATTCCTATATCTTTTTCTTTGTGCATTACCGTATTGACATGGCACAGGTGAGCTGGAGATGTTGAACATAAAATAACAGATAACAATTTCTTTTTTCATTTAGAAATACTATTGATAATTTTTAAAGGCATGGACTGTTAGAAAAATGAGTTATAAATCTAAAAACATAAATAATTTGAAGATCAGACTTAGGATTAGGATATATGTTGCTATTTGTAGCGAAAATTCTAAACTCAACATTTCTCAATGGCTATTTACCATTATAGCTAATGGGCTTCCCTGGTGACTCAGTGGTAAAGAATCTTTCTGTAATGCAGGAGATGTGGGTTCAGTCCCTGGGTTGTGAAGATCTCCTAGAGAAGGAAATAGCAACCTACTCGAGTATTCATGCCTGAGAAAAAACACAGAGAGAGGAGACTGGCAGTCTACAGTCCATGGGATCTCAAAAAGAGTCAGATGCAACTTAGCAACTAAGTGACAAATTATGACATTAACTCATGTAAGAGATGATTTGTTTTGTCCTTTAATATCCACAGTATATATCCACGATGGCTAGAATGGTGAGTTCTTATGTTTGTCTTACATATTCTACTAGCTACAGATATATTCTTAGAAATGATCAGTTAAGATTGTTTCGTTAATTCCAGTTTGTTTATGATTTGAGGAGTCAATGATTAGTTGTATTTTCTTGGCTCAACAATTTAGCATATAATGCTTCAACTTAGCGTTGTTGTTTGTAAGCACCAAAATAAATAAATAAATAAATAAAATAAAAAGCCCTGTTTTAGTGAGTATAATGGAACATAATTATAAACAATGTAAACATAGAAATTGTAAGCAAAATAATTTTCAAGAATTGAGATGGATCAGTTGAGATTTTTCCTCACTTTTAATATGATATTTTATTTTGAATTCCTTACTATCTTGAAAATTACCTAAGTCTATAGGAGTTCTTGAAGTTGAAGGATGTAACTTTACTATGATTCCTCAAATCGCAGCCCTCCATACAGTAGCTTTACACTTACTTTCTCCTCTTTCCATCTCCACCCCTACTGAAAGTAATACATTCTTCAGAAATTTCTCTTGCATACAAAACATATAACTGAAAGAAAGTGTAAGGGCAATTGCATTTACATGTTACGCCATATCGCATATAGACTGAAAGTGAAGGGCTGGAAAAAGATATTCCACGCAAATAGAGACCAAAAGAAAGCAGGAGTAGCAATACTCATATCCGATAAAATAGACTTTAAAACAAAGGCTGTGAAAAGAGATAAAGAAGGCCACTACATAATGATCAAAGGATCAATCCAAGAAGAAGATATAACAATTATAAATATATATGCACCCAATATAGGAGCACCGCAATATGTAAGACTGCTAACAAGTATGAAAGGGGAAATTAACAATAACACAATAATAGTGGGAGACTTTAATACCCCACTCACACCTATGGACAGATCAACTAAACAGAAAATTAACAAAGAAACACAAACTTTAAATGATACATTAGACCAGTTAGACCTAATTGATATCTATAGGACATTTCACCCCCAAACAATGAATTTCACCTTTTTCTCAAGTGCTCATGGAACCTTCTCCAGGATAGATCACATCCTGGGCCATAAATCTAACCTTGATAAATTCAAAAAAATCAAAATAATTCCAAGCATCTTTTCTGACTGTAATGCATTAAGACTAGATCTCAATTACAGGAGAAAAACTATTAAAAATTCCAACATATGGAGGTTGAACAACACACTTCTGAATAACCAACAAATCACAGAAGAAATAAAAAAAATAAATCAAAATATGCATAGAAACAAATGAAAATGAAAACACAATAACCCAAAACCTGTGGGACACTATAAAAGCAGTGCTAAGAGGAAAGTTCATAGCACTACAGGCATACCTCAAGAAACAAGAAAAAAGTCAAATAAATAACCTAACTCTACACCTAAAGCAACTAGAAAAGGAAGAATTGGAGAACCCCAGAGTTAGTAGAAGGAAAGAAATCTTAAAAATTAGGGCAGAAATAAATGCAAAAGAAACAAAAGAGACCATAGCAAAAATCAACAAAGCCAAAAGCTGGTTCTTTGAAAGGATAAATAAAAGTGACAAACCATTAGCCAGACTCATCAAGAAGCAAAGAGAGAAAAATCAAATCAATAAATTAGAAATGAAAATGGAGAGATCACAACAGACAACATATTTTAAATATAAGTCTTTGAATAGCTGTAAAGTGTTCTCCGGAAACACAGAACCAATAGAATATATATATGGTAAAAAATGTGCCTGCAATGCAGGAGATCCAGGTTGGATCTTTGGGTTGATAAGATTCCCTGGAGAGCGGAATGGCCACCCATGCTGGTATTCTTGCCTGGAGAATTTCATGGACAGAGGAGCTTGGCGTCCTACAGTCCATGGGGTCACAAAGAGTCTGATGTACAGAGCAATTAAAAGAACATATAGTTTTTATGCATTATATATATTTTACTTGTATATATCTGTATAATTATTTCATATATTTTTTCACCAAAATGAATGCTTCCTAACGATAGCAATTTCTGTCAGTTTTTTATCACTAGTATGTTTTGACCACCTAAAAGATAGTAGGTGCTTAGTACAGAGTTTTAAATATTTAAGCCAAATTTCCCTCCATAAACTATGGGAGGGAGGTGAGAGGGGTGTTCAGGATTGGGAACAAAAGTAAATGAAACATCTTAGGTATATTTTTTTGAATAATGTCATCTCAAAATTTGTGTCTATTCAGAACGTCAAGTGTGACATTACTTGGAAATAGAATGTTCACAGATATAGTTAGTTGTATTAAGATGAAATTATACCTAATTAAGATGTCCCATAAAGTCAATACCTGTTGTCTATATAAGAGGAGAAGGGATGCAAAGATATATATGAGGAAGAAGGCTATGATGACAATAGAGACAGAGTTGGGAGTGATGGAATTACAAGGTATGAAATGCCAAGGTTTATCCAGAGCTAACAATTAAAATTGATCAAGCAGTGTGCTTCCCAAGAACTTTCAGAGGGAGCATAGTCCTGCCAGCCCCTTGATTTCTGATTTTTAACTTCCAGAATTATGAGAGAATAAATTATTGCTGCTTTCAGCTACCTGACCTGTGGTAATTTGTTATCAACACTAAGATACTACAAGTATACCTCAGAGATATTGTGAGTTGCATTCCTGACTACGGCAATACAGCATGTATTGTAATAAAGTCTGTCACACAAGTATTTTAGTTTCCCAGAGCAGACAAAAGTTATGTTTATGCTATACTGTAGCTAAGTTGGCAAAGAATCCACCTGTAATGAAGGAGACCCTGGCTCAATTTCTGGGTCAGGAAGTTCCCCTGGAGAAGGGATAGGCTACCCACTCTTGTATTCTTGGACTTTCCTGTCAGCTCAGATGGCAAAGAATCTGCCAACAATGTGGGAGATCTGGGTTTGAGCCCTGGGTTGGGAAGATCCCCTGGCAGAGAGCATGGCAACCCACTCCAGTATCCTTGCCTGGAGAATCCCCATGAACAGAAGAGCCTGGCGGGGTACAGTCCATGAGGTTGCAAACAGTTGGACACGACTGAACGACTGAGCACAGCACAGTAGTCTAAAAAGTGTGCAATAGCCCGATGTCTGATAAAATAATGTGCATATGTTACTTAAAAATACTTTATTCCAAAAAGAAACTAACCATCATCTAAGCTTTTAGTGGGTCATTCTCTTTTGCTGGCAGAGGATCTTGTCTCAAAGTTGATGACTGCTGAGTGATCAGGATGGCGTTTGCTAAAAATTGGCATGGCTGTGGAAACTTCTTAAAGTAAGACAACGGTGAAGTTTGCCACAAAGGTTGACGATTTCATGAACAAATAGAGTAGAATAGCATATCCCTGTAGCATACAATGCATATCTGTGGTAGAACCACTTTCAAATTTGGACTCAATGCTCTCAAATACTGCTGCTGCTCAGTCAGTCAGTTCACTCACTCGGTCATGTCCAACTCTTTGCTACCCCATCTTCTGCAGCACACCAGGCCTCCCTGTCCATCACCAATACGTGGAATTTACTCAAACTCCTGTCCATGAAAAGGCTTTATCACTAAATTTATGTAATATTCTAAATCCTCTGTTGTCATTTCAACAGTCTTTATAGCATATTCACCAGGAGCAGCTTCTTTCTTAAGAAACCACCTTATTTACTCAACAGTAAGATGCAACTCCTCTTCCATTAACATTTTTTCATGAGATGGCAGCAATGCAGTCACACCTTAAAGTTACACTTCTCACTCTGGTTCTCTTGCTATTTCTAACACATCTGCAGTCACTTCCTCCTGTGAAGTCTTGTTGGTGTTCAGTCAGTTCAGTCGCTCAGTCATGTCCAACTCTGCAATCCCATGGACTGCAGCATGCCAGGCCTCCCTGTCCTTCACCAACTCTCAGAGCTTGCTCAAACTCATGTCCATCGAATCAGTGATTTCATCCAACCATCTCATCACCTGTCATCCCTTTCTTCTCCTCCCTTCAATATTTCCCAGCATCAGGGTCTTTTCTAAGGAGTCAGTTCTTGGCATGAGGTGGCCAAAGTATAGGAATTTCAGCTTCGCCATTAGCCCTTCCAATGAATATTCAGTATTGATTTCCTTTCAGATTGACAGGTTTGATCTCTTTGCAGTCCAAGGGACTCTCAAGAGTCTTCTCCAACACCACAGTTCAAAAGCATCAGTTCTTCAGTGCTCAGCTTTCTTTATGGTCCAAATCTCATATCCATACATGACTACTGGAAAAACCATAGTTTTGACCAGACAGAACTTGGTCAGCAAAGCGGTGTTTCTGCTTTTTAAAATTCTGTTTAGGTTGATCATAGCTTTTCTTCCAATACCAAAAGTCTTTTAATTTTATGGCTGTTGTCATCATTTACAGTGATTTTAGAGCCCAAGAAAATAAAGTCTATCACTATTTCCATTGTTTCCCCATCTATTTCCCATAAAATAATGGGACCGGATGCCATGGTCTTTGTTTGTGAATGTTGAGTATTGAGCCAGCTTCCTCACTCTCTTCTTTCACTTTCATCCTGAGTCTCTTCAGTTCCTCCTGACTCCTAAGAGTGTGTCATCTGCATATCTGATGTTAATGATATTTGGCCCTGCAATCTTGTTACAGTTTGTGCTGCATCCAGACTGGCATTTCACGTGATGTACTCTGCATATAAGTTAAATAACCAGTGTGAAAATGCAAAGCCTTGTTGTACTCCTCACCCAATTTGGAACCAGCCCATTGTTATATGTCTAGTTCTACCTGTGGCTCCTTGACCTGCATACAGATTTCTCAGGAGGCAGGTAAGTTAGTGTGGAATTCCCATCTCTTTATGAATTTTCCTCAGTTTGCTGTGATATACACAGTCAAAGGCTTTGGGTAGTCAATGAAGCAGAAGTAGATTTTTTCTGGAATTCTCTAGATTTTACTCTGCTTCAACAGATTTTGGTGATTTGACCTCTGGATCCTCTGCCTTTTCTAAATCTTGAATATTTGGAAGTTCTCAGTTTACATACTGCTGAAGCCTAGCTAGGAGGATTTTGAGCATTACTTTGCTAGCTTGTAAGTTGAGTGCAATTGTACAGTAGTTTGAACATTCTTTGACAATGTATTTCTTTGGGATTGGAATGAAAACTAAGCATGTTTTCCAAATTTGGTAGCATATTGAGTAGAGCACTTTTACAGAATCATCTTTCAGGATTTGAAGTAGCTCAACTGGAATTCCATCACCTCCATTAGCTTTGTTCATAGTGATGCTTCCTAAGGCCCACTTGACTTCACGTTCCAGGATGTCTGGCTCTAGGTGACTGATCACACCATCATGGTTACCTCAGTCATGAAGATCTTTTTTGTATAGTTTCTGTGTATTTTTGCAACCTCTTCTTAATATCTTCTGCTTCCGTTAGGTCCATACCATTTCTGTCCTTTATCGAGCCCATCTTTGCATGAAATGTTCCCTTGATATCTTCTAATTTTCTTGAAGAGATCTCTAGTCTTTGCCATTCTATTATTTTCCTCTATTTTTTGCACTGATCACCGAGGAAGGCTTTCTTATCTCTCCCTGCTATTCTCTGGAGCTCTGCATTCAGATAGATATATCTATCCTTTTATCCTTTGTCTTTCATTTTTCTTCTGTTCTCAGCTACTTGTAAGGCCTTCTCAGACAACTATTTTGCCTTTTTGCATTTCTTCTTCTTTGGGATGACCTTGATCACTACCTCCTCTACAGTGTCATGAACCTCTGTCCATAGTTCTTCAGGCAATCTGTCTATCAGATCTAATCCTTTAATCTATTTGTTATCTATACTGTATAATCCTAAGGGGTTTGATTTAGTTCATACCTGAATAGTTCAGTGGCTTTCCCTACTTTGTTCAATTTAAGTCTGAATTTTTCAGTAAGGAGTTCATGATTTGAGCCACAGTCAGCTGCTGGTCTTGTTTTTGCTACCTGTGTAGAGCTTCTTTATCTTTGGCTGTAAAGAATATAATCAATCTGATATCGGTATTGGACATCTGGTGATGTCCATGTGTAGAGTCTTCTCTTGTGTTGTTGGAAGAGGGTGTTTGTTATGACCAGTGAGTTCTCATGGCAAAACTGTTAGCCTTTGCCCTGTTTCATTTTGTACTCCAAGGCCAAACTCGCCTGTTACTCCAGGGATCTCTTAACTTCCTACTTGACTTCCAGTCCCCTGTGATGAAGAGGGCATTCTTTTTTGGTGTTACTTCTAGAAGTTCCTATAGATCTTCATACAACTGTTCAACTTCAGCTTCTTTGGCATTAGTGGTTGGGGCATAGACTTGCATTACAGTGATTGTGAATGATTTGACTTGAACAGAGATTATTCTGTCTTTTCTTTTCTTTCTTTCTTTTTTTTTTTTTTTTGAGATTGCACCTGAGTACTGCATTTCAGACTCTGGTGGCACTAGCGGTAGAGTATCTGCCCGCCAGTGCAGGAGACATCAGAAACATAGTTTCGATCCCTAATTAGGGAAGATCTCCTGGAGAAGGGAATGGCAACCCATTCAAGATTTCTTTCATAGAGAATCCCATGAACAGAGGAATCTGACAGGCATGGGTCCGTATGGTCACAAAGAGTCAGACACTACAAAAGCAATTTAGCATGCATACAGTGAAGTCTTATACCCTTCAAAGCCAATCATCAAAGCTGTTTCTGGCCTAGAACTCTAAGAGGGCCAACAACTGCAAGTTCACATCTCAGCATTTACGCAATTTTGGAGATATTTTCAAGGTGGATAGAGGATAGAACATGCATTATTCAATAGGATGATAGTTTTATTTACACTCTTAAACATTAAACAAATATGGGACCACCATTTTTATTCTTACTGTTGAGCATTCAAATATTAGGAGTGAAGCTACTTTTTTATCCACTTTTGTGTTAGGGTCAATATTTTTTAAAAGTCACATGCAAATGACATAAAGTATGATAAAGGGTCAAGTGAATTTCATTATATATTTAATTTTCCACTGAGAAAAAGTCTCTGGAGTATGTTAGGAGGTTTGAATATGGATCCAAATGTTATGAGCACATGGCCTTGGACCATGAAATAAGGCAAATACATTGAACCTCAATGTTTAGTAACATATATTTAAGGAAATAGATATGCCTTTGAGTATATGGTTGCTGTGAAATATAAATAAATCAATTTTTTGACCTATATTGACTCAACAGATTTACATCAGTTTTTTGGTGCTGTCATTTTCATGATTTGATGAAGTTAATAGAAATTTTTGAGTCCTTCTCTTTCACTTCTGATGTTAGAATTCAGAGCCATTTCCCTTTCTATCCCCTCCTAACGACCCAATAAGGGAAGCCAAGTCAACCTAGACTCTTGTGAAATTTAAGACTCTTCTCGTAAAAAAGCAATGAGTTAAATAAACGTTATCACCTGGCCATTTCTATTGTGATCAGAATCCATTTCATTGACTATAACTTCAACTTGCCTTCCTGGCTTAAATGAATATTTATGGACCTTATCAAATGATGAAGTTTTCTCTTTTTTCTTTTTTGTATTTTCACTCCCTGCACCAACTAGAAGACCAAATGCAGGTATATATTATATTTCAGGCTTATGTATGTATGTGTATATATATATACACTTATGAGGATATATATTTAATATCTATATTCACAGCTAGAATCTTTCTCCTTGGCAATAAAAAAAGTTCCTAATACTTACAATGATATAAATAAATTCTAGCAATTCTTTCTGGAGATCTCTTTTGCTATTCCAATTCTGTCTGCCATTTACCCCATGAGTAATGTTGAGTTCAGAGTGGTAACAGGCTTGGTACTGTGTTAGAATAAGGAGAATTTATCTCACCTTGGCAAGGAAGGCTCAATAGAGTGTGCTTCCAATGTTGCTGCTAATACTTGGATAGGCAAACTTTTTCTATAAAAGATCAGATAGTAACTATCTTATACAATGTGGACTGCATTTGTTCCTGTCTTATATTCTATGCTTGCTTTCACACAACTTTTTAAAAAATGTATATTTCTTACCTCACTGACCACACAAAAACAGGCTTAATTTGGCCATGGGCAAAGGTGATCCATCCATGTATTTCACAACCTCTGAGATAAGGCCAAATCAATAGTTCAGATATCACTCCTTCAAATTTATTCACCATGATATTTTAAGTATTATAACTTGTGTTTTCCTCTAGGTATTTTCCTAGAGCTGTGCCCTAATGGAGAACAGAATTCTAGGAAATTACATGCTATGACTTAGTAAGTTGGTTTATTTTTCTCTTAAAATTTCTTAGTGCCGTTTAAAAACTGTATCAACATGTATTTATAATAAAAATATATCAATTTTAAATGCACAATTTGATTGCTGCTGCTGCTGCTAAGTCATTTCAGTCGTGTCCGACTCTGTGCAACCTGAGACAGCAGCCCACCAGGCTTCCCCGTCCCTGGGATTCTCCAGACAAGAACACTGGAGTGGGTTGCCATTTCCTTCTCCAATGCATCAAAGTGAAAAGTGAAAGTGAAGTCGCTCAGTCTAGTCTGACTCTTAGCGACCCCATGGACTGCAGCCCACCAAGCTCCTCCATCCGTGGGATTTTCCAGGCAAGAGTACTGGAGTGGGGTGTTTTTTTTTTTTAATATATAAATATATAACAATATAATTATGATGTGAACATTTCCATCACCTCAATGATTTCTTAATCCCCCTTGTTGCTGTCAGTCATCTCTTACCAAACCCCTGGACGCTGACAACTGTGATCTGTTGTTTAAGACTTTATTTTTATCTTTTCTATAATTCATATAAGTAGAACTATGAAACATATACTGTTTTGTGTATGGCTTCTTTAACTCAACAAAATACTTTTGGATTCAATTATGTCATTGCATGTATTGGTAATTCATTCCTTTGTACTGCTGAATAATATTCTATTACATACCCATTTGTTTATTTACAAAAATTTAGTTGACAGATTTTGGAGCAATTTCTATATAATATTCTACTTTATACCATTTGTTTATTTATTTACAAAAATCTAGTTAATAGTTTTTTAGACCATTTCTATTTTTCTGACTATTCCAAATTAAGTTGCTATATAGGATCTTTTATAGACAGATCATTGTGTGGATGCATACAATATTCACTATAATAAGCTACAAATTTTCGATCTGTAACATGAATGTGGGTTTTCTTGAGTTTCAGACAATTTCAAAATAACAAAATTTCCCAGTCTCCCAGTATTTCTGAAGGTTTATCTAAGAAACTCAGGTCCTCTGATTTTTTTCAAGGTTTTTTCTACTAGAAATATACATTTTAGATATAAAGTCTGATTGAAATAGTCTAGTTCATATGCCAAACCTTTAGGTTAGGGAGGACTGAAAAATAAGGAAGTATGCATGTGTTATATGAGAAGAGTAGTCCAGAAGAAAATTACTGCTTCCTTGCTAGCCTGGGAAATAAAGATATTGGGAAACCAAATACAGAAATAAAAATGCAAAAGTTAGAAAGAAAAGACACAAGTGAGGCAAATTAACTTAAAAATAGAATGCATACACAATTGCAAAGGAGAAAAGGAAAGATAAAAGGAAATTAAAAGTTCCAAAGAATAAAAAGGAGAGATAAGAAAGTCTTTTAAAGTGAACAATGCAAAGAAATAGAAGAAAACAATATAATTGGAAAGACCAGACATCTCTTTAAGAAAATTAGAGACATCAAGGGAATATTTCATGAAAAGACAGACACAATACAGCACAGAAACAGTATGGACATATCAGAAGCAGAAGATATTAAGAAGAGGGGGCAAGAATAGACAGAAGAACTGTACAAAAAAGATCTTCACGACTAAGATAATCACGATGGTGTGATCACTCACCTAGAGCCAGACATCCTGGAATGTGAAGTCAAGTGGGCTTTAGAAACATCACTATGAACAAAGCTACTGGAGGTGATGGAATTCCAGGTAATTTATTTCAAATCCTAAAAGATGATGCTGTGGATGATGCTGTGAAGTGTTGCACTTAATATGCCAGCAAATTTGGAGACCTCTGTAGTGGTCACAGGACTGGAAAAGGTCAGTTTTCATTCCAATCTCAAAGAAGGGCTATGCTAAAGAATGTTCAAACTATCACACAAGTGTACTCATTTCACATACTAGCAAAGTAATGCTCAAAATTCTTCAGGCTAAATGTGAACCAAAACCTCAAGATGTTTAAGCTAGAATTTGAAAAGGCAGAGGAAACAGATATCAAATGGCCAACATCTATTCAATGATCAAAAAACCTAGAGAATTCTGGATAAACATCTATTTCTGCCTCCTTGACTATGCTAAAGTCTTTGTGTAGATTACAACAAACTGTGGGAAAATTCTTAAAAAGATGGGAAGAGCAGGTTACCTTATCTGCCTCCTGCAAAATGTATATGCAGGTCAAGAACCAGCAGTTAGAACTGGACAAGGAACAACATACTGGTTCCAAATTGGAAAAGGAGTACATCAAGGCTGGATATTGTCACCATGCTTAATTAACTTATATACAGAGTACATCATACAAAATGTAGGATGGATATAGCACAAGCTGGAATCAAGATTGCCAGGAGAAATATCAATAACCTCAGGTATACAGATGAGACCACCCCTATGGAAGAAAGTGAAGAGGAATTAAAGAGCCTCTTGAAAGTGGAAGAAGAGAGTGAATAAGGTGGCTTAAAGCTCAACATTCATAAAAAAGATTGTGGCATCTGGTCCCATCACTTCATGGGAAATAATGGAGAAACAATGGAACCAGTGAGAGACTTTATTTTGGGAGGCTCCAAAATCACTGCAGATGGTGACTGCAGTCATGAAATTAAAAGATGCTTGCACCTTGGAAGTAAAGAAATGATAAACCTAGCCAATGTATTAAAAAGCACAGATATTACTTTGCCTACAGAGGTTTGTATAGTCAAAGCTATGTTTTTTCCAGTAGCCATGTTTGGATGTGAGAGTTGGACCATAAGGAAGGCTGAATGCTGAAGAATTAATGCTTATGAATTATGGTGTTGGAGAAGACACTTGAGAGTCCCTTTTACAGCAAGGAAATCAAACCAGTCAATCCAAAAGGAAATCAGTCCTGAATATTCACTGGAAGGACAGATGCTGAAGTTGAAGCTCAAATAGTTTGGCCACTTGATGTGAAGAACTGACTCCTTAGAAAAGACCCTGATTCTGGGAAAGATTGAGGCAGGATGAGAAGGGTATTACAGAGGATGAGGTGGTTGGATGGCATCACTTACTCAATGGGCATGAGTTTGAGCAAATGCCAGGAGATGGTGAAGGAAAGGGAAACCTGGAGTGCTGCAGGCCATGGGGTCACAAAGAGCCAAACACAACTGAGCCAATGAAAAACAACACAGTGGGAAAAAACAGCTGTCAACAACACTCTAAAAACCAAAGATTATACAAAGTACATATATATGTGTGTGTGTGTGTGTGTATGTAGATATGCATATATATATTTTTATAGATACACACACTAGTTGAACTTAATTTATTAATTCTGGTTATGTTCAAGTGTTGAAACATTAGAACTAAAAGTAAAAACATAATAACAAAATGTTTCAAACTGATACTTAAAAGATTTCAATAAACATAGTAGATAAGATAAGGTAAGAGAAAATAAAACTGATAAACTCTAACTCTTTTATGGCATCATGGAAAGGGAAAAAGTATATTGTCTGAGTGTGCACATAAATAGTGTCTGTCAACCATTGTTCTACTTGGAATTATCTGTGAAGCTACAAAAGATGCCCATGTCTAAGATACAGCACATATTATTTTAATCAGAATCTCTGGGAATAGGATCTTGGAGATTTTTACATGCAGCCAAGGTTGAAATCCACTGAAAAAAATTAAAAAAAAAAAAACACAAAAAAAAACAAAGAGGAGATTGTGAGGGAGTCTGAATAAAGATGACAATCACTGTAAAGTTCCCTTTCTGCCTACTCAGCTTCTTTTTGAATGGGCTGTTTCCATAACAATGAAACTATGAATCTAGTATTTTTTCTGTTCATATGCACTTATTTTTAAAGAAGAACAAAGAGTAAGATTATCCCTTTTAGAACTGTAGTTGGAATGACTTGATTCATATATCTTGAACTTAGGAACAAATAATCACTGTAGCTAAGGAGAGTAAAACACTATGATTTGACCAACTTGCTTTACGCATTTAATCTTATTTAGTGGCGGGGGAACCTGGTGGGCTACCGTCTATGGGGTCACACAGAGTAGGACACGACTGAAGTGACTTAGCAGCAGCAGCAGTGGCAAAAAAATGATACAGACAAAAATGAAAATGTAACAAGTAAGCCTAACTACAACAGCACAAAGTTAGAGGTTGCTAAGCAGGCAAAGTATATTCTATTCCAATAAATATCAATATTATTTAGATAATAAAGGAAACTAAATCTAAGAGTAATATCTAAAAATAAGTTATGTAATTATAAGGAATAAAACAAAACCGACAAGTCAAACAATAAGGAGATAGAGAAATTTTTAAAGATTAAATATGAACGTATTTAAGATAGTAGCAAGTATACAATTTTAATGCTCAATATCTTAAAGTGGGACATTGATAAATATCATAATTTGTAAAAAGAGTTCAAGAATTTGGATGCATTAAACAAAATAACATCACTACTTTTCAATCAAAATCTGTAGGGACAAATTTTAAAAAATCATAAATATTAAATAAGAGGTATCAGCATACCTATATCAAGAGTAAATTTTAAAAAATGCACACATATATATATATATATATATATATATATACATGTGCATAAGTTTGAATAACACATTTGCTGATTATTATGTTTGGCTTTGTAACACTTTCTTCAGCTAAATTGGTATGATTTAGCTTGATTTTTGGAGAAGGCAATGGCACCTCATTCCATTACTCTTGCCTGGAAAATCCCATGGACGGAGGATCCTGGTAGGCTGCAGCCCATGGGGTCTCTAAGAGTCGGACACGACTGAGCGACTTCACTTTCACTTTTCACTTTCATGCATTGGAGAAGGAAATGGCAACCCACTCCAGTGTTCTTGCCTGGAGAATCCCAGGGATGGGGGAGCCTGGTGGGCTGCTGTCTCTGGGGTCGCAGAGTCGGACACCACTGAAGGGACTTAGCAGTAGCAGCAGCAGCAGCTTGATTTTGCCTGGAGAACAATTGCATCAGTAGGTTTAGGAGCACCAATTGAACAGAGGTTAACAGTATTGTGAAATATCATATATTTTAAATGTATGGATATGGATATCTGAGCAAAAGGAACTCCAGTGAATTACAGAGCCTGAAGAGGATGTGAGGAAAGATGCAATTGTATTACAATTACAATTTTGAGGAATTCATGATTAAGATCTTGCTCTAACATTTTTAGTAAAGCCGAAATAGTAATCTGTAATAAAAGATTTTTGGACAATTTAAAAGGAACATGACAGGCAATCACTCAAAATGCAACAAGAGAATATCTGCATCTTGAGGACTATACAGAATAATTATTTTAAAGGGCCCAAATATCCACCTAATAATTGCAGTGGTTTAAAAGAAGAAAACTTTGAGTCATTCTTTTGTATGGGATTTATTAATGGACAATTAAATAACAGGGATTATTATTTCATTTTGTTGCATTATGAAGAAAAATCACAAATGGACTTTGTGTGTATATATGCAGATACCTGAGCATTTAGAGAGACATAAGAGATAAGAGGATGTTGAGTGGCAAGTATTGCTTGAAAGAAAATCAGTTATATAGGAGGAGAGAAAATAGGCCATAGGTTTAACTTGTAGCATAGGCGTTTCAGTGGAGATCCATAGGACATTGCGGAGAGAATCTAATACTGGAAGAAGAGAATGTCAAAAGAAGAAGAAATAGGATAAACTGTGGAATGATTTCATTATTTCAGTCAAAAGGATTCTCACTTTAAGAAAATGTCAGTTTTAATGAAATAAAAGATTTCTAACATTCATTGATGTAAGCAGTGATGGAAGCAGGGACATGTTCTAAGAAATGTTAGAAAAGTACGTACACACAAACATATAGAAAATTCTATAAAAAGGAAAACAATGGTTAGTATGTATAGCAGGGATGAGTTGAGTTTTGTGAATGTAAGTAACTTTATTTTTTCTTCACAAGTATATTTCTTTACTAGATCTTGGTGGTCACCAATATCTAGAAAAATACTAAAGATTAGCTATTCTGTTACATTTTTCTACTAGGTTAAAATAAACCCCAAATCTCCCATACCTTTAGACATATATTACCAAGCAAGCACTGGAGAAGGCAATGGCACCCCACTCCAGTACTCTTGCCTGGAAAATCCCATGGACAGAGGAGCCTGGTGGGCTGCAGTCCGTGGGGTCATTAAGAGTCAGAAACGACTGAGTGACTTCACTTTCACTTTTCACTTTCATGCATTGGAGAAGGAAATGGCAACACACTCCAGTGTTCTTGCCTGGAGAATCCCAAGGATGGGGGAGCCTGGTGGGCTGCTGTCTATGTTCACAGAGAGTCGGACACGACTGAAGCGACTTAGCAGCAGCAGCAGCAACAAACAAGCACAAAACTGTGCTGTGATTATTTTCTATGTACTTGGAGAATATCTTTTTCTCTGTGAGTCCTTTAGAGTATTCTGGAGAAAGAAAAAAAGTATATAAAACCAGAATCCTTCAAGCCATTTTACTGAAGGTGAATCACCACATTGATTGTAGGCATAGGGTTTAGTTTAGCATCTTTTCTAGATCAGACATTTAGGGACCAAACTGAAAGAACTACTCTTTAAGGCTAACCACTGAAGCTGTTTTTCATTAATGAAAGCCCATTTTTATTTTATAACATCTTATTTCATAAATTAGTAAGTCAGTGGAGCTGGCCATAAATAAGATAGATGAAGCACTCCAGTAGCTACCTCCAAGAAAGTGACTTTTTAATTAAATACTAGCTGACCACCATTGGAGTATATATTTCTGAACTCAGCAAATATTTTGTCTAGGCTGTAGATCAAATTAACATGTAATGTTACATTATGCTGAAGAATTCTAAACTACTGACACTAACATTCAGTCTAACTAGATTACTACTTGGTGCAATTGACTTGTTGCTTCTCTTACTGACAATTCAAATTGATATCTGTAATAAATCATATCACATTTTAGTCACACTTTTCAAGTCTACCTGTATAAATTTCTCCTTGCAAAGAAACCTCAGGAGTGAGAAGCCTTGTACTAGAACCAGATTAATATAAGTTCATCTAATTGTTGTTTAGTTGCTAAGCTACATCTGACTCTTTTTTGTGACCCATGGATTGTAGCCTGCTGGGCTCCTCTGTTCATTGGGATTTCCCTGGCAAGAATACTGAAATGGGTTGTCATTTCCCTCTCCAGGGAATCTTTCCAATCCAGGGATTGAACCTGTATCTCCTGCTTGGCAGGGAGATTCTTGACCGTTGAGCCCACCAGGGAAAGCTACATTTGTCTAGTATTCTGTTTAATCACCCATACAAGCTAGGTGATCTGAAACTTGGCGTCTCTATCTTCTCTTACCATCACTACAGATAAATTATCCAAATAAAAATTTATTTTAGAAAATAATGTAGAATGTGATAACCACTCTATTTACAATCTTTTCAAAAGCTTTCCATTCTGAAAGTCAGTATTAATCATAAAGTTTTCTGCCTAGGATGAGTTCTGAAATTTAAACTCTTTACAATTCCCTCATCTTCAGCTGCAAAATCTGCAAGCTTAATATATAGACTCTTTTCTTTAAAAATGTTAAAAAATAACAATGTTGATTAAAAGTGAAAGTTTCAACTGTTTCTAAAGTTTAATTTTTATTTATGCATGTGTCTCTTTCAATTCACTCCACCAAAATTAGTATTTATACTTTGTGATTTCAGTTTTCTGTCTTCAAAGATGTATGTTTTTTGTGATCTTGAAGCAGAATTGCTCTTACTTTTAGTGGGTTTTGAAAGAAATTTCATTAAGGAAACTTTTGGAGGTTTATTTATTTTGTCATGATCGGTTGAGTCATAATTTAAAACATCAACTTTTCTTTTACTTAAATATTTTATTTTGCTCATATTTATTAAGAAGTATTAATTTTCTTTCCAGAGACGTCTTATCACTGAACTGATTAAGATTTAAAACTTAAAAAACAAAAAAGATTTCATACATAAATTGAAATTCATCTACTTTTTAATAAATGTTTTTCTAGAAAGTGTGTGTTGTTCACATATATTCACACCTCCTTGAAATACATTGATTATATATATATTTGAGCCCATTATACTTAATAACCAGGATACACTGCATTTAGATCATGAGCTTTAAAGACAGTAGATTTAAAATTTTAAATTCTTTATTGTAGGTTCCTATACTTACAGATATAAAGATTTTTTGCCACAAAGTAAAAAGCAGTATAATAGGGATCTGTGTGTATTTTGTGCTTGATCTATTGCCATGTTTAAAAACTTGGAGATTTCAATATATGTGCCGTGATGAGATTTTTATTGGAGAGGGAGGCATTTAGATGTTTGATTAAATGGTTATTCAATGTCTTGATGTTAAAATGTTTCATGGGGTTAATTAGTTTTCCAGGAAATTATCAGCAAATAGAAATATTTAACTTTATTAGACCAATTATATTATATTGTATGTGGATCAAAATAAAGCAGAAGTCCAAAGCACAGATAACAATGTGTTACTGAGAAGAAAAGTTGATGAAAATTATTTCTACTTCACTTAAAATGGCAGTTATAGGCATGTAACTCTCATGTCTAGGCTGATTCAATTTTACACTAAAATCTCTCCTTAATAGTTTCTCAGGTGATAATGTTTATTACTTTGCAGTTGAGTTATCCACCGGGTTTATTCTCTGCCTTAAAAATGAGCAGATGTAATAACAGCAAACCTCTAGGTAATAATGAAAAAGTTTTAATATGAGAAAATTATATTTTACATTTTCTAGCTTTTAAAAATGATTTGACTTTCACAATAAAAGTATGAGGGGCAGGGTGGTTTAAGATGGCAAAGAAGAAATATCCTGGACTCACTTTAATGAAGACACCAAAATTACAGCTACACATGAAACAACTCTCTCTGAGAACTGAGAACTAGCAGAACAGCTACTTCATAGTGAAGGATAAAAGAAACCCATCAGAATGGGTAGGAGAGAAAGGGACACAGTCTTTCCCAAAACCCCACGCACAGTGTGGTAACCCCTAAGCAGAGAGATATAACAAAAATGGAACTTATCCATGAGGAGTGAGAGATTTGCAGGCCAATTCTTGCTGATCATGCACCCCAATTCTTATCCCAATATTTATTCAATTATTTATATGAATTATTTATGGATTCATGTATATTTTTGTAATCTGTAAATTATAATCCAATACTGTTATTACTACTGCTACACAAATTGTTCTGTGGCCATAGAGTACTCTCTCAGTTTACCCTTATTTCCCTTTGATATGTCCCTTTTCATTTTACTTTGAGACCACTTCCTTTCTTTCTAGAACTATCAGATGATCAGGATTGATCTTGTATGTTTTCTGTCCAATTCCTAAAATCAGAGCCCTGATTGCTTTTTTTATAGAATGGTATTTAGAAACCACGTTATATTATTTGGGTGTGTTCATTGAGGCTGTGTCATCACTCTTTCTAGACCTATTCAGTAGACAAAGACAGGAAAGCCATGTTTATGTAATAAATATGTATACTGACATATTTGTAATTAGTTTTCATTTATCTGTGTGTATATTTAATATAACATATGTGTATATACATATTTACACACATTTTTAAACCTATGGACAAAAATAGTTACAAAAACCATTTTTAATGTCTTTGCTAATTGTAACGTGTCCATTCTGGTTGTATTTTCATTAATTTAATATTCACAGTGTGGTTTATATTTTCATGGTTTTTGCTACACAGTGTAAGATATTGTGAATCTTTATGTGTGATGGCTATTTTTTTATATCTTAGACACTTCTGAGCTTTTTGAGGATAGTAGATTCAATTAATTTACTTGGAATAGGTTGATCTTTGTTAGTATTATTATTTTTTATACTTTTAGGTCTATTCAGTGTGGTCCTCCTTTTAAAGTTCATTATTCCCTACTACCTAGATAAAACCTTCTTAAGTATTCTACCCAGTGTTCCATGAATTAAGAGATTTCCCAGCCTGGATGGTGAGAATAGATGCAGCCCTGTTTGAGCACTGGGCATTATTTATTTTAATTCTTTGAATGCTCATTTGCAAAAAGCTAAATGAACAATGAGGGGAAAAATATATGCATACATTTATGATTGCAACTTAACAGCATGGATCAATTATTTAAAGAAGACAGACAACTGTGGTATAAATAACTTGTTTGCTCCTAGTCAATGACCTTGCCTTTTGTTTTTAATATAGTCAACTTTGACATTGCCTTGAACCCTGGATCCCTACTGAGCTGCATCATGTTGGCAATTTTACCCCCTGCATCCAAACTCAAGGGGAACAGCACAAGTTTTCAATAGACTAATCAAAGTCACTTCCATGCTCTCTAGGAGAGCAAATTAAGTTGATCATTTTCATTGCTCATATGCAAATGCTGTTGCACTAAAAATCCAAAATACACAATGCATAGGTTGTATTCAATGTCAGCATTTTAATATATTCTTATAGAACAACCCACACATTGCTTTTAAATTTACACATAATTTACACATAATTACACATAATTACACATAATTACACATATGTTAATTTACACATATGTTAAATTTTAGTGTAGTACTATTAAGTAAAAGAGGTATGTTAAGTAACTATAGACAGGTTTTTGCATTTTAAAATGCTATTGGATATTTTAAATAGTCTATATTTTTATAAGATTTACAAGCATATAAAGTGGAAGAGCCAATGGAAAAACGTAATATTAAATGTAAATATTACCATTGCAATTATTTTCAATTCATGTCTCTTTAGTATCCAAGTAAAGCAGACACATTTGTGTGATATGAAGTTAATGTTATAAATAATGCATATCAACATTACTATACATTACGGTTACAGTTTATAAGACCTTTACAATAAAAGTAGAACCTCTTTGAATGAAGGAGACTTAAACATAAACATGCATATCTTGCAAAAATTCGTGAAAGGAAAGGAAACATCATACTTAAAATTTCATTTGAAATATCTCCAATATGAGAAAAAAGAGTGGTTAGTTGTTTAAATTTCATTTTGATCCAGTGCATAAGAAATCTCTCACAAAGGTAGCTATAGTTAAAATATGAACACAATTACTTCCTTGGTATGATACAAACTGTACTTACTTTCTAAAAGAAAAAGTAAATAAATTATATTAATAAGCCATATTATTTCCTCTGAAGGAATTATCTCCCATATTAGCATTCATTTTTTTCTTAAAATGTAAATAAGAAATAACATTTCATAAAATGCAAAAATATTGTTTTCTTAAAATGTAAATTTTCTTAATATTATTTGTATTTAAGGACCTACAAAAAGAAGGCCACACCAGTGGCCTGGCCATGTCACAAACCTAAACTGAAGTCAGCCTGCACTTAAGAGAAATGCTTCACTGTCAAGAAAACAGCCTACACTAAATGTAGGAAAATTTGGGTGCAAGAAGATGCTCATGTCCCTAAATGAGTAATTCTGTGGCCTAAGTCACCAGTTAAAATACCATCTTTAGCTAAAGACAAAAAAGGGAAGGTTGTAGGAGAGGCCAGTTGTTGACAGTGTTCCAGGAAAAGTAAGCTAAACAAGGATTAGGTTTGTAATGGAGATTTAAGTCTGTGCATTCTCTGTTGATTAGATTCTCTTGTGATTTAGAATTATTTTTCTCTTCCTGGTACAGAGAGAAAGACACCCTTAGCAATGGACATATCTTCTATAAATGTTAATTTCTCTTACAAAAGGATAAATTTCTCCTCTATTTTCAGAGCTCCTCCAATGTCTACTGTTTCTCGAAACAGTTCAAAATAATCTTTAAGCCAAAGAGGTATATTTCAGGATGGGACATCCTGCTATCCTTCACAGTATTAACGTTTATGTAAATTTGGCTAATGCCCTAAAATGCTTGGAGAGTAATGGGCAGGGTTGAAAAGAGTCAGTTAAAGTGAAAATTGCTATTTTTTGCTTATTTATTTATTTCTTTTTATTTTGTATTGGTATATAACCAATTAACAATATTGTGATAAATAGACATTTCTCCAAAGAAGACATACAGATGGCTAACAAACACATGGAAAGATGCTCAACATCACTCATTATTAGAGAAATGCAAATCAAAACCACAATGAGGTATCACTTCACACCAGTCAGAATGTCTGCGATCCAAAAATCTGCAAGCAATAAATGCTGGAGAGGGTGTGGAGAAAAGGGAACCCTCCTACACTGTTGGTGGGAATGCAAGGTAGTACAGCCACTACGGAGAACAGTTTGGAGATTCCTTAAAAAACTGCAAATAGAACTGCCTTATGACCCAGCAATCCCACTTCTGGGCATACACACAGAGGAAACCAGAATTGAAAGAGATACATGTACCCCACTGTTCATCGCAGCACTGTTTATAATAGCCAGGACATGGAAACAACCTAGATGTCCATCAGCAGGTGAATGGATAAGAAAGCTGTGGTACATATACACAATGGAGTATTACTCAGCCGTCAAAAAGAATACATTTGAATCAGTTCTGATGAGATGGATGAAACTGGAGCCTATTATACCGAGTGAAGTAAGCCAGAAAGAAAAACACCAATACAGTATACTAACACATATATATGGAATTTAGGAAGATGACAATGATGACCCTGTATGCAAGACAGCAGAAAAGACACAGATGGGTATAGTGGACTTCTGGACTCAGAGGGAGAGGGACAGGGTGAGATGATTTGGGAGAATGGCATTGAAACATGTATACTATCATGTAAGAATCAAATCGTCAGTCTATGTCTGATGCAGGATACAGGATGCTTGGGGCTGGTGCACTGGGATGACCCAGAGAGAGACGGTATGGGGACGGCATGTACACCCGTGGTGGATTCATGTCAATGTATGGCAAAACCAATACAGTATTGTAAAATAAAGTAAAAATAAAAAATTTAAAAAATAAATAAATAAAATATCATCCAATTAAAAAACAACAACAACAACAACAATATTTTGATAATTTCAGGTGAACAGCAAAGGGACTTAGCCATATCTATACAAGTATCCATTCTTCCCCAAACCTCCCTTTCATCCAGGCTGCTACATAACATTGAGCAGATTTCCATGTGCTGTACAGTGGTCCTTACTGGTTATTCACTTTAAATATAGCAGCATGTACCTGACCTTCCCCAAATCCCTAAATGTACCTTCCCCTTGGCAACCATAAGTTCATTTCCTGTTTTGTTACATTCATCTGTATCCTCTCTTTGAGATTCCACATATAAGAGATGTCATATAATATTTCTCCTCTCTGTCTGAAACTGTATAGGTCCATTCATGTTGCTGTAAGTAGCACTATTTAAGAGAATTGCTATTTTTTTAATAGGTTCATATATGCTTATTAACTGGTTAGTGCCAGTTTGAATAGTTCTGTGAACTTATTGACTTATTCCCATGCCAATAACCAAAATTATTTACTTGCACTTAATGATCAACTATTGACTGAAAGACTAATCCATGTATTATGTTAGGCAGTTACCAACAGCATGCCTATCTCTCTACAGAGTTAATGTTTTCTGTATGTGTAACATAGTTCAATATGCAAGATTCAGCTATATGTTTTCTTTTCACCTTAAAATATGTTTAATTTTATTTAAATATATTTAAAAGCACATTTATTTTTCTAACAATAATTGCTTGACAAAAAAGCATACAATGGCTTTCCTGGTGGCTCAGGTGGTAAAAACTCTGCCTGCAATACAGCACACCTGGGTAGAGTCAGATAAGACTGAGCGACTTTCACTTTCAAAGTATATAAAATATTAAATGTTGAAATGGAATATATAGTGTTTTGGTAGTGGTAGTTTAGGGCTCAGTCATGTCCAACCCTTGCAACCCCATGGCTCCTCTTTTCATGGAATTCTCCAGGCAAAAATAATGAAATGGTTTGTCATTTCCTCCTCCAAAGGATCTTCCTAACCAAAGGACGGAACCCAGGTCCCTGCACTGCAGATGGTCTCCTGTATTCTTTACTGAGCCACCAGGGAAACCCTACTTTTTATTTGGGTTGTAAAAACTAGGTTGTCCCAATATATTCTTCAGAGATAAGCTTTGGTTTTTTTATTGCAATATATCAATTTATTTTTCTATTCAATCCAGAACAATTTCACAATCAAATGTGAAAGACTTGAACATAAGACCTTAAACTATATTTCAGGAAGCATTATCAGGGCTCTTCCCTCCATTGAAGTTTATTGAAAAAGATCTTTACTCTTCTGGACTTTTTGGCTGTTTTCAATTTCTGTTTCACAGTGGGCTTTTAACATATTAAAGCTCACTCTATGAAGTGAGTTTAAGAATATATTCTTCAAACATTCCTAAATTCTATCTATAATCCAGCTTTTCATTTTCAAGATCTTTGGTAATCAAATACCTCAATAAATTTAATGAATCCATAGACCTCTCTGAGTTCTCCAGTAGATCTGTCTCCACACCCTTTGGAAGAAAAAGAACAAAATCTAGAAAGAAAATCAACAATTCTGGAAAACATTTACTAAGTGTCCTCTTTATAAAACATCAACTAGATGTTGATATTTTGAATAGTAAGCGTTTCCACACCTGAACCATTGCTTGTATTCAGTAAGCATCTAAATAATGTGTATTTGCCTTGTGAATCCAACATGCTACTCTATAGCTGAAACAGAGTTAAACGTTTTATCCTCAATGTCTCAATGGTACACAGTGTCATGAGTTTCATTTCACTTTGAATGACTTCTAATAGTGTATATGCCTTCATCTGTAGATGCCTCCATCTTTGACGTCCTAACTAAAATAAAGCCCAAATCTTCTTTAATGTCTTGCTCTTGTGGGATCTGACAACTCTTTATCACAGATTGAATTTCCTTCACTGTCATTCCTGGCTATTTTCCTTGGTTTCTGTGATAAAATGTAATTGAGCATGTGATGGTTCAGATGCTCTACTCCAAGATTGGCTGGGGCATTTCTCCCTGGCAGCTGTGGGTCCCTGAATAATCATTCTAGTCTATAAAGCACAGAGACAAATCAGTCAGAGGCCCTCAAAAGGAGACCACTATTCCAGTTCCACAGACCATTTTATCAGCACTAGGGGTGCTGGTCTTCAGAGTCCTCACCACAGTGCATAGGTGGGAGGCATCTCAGGGAAATCAGTTCTCCTGGCCTTGAACTTTGACTTCCTCCCTTCCAGACAGGCCTACTCTGCTCTTGGTGTAGGTGCTGGGTTGCCTGATCATCCACTTTGAACTTTGGCTACATGGGACAGCCCAGTACATCCATTTATCAGAAGGACACTGACACCTCTCCTCCTTGTTTTGCTTTCATTGGTATCACTAGCTATAATCTCATATCTTCTATTAAAATCTAGCATATCAAATATGTAGAAGTCTTCTTACATAAATACCTCTTTAACCTGCAAGTAGGCTGTCTCTTTTATTTCACTGTAGTATGATATATCAGAGTAAGTCTGTACAATTATAGGTATATTGTATTTCTTAAGGGATATTTTTAGTAACCTGAAGACTAAGAGTAGTCTTCTGTATCTCTCTTGTCCATCGTTCTCTGTCTTCCTCTGTTTATTCTTGTCTTCTTTCTTGGAATATTATAGAATTTAGAACTCTCTCTAAAGTCTAAAACTTGTCTAAACAAAATTTCTCCAAGTTCTTCAATGGGTATGTTATTTTCAGTATTTATTTTAAATTATTATTTAAAATCTTGGCAGGGCCTGAAAATTTGCCTTTGCTTACTTTGCCTTTGCCCATTGCCTTTGCCAATCATATATAACTGTGTTTAGGTACTTAATTAACATAGCTAATTTAAATTATTGTCTTTAATTTTGATTGATAGGTAGATAGACAATGGATATAAAAAAGTGAAGTTCAAATCAGAACATATTTTTCTGCTGTTTCAATCCATAGTTCTTTAAAACATCCTCAAACACTTTTAATTGTATATTTCCTAAACATCGGGAGCTTTTATTTAAATTTAACTTTGTTATGTTGCATAGGATGTATTTGTCAGGAGAAAAAATGTAAGTATAATTGGAAATAATAAATCAAGTAGACTCATGCAGCCAGGAGACAACCACCTCTGTGTATAACCTATGAGAAGATCCATATGACAATAAATATCTACAACTTTGCAAAACTGAAATGATCATAAAAAACATGTATTAGGAAAATTCAAAGATGATTTTTATTCAAATATTTTTACACAATTACATGTGGCTTTTGATCTTCAGCATTGCGGAAAAATGCTATCAAATTTCAAAAGTTAGGTAAAATTTCCTTTGTTCACTCAAGCTATGTCTTGAAGCATCTTAGATTAACAAGACGCTTATTGCGTATTTTCTGGTTTAAACTGTTGAAATGACATGTCTTGAATTTTAATTTTTGGCTTTCCATAAATTTCTGCATTGTTTCAGTTTAGAATATTCTTTTTAGAAAGATAATGTCCATCCCCAAGGAAATTAAATCTATATCTTCTTTAAAGATTCAGTAGGGAGTAGTTGTTTTGTAAAATGGCACATCTTATTAATGTATTTTTCTCATGGAAATAGTGACATGTGTCTCAATGGCCACACTTGAGTTCCCTGCTGCTATTATAAATGACTGTGAAGCCATTTCCCTGGTGGAAATAGCTCTAGGATTGACATTTCATTTTAATGAAAGGAGCTGGTGTTCCTCCAAATGCAACAAAACTAAAAGCCTTCCATCTATTCTCCACATATATTAAGGATCTTAAGGGAATAGGAACTGAAACGCAGCTTGTGCGGAAGAATTCCTTTTCTAATTGTAGCGTTTTGTACCAATCATATATAACTGTCTAGGTACCTAATGGCTTTCATACCTAATATGAAAGATTGAAAGTAATGTTGAATTTTTTAAGTAAAGCATTTAGTTGAAACTAATATTTTTCTAAAGATATAATGAATCCTACTCTGACTGATGTTAGACAAAGTATATTTTATGGACAATTAATTTGCTGATAAGTTAAGAAAAATATATTTCTCCCCAATCAGGACTTTGTTTCCTGATTTGATCTTATAAGCTTGCATTAAAAATTAACTCTTAACCAATTATTCATATACTGTACTAAGCATAAATTAATCTATCTTCTTCCATTTTACAGAGGCTTATGCTGCTTTATAAATGTATTTTACTTATAATGGTGAAATGAGAAGGTAGACACATTTTTTTTTTCTGATTGCCAGGAATTGAAAACTTCACAGTTTAAAAACCTGAATTTATTTTCTTACTCTTAGCAGTCACATGATGAAATAAAGTAACTTGCTGTCATACTTTATCCAGTAGGACTCATTAATTTTTTCCGTATGTCAATCAGTGATTTTGCCAATGTATTAAAAATATTTATGTGTTCATTCTTCCTTTTAATCGTTATTGCATGTTTAAATGACTAAGCACTATATAAAATAACCCATATAAAAACTGAGCTTTAAAAGTTCTATTGTTAGTTAATTTTTTTATCAGTTCTGTTCTCATAATGCATAGTCAAAAGTATATATGAAAAGGATAACTAAGTGAGTGTCTAAACATTTGATAACATTCATCTGTTAAGGCATTTCATCAAACTCACCAGATATCTTCTCCTTTTAAACTCTGTAAGTTCTTTATTAAAATGATGGAAAATTGAAACAGATCTATGTAATAAATAGTTCATTTTAATTACCTCTTATTTTAAGTCTATGTATTTTAAAATAAAAATGACTGTATTTATAACATTTTGAAATAAAGTTATTAACAAACAACTATTGATCGATTTTCCTGGTTAAATGGAATTTCTCCAGAAAGGTTAAAACATTTATAAAAGTTAAAATTGATAATGATTTTTGTATGGTGATATTCAGTTCAGTTATGCAATTGCATGCAATCTAACTTAGTACCTGATTTTTGCTGCTTTTACTTGATTCTCAGTTTCCTATCGTGTACATGCCTCAAGGAATTGACACAAAATTTTCTTTCTAATTAGTTCTTGGTGTAAAAATTCCAACTACTCATCTGTTTTCTTGGACAGACTAAACTCTATAAAAACATGGAGAATTAAAAGATTTTATTACTTTGTTAAGTATATAAATATTTAACGCCAGATATAAAAGAATAACCTTGCTCTCTTCATCTCATTATATAATTTACAAGGTAGAGTGAGTATTTTTTCCATAAATTGCCATATTCTATTTTAAAGTTAGATCAACTTCTAATATTTTACCCTTTGAGTTTTTATTGTCACATCTTTGAGTGTTTCTTTTATGTGAGATTTTGACTGGCATCAGTTTCTCTGAAATATCTTTATCATTTTTGTCGCCATCATCTTTATTGAATAAATTCACCTTCTCTAAAGTTTCCTGACTCCAGTCTCTAGGATAATTGTAGTATCAACATTCCCATGGTTGTGTTTCTTCTATAACTCCATTTACCTTATATTTGAATGGCACTTCCAGTGTTGGCTCTTCTTGGCTGAAATTTTATCGGTTGGCCACTTCCTTCTTTTAGTTATCTATTTTTGTAAAAGGTCACTTGGGTTTATCACTGGGAAACCAAAAGGCAACACAATTTCATATTTTATGTCTTTGTTGAACTGAGCAAAAGATAGGCAATGGTCAATTGCCATCCAGCTCTGAATTGCACAACTGCCAGTAATCATGATGAACAGTTAACTTATGAAGTGATGCCTGCCTTGGAGAACTAGCTGTGAAATGTGTGCTTTATGCAACTGAGTACAGTTAAGACACTTAGATAACAATTTTGGACCATATTTTTGAGGGAGGAATAATTTTAACGAACAAATTTGGGCCATATTTGGTAAGGAGTGATTTTAATTAACATTGAGAAGTAGAATTTAGGAACATCAAGACCATGAAAAATGAGAATTGGTTGTACAAAATTTCAGATGGAAACAATTTAAAAAACCAAAATATGCATTATTTTTGTGTTCTGCGTGTTTGCACTGAAGAATGACTCCGTTACACAATAGCAAAATATATCCTATTCCCTCTATTTAATCAAAAAGAGGTTTTATAGGTGGTTTAATATTCCTCCATGTCTCTAATCCTGTCCATTCTTAATGAGTTATTGTATGCATTTCAAACGTTTGACAGACATAGAGCCTTAGCTATCAAGAAAAAGTGATTTTATAGTAATCTTTTCAGTTTTCCTTACATATATTTGAAATCTGTGCTGATTTTTGCTTCAGTTCAGTTCAGTTCAGTTGCTCAGTCATGTCCAACTCTTTGCGACCCCATGAATCGCAGCACGCCAGGCTTCCCTGTCCATCATCAACTCCCTGAGTTCACTCAGACTCACGTCCATCGAGTCCGTGATGCCATCCAGCCATCTTATCCTCTGTCATCCCCTTCTCCTCCTGCCTCCAATCCCTCCAAGCATCAGAGGGATAAGTCAACTCTTCCCATGAGGTGGCCAAATTACTGGAGTTTCAGCCTTAGCATCATTCCTTCCAAAGAAATCCCAGGGCCGAACTCCTTCAGAATGGACTGGTTGGATCTCCTTGCAGTCCAAGAGACTCTTCAAGAGTCTTCTCCAACACCACAGTTCAAAAGCATCAATTCTTCGGCGCTCAGCTTTCTTCACAGTCCAACTCTCACATCCATAGCCTTGACTAGACAGACCTTTTTTGGCAAAGTAATGTCTCTGCTTTTCAATATGCTGTCTAGGTTGGTCATAACTTTTCTTCCAAGGGATAGCGTCTTTTAATTTCATGGCTGCAGTCACAATCTGCAGTGATTTTGGAGCCCCCCAAAATAAAAAGTCTGACACTGTTTCCACTGTTTCCCTATCTATTTCCCATGAAGTGATGGGACCAGATGTCATGATCTTTCTTTTCTGAATGTTGAGCTCTAAGTCAACTTTTTCACTCTCCACTTTCACTTTCATCAAGAGGCTTTTTAGCTCCTCTTCACTTTCTGCCGTAAGGGTGGTGTTATCTGCATATCTGAGGTTATTGATATTTCTCCTGGGAATCTTGATTCCAGCTTGTGCTTCTTCCAGCCCAGCATTTCTCATGATGTACTCTGCATATAAGTTAAATAATCAGGGTGTCAGTATACAGCCTTAACGTACTCTTTTTCCTATTTGGAACCAGTCTGTGTTCCATGTCGAGTTCTAACTGTTGCTTCCTGACCTTCATCCAGGTTTCTCAACTTCTTATAAACTCACATAGATCCTGTTTCTCTTGCAATGTCTCATAAACAAAACAACAAATACATCCAATTTTGGTACACACTTAGTGTTTAGGTCATCTTCATTCAGTTCCTTGCTTTTTCCTATTGATGTCCACAACAACACACATATATGATTTAGTGTTTATCACAGGTGGACTTCCCTGGTAGCCCAGCTGGTAAAGAATCCACCTGTAATACAGGAGACCCTGGTTCAATTCCTGGATCAGGGAGATTGCCTCGAGGAAGGCAAGGCAACCTATTCTGGTATTCTTGCCTGGAGAATTCCACGGACAGAGTAGCCTGGCCAGCTATAATCTATGGGGCCACAAATAGTCGGACACGACTAAGCACCGCACAGCACAGCACATCACAGGTACTCTTGCCAGAGTCGAAATGGAAACTGAAGGAAAAAATTATTCTGCCACTCTCAAAGAACTGTATTTTGTTCTTAAATCCTTGCAACCAATCATTGGGAGATGTAACTGATGAAGAAAATGCTTTCTCCCAGTGGGAACAGATTTTTTGATAGGTGAGGCAGTTTTAGTCATGGGTTTAAAGTACTCTTGTGAGATTTGGTTTATGCAGTCTCTTGTCAGGGTTCCCTCACATAGAGTGTAAAGTGGCAGGAAGTCATCAAGCTAATGTCTGGTTAGAAAAATTTTGACAGTAATCTAGTGGCAGGTCAATATCAAATACAGCAGCAGCAAGGCAGGGATTAAGGAACACAGGTCAGGAAAGTCAGTGTCACTCTCAAGTACAGGCAAGTTGGTGAACATGTAGTAACTGATAACTCCTTTCTTCAGCTTTGGCTCTTAGTCACTAATTCTGTTTCAAGTTCCTCAAATTCAGAGTAACACTAAAAACCTTAATCCACACCAGTTTATGTAATGATCTATTTGGAGTCTCTTAGGCAAATAACATGAAAAGAGGAAGTTACTCAACTTGACAATTCTCAGTCTCAAGGTCCAGATTTTTTCTGTGTTGTAGCTGCATTTCCCTCAAATGCTGTTTTATTCTCTTCTAAGTTTCTGTGGAGAATGTTGTCACTGCTAATACTTTTAATACTGCAGTAACATTAGATGTAAATAATCTCAAAAGAAGGCACATTAGTGGCAAAGGCAGAGACTGCTCAAGAAAAACCAAACACTTGGAATGCAATCAAGCATTTTCCCCTTTACTTACCTCTCTGTCCCATTTCTGGAATTATAAATGACAAGTAATACAATTTCTATAAACTGAAGTAGAAAAACATACGTAATGAACTACAGATTGAAATCAAGTCTAACTATAGATATAAATTGAGTCATTTAGCTATTCTAAATGAGTAACTTCCTCTTTTCATGTTATTTGCCTAAGAGACTCCAAATAGATCAGTACATAAACTGGTGTGGATTAAGGTTTTTAGTGTTACTCTGAATTTGAGGAACTTGAAACAGAATTAGTGACTAAGAGCCAAAGCTGAAGAAAGGAGTTATCAGTTACTACATGTTTTAAAGACAGTAAAATAGGGGACTGACCTACTGGTCCGGTGATTAAGACTCCGTACTCCCAATAAAGAGCGTCCATTTTTGATCCCTGGTCAGGGAACTAGATCCCATGTGCTGCAACTAAAAATCCAGTACAGTCATATATATATATATATATATATATATATATATATATATATATATATATATAATAGTAAGAGAGCTGTGGCTCAGGCAATAAAGAATTTGCCCGCAATGCAGGAGATGTGGGTTGAATCCCTGGGTTGGGAAGATCCCCTGGAGAAGGAAATGGCTACCCACTCTAGTATTCTTGCCTAGAGAATTCCATGGACAGAGGAGCCTGAAAAGTTACAGTCTGTGTGGTTGCAAAGAGCTGGACATGGCTGAATGACTAACACTTTCATAGAAGTAGTTTTCTGAGTCCCTGATAGCTCAGATGGTAAGGAATCTGCCTATAATGCAGAAGACCCAGGTTCAATCCCTAAGTCAGAAAGATCCCCTGGCGGAGGCAAGGCAAACCCACTCCAGCATTCTTGCCCAGAGAATCCCATGGACAGGGGACACTGGTGGGCTACAGTTCATGGGTCCATGGGGTCAAGGACATAAATGCTTTTCTCCTGTCTCAGCCAGAGAGAAGCTAGTTCTAAGAAAGCCACTTACAAAAAATATATATAAGAAGTTGAGGCTAATGTCCTATTTCCTGGCTTGTCTAATAATGAGCTTCACCATCTAAGTGACTACTGTCCTTGGGAGATTTTTTTTTTTTTAAGAAAATTTCACTTTCATTTATAATTTGGGAAAACATGTATTACATAAACAGTCACATATACCTTAAACATAAGTTCACAATGGCAACATTTTGCAGTTTAATTTTGTCTCAACAAGCCACAAAATGTTTCTCAAAAGTGAGAAAAAAAAAATTCTTCATAGTCTGCCAATGAAGGGCATCAGTAAAGATAACCCAAAATAGATGATGATCTTATGTTCCTCATTATCAGTTTAAGCAAAAACGGGAGTAGCTCCTAAAGAGTACAGTAAAAAGCCTGCCCACCTAGCTGTGAAGTCTTTCTTTGTCCATTCCTGGGCACCAAAGAACTATTCTTTTACCTCACTATTTCCACCTGGCATTTTCTTTATAACATTATACCTTATTCCTTATAGTCGCTGATTTCCAACAAGCTGGCTAGATTCTAACCATCCTGCATTTTATCAGGAACCTATTCACAGGGAGAGAACTAGATATGCAGACTTAGAGAATGGACATATGGACAAGGGTTGGGGGCAAAACAGAGAGTGAGATGAATTGGGTGATTAGAATTGACATAAATACACTACCATGTGTAAAATAGGTAGCTAGTGGGAAGCTGCTGTACAGCACTGGGAGCTCAGCTCAGTGCCCTGTGATGAGCTAGAGGGGCGGGATGGTTGGGGGAAGGTCTAAAAGGGAAATAATATGTGCATACGTATAACTGACTCACTTTGTTAAAGAGAAGAAACTAAAACAACACTGTACAACAGTTATACTCAAATTAAAAAAAGCCCTGAATTACAAAAGAAAGATGAATAAAGTATTGCCTAACTTTATTAATATATGCTTTAGACTTCTACCTACTCTCTTTAATTTTTTTTATTGTTGTACAGTTAGTGTACAATATTATATAAGCTTTAGGTGAACAACATACTGATTTACAATTTTTAAAGGTTATTCCACTTATAACATATTGGCTACATTTCCTGTGTCAAACTTTTATTTTTGTAGTTTATTTATTTTATACATTTCTATCTGTTATCCCGTACCCTTATATTGCCCTTCCCTTCTACTCTCTCCCTACTGGGAACCACTAGCTTGTTCTCTGTATGTGTGAGTCTGTTTCTTTTTTGTTATATTCACTAATTTATTTATTTTATTTTCTTATTCCATATATATCTATATCATATGATATTTGTCTTTCTTTGTCTTCCTTATTTCACTTAGCATAGTAGCTTCCAAATCCATGTAAATGGCAGAATTTCACTTTTTTCTGGCTGTGTAATATTCCATTGTGCATATATACCACATCTTTATCCATTTATCTGTTGATGGACACTTAATTTGCTTCCTTAGCTTGGAGACTGTAAACAATGCTGTTATGAACAGTGTGGGGCATGCGTATTTTCAGATTTTGTTTTTATCAGGTATATACTCGGGAATGGGATTGCTGGTCTGTTTTTGAAAAACTTGCACGCTGTTTTCCATAGTGGTTGCACCAATGTATATTCCTACCAACAGTGTACAAGGGTTCCTTTTTTTATAAATCCTTGCCAGCATTTATTAATAATAGTCTTTGAATCATAGCTATTCTGACTGATATGAGGTGATATCTCATTGTAGTTTTAAGCTGAATTTCTTGATGATTAATGATGCCAAGCATCTTTTCATGGAAGATATTGATATATGACTCCTGAATTTGAGGAATGGTTCTAAACAGGGAGACTGCTTCTTCCCAAGATGCAAGGTTTGAAGAAATGACCCATTCACTTTTCTTTTGGCTGGGCTTTAAAACCTTAAGTGGGTCAGTCACACCTCCTTCTTACACCTGGCCTCTATCCCCAATATGGACACTCTCCCACTTCACTGGGCTTTCACACACATGATCAGCACCCAAATGTCTGTATATTGAATACCATGACAATATGATAAATGAATACTGATGTCTCTTCATGCTTTAATTTACACTTCTTAATTAAGAAATAGTTTTCATATATTAATTGAATGTTTGTGCTTATTTTATATGAAATGATGATTCATGTATTTTCCTTCTTTTTATAGAAATGGTTATTTCTTTTTATTATGTTGATTTATAACTGCTATTTATCCTTTAGATTTAGTTAGCCTTTATCTGTCAGATATGGTACATATTTGCAGTATGCCATTTAGCATTTATTTTTGGTATTTTTTTTAACCAAAGATCTATTTCATTATTATGTAGACAAACATATCTTTCTAGATTTTGAAGAATGCATTTCTACAAAATACAAATTGATGAGGATAATTATACATAAATTGGAATATAACATGTATATAATCTAGCATTATAATAAATATAGTGATGAAACATTATCATTATTATTATTATTGTCATTTCCACATTATTGATAACTTTTCCCAACATCATTTATTGGAGAGTGAAACTTACCTCTGCTAATACCAATTTTATCTCTATCTGATAATAAATTATCTCATATATATAATTATTTTAGCTACTTCAGTTGTTTTTAATTGATTCATCTATTCCTCAGTACTACAAAGCTTCAGTTACTATAGTTTTATATTATACTTTATTTTTCTAGTAGTATACCTTCTTGTTAATCTCTTTTTCCTTGAATTTTCATGGTTATGTGTATTTGTCTATCATTCACTTACTTTGCTAAATGAACTTTAGAATTATTTGGTTAACTGTTTCCTCTCCCAAAATTTATATTGATTTTTAAATTTGATTGCTATGCATTATAAAATAATTCAAAGGGAATTTATAATTTTACAGTTGAGTTACTATTCCTCAATACTTGTAATCCCTACTCATTTATTCATATTACTTATATTTTAATATTTTTCTTCATATTTTTAATTATTATCTTAAAATATGTATATATAAAACACTATAGAGAAAGCCTGGCTATAACTGGAGATATAAACTCTCCTTGATTACTTTTTACAGTTTTTAGCTCTTTGAGGTGTGATTGCTAATGAACATTACAGTTAAGCTGTACAACTTGATGCTTTCATATAAACATACATTCTGAAATGATCACATCAAGCTAATTAACACAACCATCATCTCACATGGTGATCACTTCTTTCCTTTCTTCTCTCTGTCCTTCCTTTTTCCTTCTTTCTTCTTCTTTCTCCATTTTTTCTTAATTTCCATACATACATGTATATATATATATATGTATATATGTCTCATTTTCTTTAAACAAGTTAGTTCAAACTTGTCTCTAGAAAGAAAGAAAGGACACAGGGAGACTATATTCCTGTTCTTTATGAATTGAGGAAGAACTCAGCCAGGAAAGATAGAATCAAACCTACATAGATAAATCTGAAAATTTATAAAATGTATTCACAGAAGAACAGTAACAGCAATTAAACTTACCAGTAAAGTTGCATTAACAGTTTACTTCACTTGCAATTCAAGGAATACAAATTAAATTAAAATATGATATTATAATTACTTTATAGAAGTTGACAACTTAAATAATATATTAATACTCTGGAAATATATCTAGAATTGCTCACAGTAAGACTGTTAAATTAAAAAAAAATGTCCACTGACAAAAGTCAAGTTAAATAAATTATAGTTTAGTTGTATAATGAAATATTGAGAAATTTTAAGCAGATATGGCTAGTTTTAACTGTCCAGGCTTAGGCTTCCATCTGCCTAGATTCAAATTCTCACTTTCACATTTTTGTGAGTACAAGATTAAACTCTCAATGTATCTGTGACTCTATGTCTTCATCAGTAAGAGTAAATAAATTCTGACAGTGGAAGTTGAAAGTGTCAGTTGCTCAGTCTGTCTGACTCTTTGTAATCCCAAAGACTGTAGTCAGCCAGGCTCCTCTGTTCATGAAATACTCCAGGCAGGAATAATGGAGTGGGTATCCATTCCCTTCTCCAGGTAATCATGCCCAACTATCTTATAAGTTGACTATACAGATTGACTGTAATAACACAACTCACAGCTGAGAACAGTTTCTTACTTACCCTTAACATTCACTGTATGGCATCTATTGTTGAAAGAACAATACAGAAATCCTTTTATTGAAAGGAAAATATTTCTAATTTTTCAGTGAATAAAAACAGCTAAAAAAAAAAGGATTTTGCAGCTGTCTTATTCAATGCCAAGAAATAAAAATACTATCGATGGTCATCTGTAAGATATGGAAACTATTTTTGTTATTTTAGTTCCTTTATAAATTAAATTTTCAGTAAGTATACAATGTAATGAAGTAAAATTATCAATATGGTCCAAAGAAGAGAAGGAAAAGCTTTAGTTACTTGAAAAGTGACAATCTCAGTTATTGCTCTGATAAATGGGAAAATAAAATATAAATGTATAGGGAACATTCAAATTGCAATAAGACCTTTTAAAAAAAAATCAAGAATTACATAAGCAAAATTATTAACCAGATCTGTAATATTCCAATTATGTATGTCATGATATCAGAACCATTTGATACAGCCATCAGTAACAGAGCGTGTTTTTCTCTATCAATCTTAGCAACCTAAACTTAGGAGGGGAGAAAAAGAAAAAGGATGATTAAGAGAAAAAATTAACTCAGAGCCTGAGTCTGTGCTCCAAAAGATTGCATAAAACACCTTTTAGTATGCTTCACATGTCCATTTCTTAATGTCTAATTCTTTTCAACATATAATGACCAGAATTATTCACATTATAATGGAACCAAAATGCAAATTACTACCATGCTAGGCAATTCTTTTAGACCATCAAATGAGATGAAAATGTGTGTTATCTTATGTTCACACTATCCTTGTAAAATAACCCAGGGTAGCTCACAAATGAAAGACAAGGAGAAAAAATAATGCAATGGGCTACAAATTTCTTGAGAGGTGATAATCAGCATTCAGCCAAATATAGTGGAGCTCAGTCAAGACGAAGAAAGTGAAAACTATTCAAAACACTTCTGCCCACTTAAATGGTTGGCATAAAGAAAGTTTATTAATAAACTGGCATGTGATGTACTATAATTACCTTTCCAAATTTGTTACTGCATTAAGTACGATTTGACTTATTTCTCAAGATGGGATTTAAATATGTTCTCTATTTAAAATACACACCTTTATAATGTTTCTTTTATTTTCTCCACTGTGGCTCTTTTCCATCTAGCTTTCTCATGTAAATTGCTGGCTGCCTATTATTTGTTGTTGCAGCTATTTGACTTCTTACTTGCTTCTGCCTATTATTTTGTGGTATCTCTCTGGAGAAGGGAATTTTAATAAATTTTATTTTAACCGTATTCTTCATTTTTATTTTTGTGCTAGGAACTTACAAACTTTTATATATTATCATATTTTTTTTTGCTGGAAGCTCTTAATTTCTAATAAATATTTGTCTTTTGTATTACATTTTTATATAATTTTGTTTTTAGAGATATTTCTGCCAGAAGTTGTCATCATTTTTAAGTTGACTTAGTTTAATCTTGCCACTCTACTGTATGGTATAGTTGCAAGGTTAGATCAAAATCATACACAGAGTTATGTTGTTTTCTCCTTATTGAAAGAATACAGCAAATGTTTACAGGTGACCTTGTTTTTCTTTCAGGAGAAAAAAATAATTTAAAATTCATGAAAAACATATGTATCTACATACATATATAGACATATGCACATTACTTTTAAACAATGGCAGTGAATTATATAAAATTAAAAAAAAAATGTCAGTAAAAACATAGTACCATGATGGCAATATATATTCGAGAAATGGTTTACAAAGTGCATCAAAATTATTGATTCGTTATACCTCACACAACTCTACAAGTTAAGCACTCACTGTTATTTACTCTATTTTACATAAAAGAAAACAGAGGCTTAAAGAGGCTGAGTAACTAATGAGGCTACACAGCAAGTAAGTGGCAGACCCCAGGTAGTATAGCTCCAGAGCCCTAATTTATAACTGTTGTTATTATTATTGCATTCCTTAATAAATTAAGCAGTAAAGAAAATCCTTATAATTAGGTATATTTAGAATGAATCCTCTTTAAGAGATAATAGTGGCTCAGATGGTAAAGCATCTGCCTGCAATACCGGAGACCCAAGTTGAACCCTTGGATTGGGAAGATTCTCTGGAGAATGGAATGGCTATTCACTCCAATACTCTTGCCTGGAAAATTCCATGGACAGAGGAGCCTGGCAGACTACAGTCCATGGAGTTGCAAAGAGCCAGACATGGCTGAGTGACATAGTTAATACTTATTAAGAATTTTCAGTGCTAGAATAGTTTTACTTGCATTACATTGAAAAAATCATATAAATTAAAGAACTTAACCTACATAATTCAATAACATAGGTGTGTTTTATCCCCATGTTGGAAATAAGGCACCTGTGGTTTCATGAGACTAAATGATTAACCTAAAGTCACACAGCAAATTATTTTGCAAGTAGTAATGCCGGGAACGATTCTAACTCAGAAAGTCAGGCTCTGGAAGTCACAGCTGTGAGTTAGAGACACCAAGTAACTTTTCTCACTTGTCTTGGTTGCTTGTTACTGATGCAGATATGAATGGGCAGTATCTAATGGTTCAAATCCATATTTAAATTGCTCATTTAGGCTGTGTAGGTTTGTCCTTAACAAAGTCTTTTCCACCTGAAGAGGTGTGATTCCTTTACTACTGGAATCCTTTAAGGTCCTGTGCCAAATTAGTGAAAGCAATCCTAGAACAAAAAGCAAAAATGAACCAATTTCATGATGATAAATATTAGATGGATACTTGAAATAAAAATGTATAGTGAGATCTTGCTAAGAAAAAACTTTTATGCAAATATCAATTTTCATAAACAAATGCAAACACACAAAATTACAACACTTCATAAATGAAACTTCTGAGTGTCTAGGCATTACGCACACACAGGGAATTTCCATTGTATGATTAGGAAATCCACACAGTTCTTTTTTTTTTTTTTTTGCAGTACAAGGCAAATTGATTCATGTTGATGTATGGCAAAACCAATACAGTATTGTAAAGTAAAATAAAAAAAAAATTAGAAAAAAGAGATGAGAGATTAAAAAATATTAAAACTGACACAGAGCAAGAGGATGAATAACAAAACAGAGGGCTATGGACATAAAGATAGAATATAGGAACAGAAACATAAATCTATATATCTGTAATATATATATATATATAAATTTGCCTTGTACACACAGTTCTTTAATTGCTGATGTAGAGTTATATTTGAGTACATTATCTCTTACTTTGGACTACCTTATTCTTTTTTGAAAAGAATTTAGATACTTATTCTTTATTTTAGGAATCTGGCATTATAATGGTATGAAATTGTCAATAGCTAGAAAGAACAGTTTGTGAATATAATCTACATTTAATCTGAGCAATGTGTCAGACTCTTCTTAAGTAATTATGATTAAACATCTCTACTTTGAATTTCTTTTCTTTTTTTTGGTATCAATAATAAAAAAATCTCCTAACTCTACAAAATATGAAGAATTGTCTGGATGATGACTTAAATCTAAATCCTGAAGCTACAAATTAAAATCCTGATTCTCCATCAGTCTTACATGTCTGTGGTACCTGTTCACCCTGCCTTTTGGAAAATGATTTTTGGGAGGAGGGGGGATTCCCTGATCATCCAGTGGTTAAGATTCTGCCTTGCAATGCAAGGGACACTGGTTCTATTCCTGGTCTGAGAAGATCCCACATGCTGTGGAGCAACTAAATACATGTGCCACAACTACTGAGCTCATGGGCCATGCACTTAGATCCCGTGCTCCACAAGAGAAGTCACCACAGTGAGAGCCCTACATATTGCAATGAAGAGTAGCCCCTACTCTTCACAGTTAGAAATGGCAGTGTACAGCAACAAAGACTCAGCACAGCCAAGTAAATAAACCTTTTAAAGACAATTTTTTATTGTTTAAATTCACTAAAATTAAGATCTCTTTTAGATAGATCCATTTGAATCATATTAGATATTTAATAATGGATTGAGAGATGTGTAAAAGAAGGCTGAATTCTAACCCAGGAAAAATGGTTCTTTGTGACACGTGTCTGCAATCTACTCCATCTGCTGGGTTTTTGAATATAGTCTCTATTCCTTGCCCCAACAATTCATCTGTTGATTTATTCATCTGTCGTGTGGCAGGCAGTCTGAATTTGGACTTGGTAACACTCTCAGGAATGATTTCTCTATGGTATGCCAAGACGTTTGATACCATTTTTACCACAGTAGAACTTCCTTCAAAATTATAGTCAATTCTCTCAAACTTTGCCTCAGCTTTATCAACTAAGTCTATGTAATACTCTAAATCCTCTGTTATTTTAATAATCATTTGCCATCTTATATGGTTGTAATTCACAGTACCCAAAATAATTGCAATAGTAGCATCAAAAGTCACTGACCACAGGTCACCATAGCAAATATAATAATAATGACAAGTTTTGAAATATTCTGAGGATTACCAAATATGACACAGAGACATGAAGTGTAAAAGTGCAGCATCTGTGAAGCACTATAGAGCAAAGCACAGTACAATGAGTATACCTATAAATATAATTCTTTAATGTTTCTCAAAAGGAAAGCAGTAGTATAAAAGTTAGCCAAAATATTCACATTATCAAATAAAAATAAATCATGTCACTTATATAGGACTGAATGTATGAAAGAAGAAATGGTTTCATTTAGTAGGTTCATGAAATCTATCTTTATAATAATATTTTTGTAAGAATTCTTTTTATAATAAATTTTATATGGAATTTGGACACTAAATTTGAGGATGGCACATATTAGAATAGTATCTTAAAAATTAAAAAAAAAGAATAATATCAATATAAAAATATGTATGTCAAAATGAAATATCCGGGTTTTAAAATGGTCAGCTATGTTTATTTTGGGGCTTCCTTGGTGGCTCAGATGATAAAGAATCTGCTTACAATGCAGGAGACCTGGGTTCGACCCCTGGGTCAGAAAGATCTCCTGAAGGAAATGGCTACCCACTCCAGTATTCTTGCTTTGAGAATTCCGCAAACAGAGGAGCCAGGCGAGCTACAGTCCATGGAGTCACAAAGAGTCGGACCAGACTGAGTGACTAACACATACACAAATATAAACACGTTTATTTTTACATGAAGTCATAATATTAGCCACTACACAAATCTATTTGCCAGGGAAAGTGCCTTCTTTTTAAATTTTCAAAGTGTACATTTCAATGATTTTATAACTTTTGTTCCACCTAGAGTAATTAATTACTCTGTTTGAATGTGTTTGAGTGTGTCTTTGAAAATAGCAAAAATCTAATTATAGACTATGTTTTACAAGAAAGGTTCTCTAAATATATTTGTAATTAGTGACTATTTGCTAACAGTTATATTTTATTCTATGTATTTTAGTCATTAATGAGTACTGAGTAACAGTATATGATCTGTTCTAGGCATTTGGAAGTGTATGAAGTAGTTACAGGCATTGTGAGTTCTCTCAAAGCATTTGTAGAAATATTGTTTTCTGATTTTTCACCTAAATTATCCCTAGGTAATAGCCCTTCAAGCACAAGTTTCTATGATAAAAACAAAAAACAAAAACCAAAAAAGTGTAATTATATTACTATAAGATTTTGTACATATCTTTTAAATGAAATTAATTTATTTAAAAAATCTAACATAGGGTGGACATTTTGTCTATATTGAAATAAAAATATTTTGTTGTAGTCTCTATCAAAAGATTTTTTAAATCCCTACTTCCTGAACTTAAAAGAGAGTGCCATAGTAAATTTTTGTGTAATAACTTTTATATGCTCTTCTATTTTCAAAGATGTTTTTGAGAAGTACAAATTCTCAGTATTAAATTATCTTATATAATATTTTGTAAATTTAATACATATTTATGTAAAGTAAATTTGTATCATAATGAAATAAAATTATATCATTGTCCAAGGTCATTTAACTCAAGTTTCATTCTGGGTTTAAGACTGTATTTATTCTTTTTGCTATGACAAAATTATGATATTAAGTAAATCTCAAGCATTCTATACTCATAAATTTGATGCAGTGGAAAATATTTCAAAGAACTGCCTCAGTATCATGTCCCATGGAAGACCAAAAATTATACATTTGCATAATTTTCCTACATAGCTGCCCTAAGCAAATGACTATTATAACACCTCACATTTGTGAATTTTGCTAAAAAAGCATTTTGAAATTGAATTTCAATGTTGGAAATCTGTTGACCTTGAAAATATAACAAAAAATTATTTTATCAAGATGAGAATCTTAAGGGTGTTTCGTTCCACATAGACTAAAACTTAAGAAGCTAAAATTTTACTTTATTATGCTTTTCTAAAACCTGTGTTTAAGAACTAAGTTTCAACTTGCATATAAGGACTATTTTTCTTTTAACTTCCAAATATATACAGAAAGAATCTATTCCGTGAATTTCTTACTCTACTTACAACTTAAATCACTTTCTGAGGTATTTTTCATTTGTGTGTAGTTGTATTTATTTAGAAAAAGCAAAACAGTTTTGGAGCCCTAGAAAGTTTATTAGATCTAGTTTGAGAACCATTTAAAACATTTGAAAACCATTTCCCCTACAATTTTAGATTGAAATATACATATAATACATTTTGCTTGTACATCTTTATACTTAAAAAGAGAATGCCAAGTATGTATATATTAAAAACTAAGTCAATAAATATATCAGTTATATGCTATTTGCAGAAGAAAAATAGAAAAGAAATTAGAATCAGAACAGAGGGATCACGAAAGGAGAGGAAAATGAGAGGCACATGTGTGTATTGGAACATGTGAACACACACACAGTGCACAAAAACACCAGGAGTAAAGGTAATAATGAGAAATGCTGTGGTTTTAATGATTCTCTAATGAGAGTTGTCAATTTCTGTTGAAAAAATATTCCTGTTCTTTTTTTAGAAATGTAGATTCTCCAAAAACATTTTTATACAGGAAAAATGAATAACCACTAGAGTGTGAAGTTGAGCAGTAACCTAAATATTTTAGATAAAATAGGTGTGAAATGGAGTATTTTCTGCCATATCAATTAACAAGGATGTCACAGCCTTCCAAATGTGCATTTCTGAGTCCAGGATATCTGGCAGCCACCTGCCACACCCTATGGTGGAACTAAGGATGTGAATAATCAAGAAGCAGGATACAGGTCCCAGATAGCTGAGATGTAAATGAAATGAATAATATCAATGAGCCTAGACACTTGCATCTTCCTCATTCATAGAAGAGAGCTAAGTTCCTTAATTTGAGATACCTGCTGCTGCTGCTGCTGCTAAGTTGCTTCAGTCGTGTCCGACTCTGTGCAACCACAGAGACGGCAGCCCACCAGGCTCCCCCGTCCCTGGGATTCTCCCAGCAAGAACACTGGAGTGTGTTGCCATTTCCTTCTCCAATGCATGAAAGTGAAAAGTGAAAGTGAAGTCACTCAGTCGTGTCCGACTCTTCGTGACCCCATGGACTGCAGCCTACCAGGCTCCTCCATCCATGGGATTTTCCAGGCAAGAGTACTGGAGTGGGGTGCCATCGCCTTCTCCGTGAGATACCTCGTTTTCCTTAATTAACAATAATCTTTGATGTTCAGACCATTTACGCCCTTTGTTGCAAACCTCTATATAACCTGACACTTTACCACACATCCATGGAGCAACTTTCTCTGGGTTATTTGAGAAGCTGTCTCCCAGGCTTGAAGAACTAGACATTTCCACTGAATAAACATAACTCTCAAATTTCAGGGTTAAGGTTAGGGTTACATGTATTTTTTCAGTGGACACAGGCAATAAATGAGAGATTTTGCTTGGGGTTCTTGACTCTGTATTTTAAGGGGAAATTGAGTTAAAGCTAAAGGATAGAATCAGACATGAGGTTTTAACATATCCAGGGAATATACCAATGTGCCATCTTTTCCCATCATGTCAGTAGTTATGGATGACCTTTGAACATACCCATGAAAGCAGCAAAAGATTTTCAGGGTGGAGTTCCTGAAAGCCAATCTCAGATTGTAATCAGTTATAAATGCACATGAAACCCATAGCCTGTACTTATAGTCCTTTTTATTGTAGTGAAAGTATGTGTCCATTTTCTCAGAAAGGATGAATGTCTATGTCTCAGTTTAGTTCAGTTCAGTCAGTCAGTCATGTCTGACTCTTTGCGACACCATGAATTGCAGCACACCAGGCCTCCCTGTCATTTACCAATTCCCAGAGTTCATCCAAACTCATATCCATCGAGTCAGTGATGCCATCCAGCCATCTCATCCTCTGTCATCCCCTTCTCCCCCTGGAGTTGCCATTTTTTTCCCCAATCCCTCCCAGCATCAGGGTCTTTTCCAAGTCAACTCTTTGCATAAGGTAGCCAAATGATTGGAGTTTCAGCTTCAGCATCAGTCCTTCCAATGAACATCCAGGACTGATCTTTAGGATGGACTGCTTGGATCTCCTTGCAGTCCAAGGCACTCTCAAGAGTCTTCTCCAACACCACAGTTCAAAAGCATCAATTCTTCAGCCCTCAGCTTTCTTCACAGTCCAACTTTCACATCTATACATGACCACTGGAAAAACCATAGCCTTGACTAGATGGACCTTTGTGTATGTAAAAAAATTTTGTCTTCCACTGTTTTATATACGGGTCTGGATGAACACATTTTCATGCAGTTTATCTTAACAAGGACAAAGACATTCTACAAGTGGGGAAAGCACCAGCCACATATCCCAGAATGCACTAAGTGGAACATACTGGATTATATCTTTGTAGGTAAGAGCTGATCATGAATTCAATTAAGGACATATGGTTTTTCAGATAGAATTTTGAAATAAATGAATGTGAAGAATGGTGTGTGGTTGTTGAAATATGCTGCTGCTGCTGCTGCTGCAAAGTCACTTCAGTTGTGTCCGACTCTGTGCGACCCCATAGACGGCAGCCAACCAGGCTCTGCCATCCCTAGGATTCTCCAGGCAAGAACAATGGAGTGGGTTGCCATTTTTTTCTCCAATGCATGAAAGTGAAAAGTGAAAGTGAAGTCGCTCAGTCATGTCCGACTCTTCACGATCCCATGGACTGCAGCCTACCAAGCTCCTCCAACCATGGGATTTTCCAGGCAAGAGTACTGGAGTGGGTTGCCATTGCCTTCTCTGATGTTGGAATATAGGTGTCAACAAAAATGGAAAATAGATGTCAACTGGAAATTTTCACAACCTAAAAGTTAAGTTATATTTTATTTGGTGGAACTTTTTTTTAGGACTTCAAGCCCAAGAGGCAGCATCTCAAGCAATTCTGAGAAAACTACTCTGAGGAGGTGATGGGTGGGGAATCTTGGATATATAAAATTTTTCAACAAAGGGAAAGTAGTAACTACAAAGGCTATTGTTAGTAAGAGAAAACTAGATATCTCAAGTTAAGGAATTTAACACTTTTCTATGTATAGGAAAATGCAAGAGTCTGGGCTCACTGAAATCATTTATTTGATATGCACCTAAGCTGTCTGGACTAGTATCCTGTTCTTTCACAATATCCTAACATTACTTGTGTATTAGTTGCTCAGTATTGTCAGTCTCTACTATAGACCTCCAGATTCCTCTGTCCATGGAATTCTTCAAGCAAGAATACTGGTGTGGGTTGTCATTTCCTTCTCCAGGGGATCTTCCTTACCTAGGGATCGAACCCCTGTCTCCCACATTACAGGCAGATTCTTTTCCATTTGAGCTATTCAGAATGCCTCAAGGCTCACCATAGGGAGTAGCTGTAGTCGATATCAGCTAGATGGCAGGTATTCTTTGTTTCCTTCCTGAATTCCCTCAGGGCTCACTAGCTCACCATTGCCAGCTGTGGCTGAAATCTCTGATGACTGTGGCACCCTTTGTTTGCCGACCTCACAGGCAATATTCCATTTCACATAGTGAATATGATTTAGTTTTCTGTGCTTCATCATCTCTTCCTTTTTTTTTTTTTTTCCTTAAAGTCTAGCTTTTCTGTGAGAATGTTCTCTTTGTACAATAGATAATGTTGGTGGGAATGTCACCTTCAGATTTTTCTCTCTGCTGCATCTATAGGATGCTGCGTAAAAATTGAAAATAGTTAGCACTGTCCCTGTAAAAAATTAATAAATGGAGATTTCAATTAAAATAAATTTGGGAGACCAGGAGAACAGCTGGGCCCAACATGGAAAAGAAAGATTTCCTCTTCATGCTTGGCAAGAGTGTAGCCAATGAGAGACTCTTTCAACTCAACCCATGAAAAATCACTATACTTCAAAGTCTTAGTTCCTCCAGTGGGCTCTTTGTTTTCTACAGCCCTCCTGACTTCCCTTTCTTTTCTTTAAAATAATTCTTCTCTCCTTGTTGAAGGGGGTTTGCAAGTGGTGAAACATCATTGCAGACCTTAATTACAATTCTTTGCTGATCTTGAATAAACACCTTTTGGGGAAAAAAATACCTAGCAGTTTATTTGTTTAGGTCAATATCCCACTGTGGCACTGTCTGGATGTTGTAGCCACGCGTTCTGGGAAACAAACTCACTCAGAAGGACAATGCAGATAGTGGAGTGCAGTTTATTAGACCAGCAGGCCGAAAGCAGAGTCTCCTCTTAGCCAAGGACCCCGACCAGCATTTGTGAAAATCTTTTATACCCCATGTATATGTGTCTGAACCCACCACTCAAAATTCCTTGAAACTTACATAAACCAAGGAAAATACAATCCCAATAACCCCATCATTCCTGTGCTATGTGCTCATGTGCTCAAACAGTCAAACAATTAGCCAATAATCAATAAACCTGAGGTTACACTCTGATAGACACAGAAAAATTTATGGCCTGTCTGGAGTAAGGGGTGATTATTGTATGTTTCCTCTTAGGCGAGGAGTAACCTAGATACGATCTTCAAAGTTCCTCTGTCTGAAAGGGGTCTTATCCTTCTGTTATTTTCCTAGGCACTAAACACAGAGTTCAGAGTCCATTGGAAAAGTGGCCGAGCATGATTAGCATGAACAGGCCTAAGATGGAGTCCAGGCCCTATGAATTCCTTCTTCATGGACAAGAGAAGATTTATTTGCTTTGATCAGCCACATCTCTTGACCTGCTCTATTAATTCTTTTTCCTTCTACTCTGCTAAGTTATGACCCTCTAAGTTTTGAATAACTTCCATTCTAATCGTCATTATCCATAGAAAATCTCTGGTTTGTGCAACCAAAGACATAAAGACATATTTGTGGTTTTATTTTCTATCAGTGCTTTATGTTGTTTACACTATACTTTTGTCTTCAGATTTTCTAAACAAATATTTAATTGCACATACTGGCTATATTCATTTCTTCCCAGAAAGTTTAATTTAATAAGTGTCTAAGCTCTGCTAAATTTGAAGCTAGATTTTTTAGCTTTTCTTTAAAATAATGTTTCTTAGTAATGAGTCCAACATTTCACAACCATTTTCAAATTAATCAGTACAACATTTGAGTTGGCTTCATTTGATCACTAATGGTGATACATGTGACAGGTCTTTTAGAATCTCATCAAGCAGTCATTTCTCCTTTTCCTTTTAGCTTTCAGAACTATGATTTTGTTTCTGCAGCCAAGGGCTTATCCCAGGCATATCATTATAATTGTACTTTGTTTTGATAATTATTGGTCTAGAAAAGTTTATGAATACTTCTGGTCAATGAGACCTAAATGGAACTTTGTAGCTGAGCTTTGGCTGAAGATTTTGTTCTCTGGTTTAAAGCGTGAAACACATGAGGATGATGCCCTTCTTTTCAGCTTTCAGCTATTGAGTGAGTGGTGAGCTAATTAGAACTGCTTTAGCCCAGAGAGGATATTGTAAGGATGACATTCAGCTAGAGAGATGAGAAGGGATTGAGTTTGCACTGTTTTTGGTTTGTTCATTTTGTTTTTGTTTTTGCCCATGCCACATGGCATGCTGGACCCTGGAATTCTACTTCCTCTGACCTGGGATTGAATCCAAGCCACATCAGTGGAAAGTCAGAGTCTTAACTATTGGACTGCCAGGGAAGTCCCTGCCCTGTTGTTTTTGAGCAATTAAAAGTTACATCTGCCTAGTTCCACAATAGTAAGTAAGATTTCTGTATTTGCTGGTGAAGCTTGGCCCTGTGCAAACCTATGGAGTATGTTCTTAATAAAGTCTACATATGACTACTGTCCACCAAAATGGGACTTTGTTTCTCTCACAATGGAAAGTGCAGCACATACTTGTGGTAGTGAATGTGCTGGACCAAATAAGAGATGATAAAATACCTTTACTGTATACATTACTCTTACTAAGTATTCTTTTGCTGTAGCATAATTACAGCAAAAGCATGCTAATATGTTAAAAAAAAATCTGAGGAAAAGAACATTTCCTTTGGTATGAACCACTGTTCAGTTCAGTCACTCAGTCATGTCCAGCTCTTTGTGACCCAAAGGACTAAAACATTCCAGGCCTCCCTGTCCATCCCCAACTCCCGGACTTTACTCAAACTCATGTCCATTGAATCAGTGATGCCAACCAACCATCTTATCCTCTGTCATCCCCTTCTCCTCCAAACTTCAATCTTTCCCAGCATCAACGTCTTTTCTTTTTCTTTTTTTGATTTATTATTTTTTTAAAAATTTACTTTATTTTACTTTACAATACTGTATCAGTTCTTCACATCAGGTGGCCAAAGTACTGGAGTTCCAGCTTCAGCATCAGTCCTTCCAATGAATATTCAGGACTGATTTCCTTTAGGATGGACTGGTTGGATCTCCTTGCAGTCCAAGGGACTCTCAAGAGTCTTCTCCAACACCACAGTTCAAAAGCATCAATTCTTTGGCACTCAGCTTTCTCTATAGTCCAACTCTCACATCCATACATGACTACTGGAAAAACCATAGCTTTGACTAGATGGACCTTTGTTGGCAAAATAATGTCTGCTTTTTAGTAAAATAAATCATATGAATTAGAAATAGATATCAATTTTCATGAACAAGTAGTATCATTCATGTTTAAAGAAGCAATATTAATATACAAAGTAAGTTAACAAGTTTTAATTATAACATTACAGATTTCAATTATTATTTCAGTTCAGTTCAGTCGCTCAGTCGTGTCTGACTCTTTGCGACCCCATGAATCGCAGCACGCCAGGCCTCCCTGTCCATCACCATCTCCTGGAGACCGCTCAGACTCACGTCCATCAAGTCCATGATGCTATCCAGCCATCTCATCCTCAGTCGTCCCCTTCTCCTCCTGTCCCCAATCCCTCCCAGCATCACAGTCTTTTCTAATGAGTCAACTCTTCGCATGAGGTGGCCAAAGTAATGGAGTTTCAGCTTTAGCCTCATTCCTTCCAAAGAAATCCCAGGGTTGATCTCCCTCAAAATGGACTTGTTGGATCTCCTTGCAGTCCAAGGCACTCTCAAGAGTCTTCTCCAACACCACAGTTCAAAAGCATCAATTCTTCGGCACTCAGCCTTCTTCACAGTCCAACTCTCACATTCATACATGACCACAGGAAAAACCATAGCCTTGACTAGACAGACCTTAGTCGGCAAAGTAATGTCTCTGCTTTTGAATATACTGTCTAGGTTGGTCATAACTTTTCTTCCAAGGAGTAAGTGTCTTTTAATTTCATGGCTGCAGTCACCATCTGCAGTGATTTTGGAGCCCAAAAAAATAAAGGCCAGGGACAGCAGCTGGGAGGAGCCACCCACGCCCGAGGCCAGGGCCGGCAGCTAGGAGGAGCAACCCGAGGAGCGGTGGCTAAGTAGGCACAGGAGGGCCTAGAGGAGCTATCCCACGTTGAAGGTCAGAAATGGCAGCAATAAGGAGATACCCCTTGTCCAAGGTAAGGAGCAGTGGCTGTACTTTCCTGGAGCAGCCGTGAAGAGATACCCCACCCCCAAGGTAAGAGAAACCCAAGTAAGATGGTAGGTGCTGCAAGAGGGCATCAGAGGGCAGACACACTGAAACCATACTCACAGAATTATTATTTAGTATTCTGAAAATATCCAATTTAAGAGCTACTTGGGATATTTTCATTTTATTTTAAATTGATAACTAAATAATGTTATTATTCTGTGTATTAGGGAAGAACTAACTGGCTGAACTAGTTGACTGAAAATAATGTGATTGTCCGTAAGAATGCTATTTTGATAACAATATTTATACAAAAGAATGTATAAAATTTCTTATGAAAAAGGAATGCATGGTACTAAATGAAAACAAAATCAAAATTAATCTAGAAATTACAAATTACTAAATAAAATATGATGAAAGGTAAAATATAAAATCCTCATCTGGTTTAACTGAAATATGTTATATATATAAATTTTTAATTTTAAAACATGTAATCTTTCAGAGTGTTTTAAATTGCACACCAACATACTTCTTAATTTAATTTCATAAAGAAATTTCTGTTTGGAGAATTTACAAAAAGAAGTTAATTTGTCAATTGAAGAGGATATGGCCTTGCTATTAGCATTGATGAAATGTTTTATGCTAAAATATCAATACTTACAGTCTCCAAAGCACAATGGTGTTAATTATACCAGCTCTTATTTAAAACAATGTGGAGAACAGGAGTTGAATAGCAACAACAAAAATCCATGCTGTTAAAAGAAAATGCTTCTGCCCAGTTGGCCTTAATTAAATATGAACAAGTTGCAAGGCTTAATAATCAAGGGCACAATATATTAAAGATATTTAAGGAGATGGATTACTGTTTTTTTTGGGTTCTACTTTTGCCCCTTTGAGAAATTAAATACTGACATGATTACCTTCATTAAAGTACTTTTAATTTCTCTCAAAATATTTCATTCCACCTAATGCTGTTATAAATAGGGTGCAGTGCAAAGGTAATTAATCCATTGTGTGGCGAGAGAAATATAATGTGCTTACTTGACTTCTTTTACTGTCAATTAGTTCCCATACACAGCTATTGGAAATCACAGTCAGTTTTACCCATTAATCTTGTGGAATAAAGTTCTATATACTGAGATTCTTAGATACAGAGTAAGTGTGTATGTTACTCTACAACATATAAAAGAACGATATTGCTAAGCAAAGTTTGATATATTCACTTTCATTTGTGTTGCAACACATGACTTCTCACTGTCTGCAGATATAATGTAATCATGCAGTTGATCATAAATTTATTTCACCTAGAATTCAAATGATCAGTTTATATAATAAGTGTTCACAATAAAATGTCATTTTATGAAGGGACTCTAATATTTTCTAATAATACATTTGCTAACAAATATAAATGAGTGTTCTTTGTCTTAAAATATTTGCATATTGGAACATTTTTCTGATAGAAAATGTCATCTTGTTAAGATAAATTTTTCCTGAACTCCAAGTGATGCAAAGAAATGTTAACCAGTTTTAGCTTTTCAACACTTAAAAACTTTCAGCCTCACCATTATAAAGAAAGTGAATTTGGTTTTTGGTGGTAGAGTGAAAGCATGTTTTCATCTTTCAATGACTTGTCAAAAGTTTATTAATATGATAGTCTAACTATTGCTTTTGTGGTTTTAAAAAATGTGATTGTGTTCTAAATAAAAAGTAATTTATGTGAACAGGTGAAAGTGCAGGATACAAGAGGACACTTTTTGAGAGACAGAGAAATGGAAAAAATAAAACTTTAGAGAGATATTCCATTAGAAATATTAGATATATTGAGGTTATTTGTTTATTTATATTTTTTTCCTTGAGTCTGCTAAAATTTCTGCCTATGTATTTTTTCTCTCTTTTATTCCGGAAAAATATTATGGGCCTACAAATTTATACTTGTATTTGGGAGGGGTCTCTTCACACTTTGTTTTTATTGGCAAACACCTCAGAACTGTTAGGGACTAGTGAGGATCAATGTCAGGGCTCATTCTTTCTAGAGACTACCTTCTGAATCTCAGGTGTCAGAATCAGTTGACTTGTAACAAGAGTCAGTATCATTTTTCCTTCTTTCTTTCTTTCTTTCTTTTTTTTTTTTTTTTGAGAGCAGATTGTATATCTATTAAAAGGGGAAAATACTGGAGGATTTTGAAACTATCTCACTGAAGACCTCAGATCATAAAACCACTGCAGTATTACAAGTCATTGAAGCTGAATCAGTGTGAGACTATTAGGCATGGTGAGAAGTGACTGAACTGTTGATATATTTTGAAAGAGCAGATAGGGTTTACTGAAGCACCCAATATGAAAGTGGGAAAAAGAATCAAGGATGACTCCAGTAAGTTTGAATGAAATAAATTAAAAGACAAAACTGTTATTCATCAAAATAGGAAATCACATGGGAGAAGGATTTCTTGGGGGGGAGGGGTGGGGAAATCAGAAGTTCAGTTTGTGACATGTTCATTTGTAAAGAACTGAGAAATATCTATGAGTCAGACTAGCTGAATTGGCAGTTGTATTAGACTGACTCCATGTAGAAGTCCAGAATTGCAATGTACACTTGGGAGTCTTCTGCCTATATTTTATATTTACAAGAAATACATTGAATAAGATTACCTGGGAAGTGGGAAGATATGGTAAGAGAAGAGAATTAATGACTGAACCCAGGAGCATACCAAAATTTAGATGTCCAGAAAGTGGGTAGAAATCAACTAAAGAAGGTAGACCAGCATTTCTCCATCTCAACACGACTGAAATTTCAAGCTAGATAATTCTTTCTCTTCGAGGAAAGAGAAAGAATATTTCTCTCAAAGTTCTGTACTTTGTAGAATAGTTACAAGTATCATTAGCCTTTACATACTAAATGTCAATAGCACATCCTTTCCCAAAGTATGAAGTCCAAGGTTTCTCCAGATATTGCCAGTGCACCTGTCTGGGAGATGTGAATACCAAATATCCCCAAGTTAAAATCAAGTTGCTGGATGTTTAGGACAAGTTACAGGTAATGTGGTGGCCTACAGGCTAAATTCTTTTTTTTCTTCTTCATGGAGAAGAGAACGATTGACTGTTTTTCAAGAGGGGAACTAAGATAAGGACTGAAAATGAGCTAACATCATGGTGGTCACTGATCTCGCTTCCTGGACTATTGGAAGTGATTCAGTGTTTCCATTCATTTCAAAATATGATCACCATGATAAACCTAGTTGTCTTCTGTCACCAAACAAAGACATTATATAAATGTTGACTTTATTTCCCACACTGTACATTTCATACCTGTGACTCATATATTTTGTAACTGAAAGTGTGTTCCTCTTAATCTCCCTTACCTATTCCTCTGCTACCTCAACACCCCCTCTGGCAATCACCTGGTCGTTCTCTGTATTTATGACTCTATTTTCTTATAAGTGTCTTTTTCTTTTTTTTCTTTTTTGGGATTCACATGTAAATGAAATTATACCATATTTGTCTTTCTCTTTCTGACTTATTACACTTAGCAAAATATCCTCTTGGTCCATATTTATTATTGTAAATTTTATTCTTTTTTATGGCTAAGTAATATTCAATCTTCTTTATCCATTCATAGATGGATGGGCACTTAGTATATTTCTATATCTTGCCTTTGTAAATAATGCTGCAATGAACATAGGAGTGCATATAGCTTTTCAAGATATTGTTTTTATTTTTTTCAGATAAACACCCAGAAGTGGAATTGCTGAATCATATTGTAGATCTACTTTTAATTTTTTGCTGAACCTCTATAGCACTTTTCATAGTGGCTATATCATTTTAACATTCCCACCAATAGTGCACAAGGATTCCCTTTTTTCCACATTCTCACCAACACTTGCTACTTCTTTTCTTTTTAATAACAATAAAAAAGTCTAACAAGGATGAGGTAATATCTCTTCATGGTTTTGATTTGCATTTTTCTAATTAGTGATATTGAAAATCTTTTCATGTGCCCTTTGGCCATCTGTATGACTTCTTTGAAAAAATGTCTATTCAAGTTCTCAGCTCATTTTTTATTTCTTTAAATAAGGTTGTTTTCTTGTGCAATGTAGAGTTATGAGTTCTTTGTATATTTTTAAGTTAATCCTTTATCAGACATATTGTTTGCAAATATCTTCTGCCATTCAATACGCTTTTTATTTTGCTGATAGTTTCCTTCCCTGTGCAAAAGTCTTTAGTTTGATGTAGTTTCATTTGTTTATTTTTACTTTTGTTTGAAGTTAAATTATTTTTAATGGTCCCTTATTAATACACATCACCAAGGTATTGAGAATGCCAAATCCTCGCTTATTTATGTCTGTAATTCTACCATCTTTTCCCATAGAGACCTTGTATGGAATTTTAGTACTGTACTTACTGTTCTCAGCTGGTTTGGTATTGAGACAGTTTTTCAAAATTAAGAAACAATGTTAAATACTTGTTGCATTTCCAAAACACTGGTGTAATCCTTAAAAAACTCTTGAGATTTCACTGAATTTTGTTTTTAAAGCAAAAGGAAATTATTTTAAGGCTAAATTTTATGGAAGATCAATGCATTAAACAGATACAGATATTTGACCTCTTTTGCAGACCGCACTTCACTGTGATTTAATCACATTAGTTACATCTTCATGTTAAGACAGCCCCAGAAATTCTGATTAAATACAATTCAAGTTCATCTTTCAGTAAGAATCTCAAATGATTCAATTCAAGGGCTCTTTCTTAATCTTGAATCCACAATTCTAAGAATGTATTATTTCTCTATATTTCTTCATGTATAAATTTATCCATGAGTTTTCTCCCCCCTACTCTCTCTCTTTCTCCTAAAGATATCTGTAAATGAAAATTTTCTGGATTGTATAAATATATATTAATATGCAAAATATATTTAATGTTTCCAAAAATAGAAATATATTCAAAATTTAAAAAATCATATTCAGAAAAATAGAATAAACTTGGATGGCTTTGTAACTTATCTCACACTAAAGATATTTATTATGAATAATATCACAAATATATTATCAAAGAGATATTGTAAAATTCAATATATGTGAAAAATTTTTTTTCTCAGTATTTCTATATTTTATATATCAGTTCAGTTCAGTTCAGTCACTCAGTCGTGTCAGACTCTGCGACCCCATGAATTGCACATGTCAGGCCTCCCTGTCCATCACCAAGTCCTGGAGTTTACCGAAACTCATGTCCATTGTGTCGTGATGCCGTCCAGCCATCTCATCCTCTGTCTTCTCCTTCTCCTCCTTCCCTTAATCTTTCCCAGCATCAAGGTCTTTTCCAATGAGTCAACTATTTGCATGAGGTGGCCAAAGTATTGGAGTTTCAGCTTCAGCATCAGTCCTTCCAATGAACACCCAGGATTGATCTCCTTTAGGATCGACTGGTTGGATCTCCTTGCAGTCCAAGGGACTCTCAAGAGTCTTCTCCAACACCACAATTCAAAAGCATCAATTCTTCGGCACTCAGCTTTCTCCACAGTCCAACTCTCACATCCATACATCACCACTGGAAAAACCATAGCCTTGACTAGACGGACTTTTGTGGGCAAAGTAATGTCTCTGCTTTTGAATATGCTATCTAGGTTGATCATAACTTCCCTTCCAAGGAGTAAGCACCTTTTCACTTCATGGCTGCCATCACCTTCCACAGTGATTTTGGAGCCCCCGAGAATCCCAGGGATGGGGGAGACTGGTGGGCTGGAGTCCATGGGGTTGCTAAGAGTCGGACATGACTGAGAGACTTCACTTTCACTTTTTACTTTCATGCATTGAAGAAGGAAATGGCAACCCATTCCAGTGTTCTTGCCTGGGGAATCCCAGGGACCGGGGAGCCTGGTGGGCTGCCATCTCTGGGGTCGCACAGAGTCGGACACGACTGAAGTGACTTAGCAGCGGCAGCAGCAAAGATAAAGTCTGATACTGTTTCTGCTGTTTCCCCATCTATTTGCGATGAAGTAATGGGACCAGACGCAATGATCTTCATTTTCTGAATGTTGAGCATTAAGCCAACTTTTTCACTCTCCATAGGTACTTTCATTTGCATTATCTTGATTTTTCACCATGTCACTTTGCATGGTCATAAATTAGAAAAAGTAAACTAAGTATTTGAGGGGGGGATTACCTAATGTTAGATTTCTTATAATATGATTTAATTTGATTGACTTGTGGTCTGGAAAAAGTAACAGCTTGCTTAAATGTGTGTAAAATACAAATGTAAGCATGCCTCAGCTCATAAGCATGATGAATTAACAAAGTATGAAATAGTTCTCCAGTTTCTCATCAATGACTATCTGTTGTAACATCATACCCGATGTTTTCTATTGAGCTTTTTTATTTTCTGACACTGTATCCTATGAAAATAAGTTATATATATGCATCAAATTGTATGCAATGCACATCAGACTAATCTTTCAAACTTGTCGCTTTCCAAAAGAGTAATAAATCAATGGATATATGTGATTTTGCTCCATTATTCAAACATAATCGGCTCACTGGAATGTGTTGAGTACATTTAGGTGAAACATGATTGATAGCCTTTGAATAAAACTCTACTGATATTGCCATCTCAATATTGTACTTCTTAATCTATGTTATTTATTTTAAAACATATTCATATTTCAGAAAGAAGCAGTATATTCTAACTTCAGTGATGGAACATTAATTGTACAGTCATGTATGACATATGGTCTCACCAAATATCACCTTCAGAATTTCATGTATACATTTGTTTTTCCTGTCTGAGAAGTGGTCTTTAATAAGGCAGTGTACAGTCTTATCACTGACAAAATTGAAGAGTATAAATATAAATCACAGAACCACTTTTTATGCTTTATAGACAATGAAAGTGAAAGCGTTAGTGGCTAAGTCCTGTCCAACTCTTTGCAACCCCATGGACTGTAGTCTGCCATGCTTCTCTGTCCATAGGATTCTCCAGGCAAGAATACTGGAGTAGGTTATCACTTTCTTCTCCAGGGGATCTTCCAGACCCAGGGACTGAATCTAGGTCTCCTGCACTGCAGGGGGACTCTTTACCATTTAAATAATCAAGCCCAAATATACTCAAAAAATTAAGGAGGTTAACAAATGTAATTTTACCAAATATTCTGGGAGAAATATGCTCTTGGATATTTCCCCAAAATGTTTGAATTGTTGGAGGAGAAATATTCTGTTTCCTGAATTATCTCTGGCCTCACATGATCTAATTATCTCTTTTAAGCCCCCAATCCCATTTTTTCAAAGCCATTCAACATAAAGAATGTTAGAATCAAAATAGCCTGTGAACATTATATTTCGCACAACCTAATTAAGAGACAAGGAAAACATAGAGTAGTTTTTAAATTTCTCTGGAGATTTCATTGTTGAGGTAAATAGAATTTAGTCAATGCTTGTGCTTTAACAAAATTGTATAGGTTGAAATCTTACTTCAAGAACTACTAACTCTGTACCTTGAACACATTTATATACAGGGAGAGTTCTAGCATCATAAGTTTTTTGTGAGGACTAAAGAAATTTGTATGTGTGACACATTTGTATATGTAAAAAACAGTGCTTGAAATGTAGCATTTTAAAAAAATGTTAAACTTAGTTTTACCTGGCTCCTTAGATATAAACAAATCACCACTAGCATTGCTTTTTTTAAAAAATGTGTATTTATTAGCACTTGTTCTATCTGTTAAAATATATGATCATGTATTTTACAGGGGATAAAATATTTCTTCTATTAGGGTTCATTAGTTGCTGTTGTTTTCTTCTGTGGAAATATGGTATTGGAGTGGTCAAGAGAAACTCTAGCCAATGTCATTAACTCTCAGGTAGGAGAGACACATAATCAAGGGAGAGCATTCTTATTTCTTAAACAATACTTTATTGTTTAAAAAATAGAAGTGTAGTTGATGTACAATATTACGTTAGTTCCAAGCGTAGTACATAATAATTTGCATACACTATGTAATGATCACTATGATAAATCTAATAACTATCTGTTCCCCTACAAAGTTATAGCATTATTGACTATATTCCTTATCTGTGTGTTATACCTCTGTGACTTATTTATTACCTATATAGAGAAAGATTTTTTTACCTCTTCATTCCCATCACCTAGTTTGTTACTCCTTCAACCCCCTCATTTGGGCCACCATACTCATTCTCTGTGTGAATCAGTCTGTTTCCATCTTGTATTGCTTGTTTTATTTTTTAGAGTCTACATTTAAGTGAGATCATGCAGTATTTTTCTTTCTCTGACTTACTTCACTTAGCACAATACTGTCCAGATCTATCCATGTTGCTGCAAATGGCAAGATTTCACTTTATAGTGAAATAGTGTTCCACTGAATACATATACCTTGTCTTCTTCATCTATTCCTCTATGAATGGACACTTCTTCTTCATCCATTCCTCTATGAATGGGCATTTGGGTTGTTTCAATATCTTAATTATTGTACATAATACTTCAATTAATGTTAAAGTGCATTTATCTTTTAAAATTTTGCTTTATTTAGATAAATACACAGAAGTGGAGCAGCTGGATCACATAACAAGTCTACTTTCAAGTTTTTCAGAAACTTCCATATGGTTTTCCATATTGGTTGTACCAACTTATATTCCTATCAACAGTGGATGCACAAAGATTCCTTTTTCTCTGTGTTTTCTCCAATACTTGTTGTCTGTCTTTTTCATAATAAAAAGTTCTGATGAGTACAAGGTGATACCTCATTGTGGTTTTTCATATGTAATTCCCTGATAATTAAGGATGTTGAACATATTTGTATGGAACCTTTGCCATATGGATGTATTCTTTGGAAAAATGTCTGTTCATATCCTCTGCCCATTTTTTTTTTTTTTTTAGGTAAGATTGTTTTTACAACGTTGAGTTGTATTAGTTCTTCATATATTTTGGATATCAATCCCTTATTAAACATATCATTTGAAAATACCTTCTCTCATTCAATGGCTGTCTTTTTATTTTGTTGAAAGTTTCCTTCCATGTGCAAATCTTTTATGTAGTTCCATCTATTTACTTTAGCATTTTGTTGCCTTGCTTGAGGAGAAATGTCAAAAAGCATATAGCCTATGTTTTCTTTTAGAACTTTTTTCTCAAGTCTTACATGTAAGACTTTAATCCATTTTGAGTTTATTTTTTGTTTGCTGTGAGAAAGTCCAATTTGATTATTATGCATGTAGCTGTCCAGTTTTAAACACCACTTAGTGAAGATATGGTCTCTTCCCAATTGTATAGGTTGGCCTCTGTTGTCATAGATATTTGACTGTATAAGTTTAGGTTTATTGCTGTATTTGATTTTCTATTTCATTGATTTATGCATCTATTTTTGTGTAGGTGCCATAATGTTTCAATCACTATAACTTTGTAATATAGTTTGAAGTCAAGAATTATGATACTTCCAGCTTTAGTATTTTTTCTCAAAAATGCTTTGGCCATCTGGGATCTTTTGTGTTTCTATACAAATTTTAGAATTGTTCTTTTTCTGTGAAAAGTACCAAGGTATTTTGATAATGATTACATTAAATGTGTATATTGCCTTGGGGAATACTCGTATTCAAAAATATTAATTCATCCAATCCACAAGGTTGGTGTATCTTTCTATTTGCTTGTTTCTTCAAACTCTTTCATCAGTGTGTTATAGTTTTTTGAGTATACCATTTTTGCTTCCTTGCTTAGATTTATTTCTAGGATGTATTTTTAGTTCCGTTTCTAAGTTGTGTTCAACTCTGTGACCCCTGACCTGCAGCATATCAGGTTTCCTTGTTCTCCATTATCTCCCAGAGCTGCTCAAACTCATGTTCATAGAACCAGTGTTGCCATCCAACTGTTTCATCCTCTGTCACCCTCTTCTCCTCTTGACCTCAATCTTTCCCAGCATCAGAGTCTTTTCTAATGAATTGACACTTCACATCTGGTAGTCAAAATATTGGAACTTCAGCTTCAGCATCAGTCCTTCCAATGAATATTCAAGATTGATTTCCTTTAGGATTGACTGGTTTGATCTCCTTGCTGTCCAAGAACCTCTTAAGAGTCTTCTCCAACACAAGCTATTCCTTTTGATGTAATTTTAAATGGGATTGGTTTCATTTTTTTCTTTCTGATAACTCACTGTTTTTGAATAAACTACAGCACATTTCTAGAATTCATCCTAGAATTTATAGAATTCTGTGAATTGATAAAATTCTTAAAATTTATAGAACTTATAGAATTCTATATCCTGCAAATTTATAGAACTCATTTATTAGTAGAAAATTCTGAAAGAGATGGGAATACCAGACCACCTGACCTGCCTCTTGGGAAACCTATATGCAGATTAGGAAGCAACAGTTAGAACTGGACATGGAATAACAGACTGGTTCCAAATAAGAAAAGGAGTATGCCAAGGCTGTATATTGTCACCCTGCTTATTTAACTTATATACAGAGTACATCATGAGAAATGCTGGACTGGAAGAAACACAAGCTGGAATCAAGATTGCCAGGAGAAATATCAATAACCTCATATATGCAGATGACACCACCCTTATGGCAGAAAGTGAAGAGAAACTAAAAAGCCTCTTGATGAAAGTGAAAGAGGAAAGTGAAAAAGTTGGCCTAAAGCTCAACATTCAGAAAACTAAGATCATGGCATCTGGTCCCATCACTTCATGGGAAATAGCTGGGAAAACAGTGGAAACAGTGCCTGACTTTATTTTTTGGGGCTCCAAAATCACTGCAGATGATGATTGCAGCCATGAAATTAAAAGACACTTACTCTTTGGAAGGAAGGTTATCACCAGTCTACATAGCATATTAAAAGCAGAGACAGTACTGTGCCATGAAAGGTCTGTCTAGTCAAGGCTATGGTTTTTCCAGTGATCATGTATGGATGTGAGATTTGGACTGTGAAGAAAGCTGAGCACTGAAGAATTGATGCTTTTAAACTGTGGTATTGGAGAAGACTCTTGAGAGTCCCTTGGACTGCAAGGAAATCCAACCAGTCCATTCTAAAGGAGATCAGTCCTGGGTGTTCTTTGAAAGGAATGATGCTAAAGTTGAAACTCCAGTGTTTGGCCACCTCATGCGAAGAACTGACTCATTGGAAAAGAGTCTGATGTTGCGAGGGATTGGGGGCAGGAGGAGAAGGGGGCGGCAGAGGGTGAGATGGCTGAATGGCATCACCGACTCGATGGACGTGAGTTTGACTGAACTTATGGGGTCGCAAAATGTCTGACACAACTGAGCAACTGAATTGAACTGAACTGATAATCAACTTGATATGAATCACTTGATATCAACCTTTCAATGTACTGTTGAATTCTACTTGCTAATATTTTGTTGAGGATTTTTATATCCTATTTATCAAAAAAGTTATATTGCCCTGAAATTGTGTGTGTGTGTGTGTGTGTGTTGTGTTTGTCTCATTTTAGTATTGGTGTGATGCTGCTCTTATAAAATAAATTCACAAGAATCCCTTCCTGTTAATTTTTTTTTGGCATAGTTTGAGAAGGATGAATGTTAGCTTGTATTTAAAGTTTGGTAGTTTTCAAATGTTAAACAATATAATCTTGTACTTATTTTTTGGGAGTTTTATATTATTGATTCAACTTCACTATTGGTAATTGTTCTGTTCATATTTTTTCATTTTTTCCTGAATTAGTTTTGGGAGATTTTATTTTCCAGGGAATTAATCTAATTTTTCTAGATTGTTTATTTTATTGACATATAATTGTTTGAATTAATCTCACAATCCATTTTTCTTTTTTTCTGTAATATCAGATGTAACTTCTCTTTCATTTCTGATTTCATTTATTTCAGCTCACTCTTTTTAATTTTTCCTTGCTAAGTATGGCCAGAGTTTTATCAGTTTTATTTATCTTTTCAAAGATGTAGCGCTTAGTTTCATTGTTCTTTTAACTTGTTTTTAGCTTCTATTTCATTTATTTCTGCTCTGATCTCTATCATTTTTTCCTTCTACAAATTTTGTTTGTTCTTTATCTAGGTCCTTTTGATGTAACTTTAGATTGTTTGAGGTTTTTGCTTGTTTACTTTTCATTTTTAATTGGAAGATATTTGCTCAACAATATTGTGTTTGTTTTGGCCATACATCAAGATGAATCAGGCATTGATACACATATGTCCCTTCCCTCTTGAATCTCCCTCCCACCTCCCATCCTTCTAAGTTGTCACAAAGCAGAAGTTTGAGCTCCATGAATCCTACAGCAAATTCCCATGGCTATCTAATTTATATATGGTAGTGTATACATTTCACCATTACTCTTTCAATTTGTCCCTCCCTCTCCTTCCTCCATTGTGTCCACAAGTCTGTTCTCTATGTCTCTGTTTCCACTGCTGTACTGCAAATAGATTCATCAGTATCATCTTTCTAGATTCCATACATATTCATTAATATAAAATATTTGTTTTCCTCTTTCTGACTTACTTCACTCTGTATAATAGGCTCTAGGTCCACCCACCTCATTAGAATGGACTAAAATGTGTTCCATTTAATGGCTGAGTAATATTCCATTTATATACATTCCGCAGTTTCTCTTATTTTATTTTTTTATTATTTTTAGTATAAATTTATTCATTTTAATTGGAGGTTAGTTACTTTACAATATTGTATTGGTTTTGCCATACATCAACATGTATCCACCACAGGTATACACGTGTTCCCCATCCAGAACCCCCCTCCCTCCTCCTTCCCCGTACCATCCCTCTGGGTTGTCCCAGTGCACCAGCCCCAAGCATCCAGTATCGTGCATTAAACCTGGACTGGCGATTCATTTCTTATATATTATACATGTTTCATTGCCATTCTCCCAACTTATCCCGGGAATGCAAACTATTACAGCCACTATGGAGAACAGTGTGGAAATTCCTTGAAAAACTACAAATAGAACTGCCTTATGACCCAGCAATCCCACTGCTGGGCATACACACCAAGGAAACCAGAATTGAAAGAGACACATGTACCCCAGTGTTCATCGCAGCACTGTTTATAATAGCCAGGACATGGAAGCAACCTAGATGTCCATCAGCAGATGAATGGATAAGAAAGCTGTGCTGCATATACACAATGGAGTATTACTCAGCCATTAAAAAGAATACATTTGAATCAGTTCTAATGATGTGGATGAAACTGGAGCCTATTATACAGAGTGAAGTAAGCCAGAAAGAAAAACATCAATGCAGTATACTAATGCATATATATGGAATTTAGAAAGATGGTAATGATAACCCTGTATGCGAGACAGCAAAAGAGACTCAGATGTATAGAACACTCTTTTGGACTCTGTGGGAGAGGTAGAGGGTGGCATTCCACAGCTTCTTTATCCATTCATCTGTCAATGGACATCTAGGTTGTTTCCATGTTCTAGCTATTGTAAATAGTGCGGCAATGAACATTAAGATACCTGTCTTTTTCAATTATGGCTTCCTAAGGAAACAGTGCCAGACTTTATTTTTTGGGGCTCCAAAATCACTGCAGATGCTGACTGCAGCCATGAAATTAAAAGACGCTTACTCCTCGGAAGAAAAGTTATGACCAACCTAGATAGCATATTCAAAATCAGAGACATTACTGTGCCGACTAAGGTCCGTCTAGTCAAGGCTATGGTTTTTCCTGTGGTCATGTATGGATGTAAGAGTTGGACTGTGAAGAAGGCTGAGCGCCGAAGAATTGATGCTTTTGAACTGTGGTGTTGGAGAAGACTCTTGAGAATCCCTTGGACTGCAAGGAGATCCAACCAGTCCATTCTAAAGGAGATCAATACTGGGATTTCTTTGGAAGGAATGATGCTAAAGTTGAAATTCTAGTACTTTGGCCACCTCATGCAAAGAGTTCACTCATTGGAAAAGACTCTGATGCTGGGAACGATTGGGGGCAGGAAGAGAAGGGGACGACAGAGGATGAGATGGCAGGATGGCATCACTGACTCAATGGACTTGAGTCTGAGTGAACTTTGGGAGTTGGTGATGGACAAGGAGGCCTGGCGTGCTGCAATTCATGGGGTCACAAACAGTCAGACACGACTGAGCGACTGAACTGAACTAAACTAAAGGATATATGCCCAATAGTGGGATTATTGGGTGATTTTGTAATTTTATTCTTAGATTTTTAAGATATCTCTGTACTGTTCTCCATAGTGGCTGTATCAATTTTCATTCCCACCAACAGTGCAAGAGGCTTCCTTTTTACCACACTCTCTCCAACATTTATTATTTGTAGATTTCTTGATGATGGCCATTCTGTCCAGTGTGAGTTGATACCTCATTGTAATTTTTATTTGCATTTCTCTAATAATGAGTGATGTTAAGCATTTTTTCATGTATTTATTAGCCATCTGTTTGTTTTCTTTGGAGAAATGTCTGTTTAGGTTATCTGCCACTCTTTGATTGGGCTGTTTGTTTTTCTCCTATTGAGCAGTATGAGCTACTTGTGTATTTTAGAGATTGCTTCTTTGTCAGATTCATTTGCTATTTTTTCTCCCATTCTGAGAGGTTTTTTTTTTTTTTAAGTTAAGTTTCAATTTTTTTTTTAATTTTTATTTTTACCTTATTTTACTTTACAATACTGTATTGGTTTTGGCATACCTTTGACATGAATCCACCATGGGTGTACATGAGCTCCCAAACATGAACCCCCCTCCCACAAGTTTAATTAGGTCCCACTTGGTTTATTTCTGTTTTTATTTCCATTATTCTAGAAAGTGGGCCACAGATGATCTTGCCGTGATTTATGTCAAGGAGTACACTGTTTATCATATCCTCTAGGAGCTTTATAGTTTCTGCCTTATATTTAAGTCTTTATCCATTTAGAGTTTATTTTTGTCTATGGTGTTATGAGGTGTTCTAGTTTCATTCTTTTACATCTAGCTGTACAGCTTTTGCAGCACCACTTATTGAAAAGTCTGTCTTTTATCCATGTAATCTAATGTGTTAAGGCCAACAATTCCTTATTGATATTCAGTCTGATGATTTATTCATTGATATAACTGTGATGTTAAAGCCCCCTAGTATTATTGTATTAATATCAATTTTTCCCTTTATATTTGTTAATACTGGCTTTATGAATTTGAATGTTCCTTTGTTGATTGTATGTATGTATACAATTGCTAAATTATCTTGTTCGGTTGATCCCTTTATTTTATACAACGTTCTTCTTTGCCTCTTCTTACAATACTTGTTTTAAAGTCTGTGTTGTCTGATGTAAGTATATAGCTTCCTTTTTTTACCCCATTTGAGTGAAATATCAATTTCCATCTGCTCACCTTCAGTCTTAATGTGCTTTTAGATCTGAAGTGAGTTACTTGTAGGTAGCATATGCATAGGTCTTTTCTTCTTTTATTCATTCAGCAACTCTATGTCTTTTAATTGGGGTATTGTGTCCATTTACATTTAAACTAATTATTCATAGGCATATACTTACTGCCATTTTATTGATTATTTTCCAGTTGTCTTTGTAGTTTTATTGGTGGTGGTATTAGTGTTGGTACTGTTCATCTTTTGATCTCTTCCTGTATGATTTGATAGCTATCTTCAGTATTATGTATAGAGTCCTTCATCTTTATGTATGTTTGTATGTATGTTGTAAGTTTTAGGTTTATGATTACCATGAAGTTTACATTCAACAATGTACATGAAAGAAAAAAAAAAAAAACAATGTACATGTACTTGTTTTAAGTTGATGATCTCTTAAATTCAAACCAATTCTAACCAGCCTTCATTTTTATTCCTCCTTCCCACTTTAAATGTTATTTTTGTCAAATTTTGCATCTTTCTGTCTTGTACATCCCATAATAATTTGTTGAAGATATAGTTGACTTTACTGCTGTCTTTTAAGCTTCCTAATAGCCTTATAAGTGATTGATTCACTCTCTACTGTATGTTTGATTTTACCACTGATTTTTAATTATTCTCATCACTTTCATATTTCTGATTTTGGTCTTTTCTGCTTTGAGAAGTCAATTTTACATTACTTGTATAGCTAGTTTAGTGCTGTTGAACTCTTTTTCTTGGCTAATATAGTAGAGGACTGCCTATGTATTCTTAAACCTATATACAAGATATTTATTAAAAATTAGAAATTATTTTAACTCTTTTTTTGTGACTTTAGTAAATTATAATGTTAATGTTGAACAAGTAGTCTTATTCTATTAATAACTCATGTGTGTGGGTATGCTCAGTCATGTCCACCTCTTTGCTACCCCATGGACTGTAGCCCACCAGACTCACATATTTGGGGAAAATATCCAATACTATATTTCTCCCATGACTTTTGCTAAATATTTTTGCTAAGCTTATATATATAAGCATATATATATGTATATATATATATATATATATATATATATATATATATACTTCTGTCTATAAAGCATTACAGGATGCTTGGGGCTGGTGCACTGGGATGAACCAGAGGGATGGTATGAGGAGGGAGGTGGGAGAGGGGTTTAGGATGGCGAACACATGTACACTCATGGCAAATTCATGTTGATGTATGGCAAAACCAATACAATATTGTAAAGTAAAAAAATAAAAAAAATAAATGTTAAAAAAAGCATTTTAAAGGAACATTCTGTAGTATTTATTAGAACTAGAAGACAAAATTAAAGATGATTGCTTCTTGTCAGGAAAGCTATTACAAACCTAGGCAGTATATTAAAAAGTAAAGATATTACTTTGCCAACAGAGGTCCATATAGTCAAGGCCACTATATGGACCTTCCCACTAGTCATGTACAGTTATGAGAGCTGGATAATAAAGAAGCCAGAGCACTGAAGAATGATGTTTTTGAACTGTGGTATCAGAGAAGACTTTTGAGAGTCCCTTGGAAAGCAAGGAGATCAAAGCAGTCAATCCTAAAGGAAATAACCCCTCAATATTCATTGGAAAGAGTGATGCTGAGGCCAAAGCTCTAATACTTTGGCCACCTGGTGCAAACAATCAACTCATTGGAAAAGACCCAGATGCTGGAAAAGATTGAAGGCAGAAATAGTAAAGGGTAACAGAAGATGAGATGGTTAGATGGCATAACCAATGCAATGGACATGAACTTGGGAAAACTCCAGGAGATAGTGACAGACAGGGAAGCCTGGAATGCTGGAGTTCATGAGGTTGTGAAGAGTCAGACAGGACTTGGTGACTGACCAACAACAATAGCAATACTTATTTATACTGTTTATTTGCTAATAATACAATTATACACTCCCTTAACTATTGCTATTAATAGTTTTATTACATGTGAAAAAGTTTGTGCCTATATTTTTCAGTAGAGAAAAAGTTGATCCTAGAAGTAGCTGATATCATTACCATTGTTAAATCTAAACCTAACTGCTTGTTTATTGTTAAGGTTATTTTAAGCTTTTTATCTTTAATTATCCATCACTCCCCACATGAGATTACTATTCATCTCTTTATTAGAAAACCAAAGTTATATATCCCTCTCACTTCGTTAATAAAGAGTAAAAGCATATAAAAAACAATTCTATAAATGGTTTGTGTGTGAAAATGTATAAGCTTAGGATTATGGAAACTTTTAAATCAATACACTAATGAGCCATGTCCTCTATACAACCAAATATTCACTGCTGCTGCTACTAAGTCACTTCAGTTGTGTCTGACTCTGTGCAACCCCATAGATGGCAGCCCCTCCTTATGCACTTCTGCAACCTACTTTACAGTATTGGGACTACTTGTAGACAATTTAGCACAATGAGGCTTTAGTTAAACAACGTCATTGAGTGGGTAGCCATTCCCTTCTCCAGGGGATCTTCCCTACCCAGGGATCAAACCCAGGTCTCCTGCATTTCAGGCAGATTATTTACCATCTGAAACCCGAGGGAAGCCCAAGAATACTAGAGTGGGTAGCCTATCATTTCTCCAGTAGATCTTCCCAATCCAGGGATCAAATCAGGGTCTCCTGCATTTCAGGAAGATTCTTTACCAGTTGAGCTACCAGGGAAGCTAAAATTGTTAAGCAGATCTAAATAACTTTCCAACATTTCAAAAATAATTTTAAGATTATTATTAGTAAAAGCATAACACAAAATTTTCATTGTTTTTATCAGTTATGCTTCAAAATGGAAAGAGATCTTTGGAGGCCATCCAATTATGTCCTTTTAAGTAAACATATTTTTCTTTGGTAGATCCATAGAAGAACTTGTCACATCCTCTATGCTTTCCAGTTTCAATAGTTTCTTTTCAAATGGCTTTCAATAAATTTGATATTGATCAGTTTAGCTTCTTTCCTTATTTCAGGAAAATAAAAATGAGCTGGTAATACTTTTTTTCATTATCATGCTATATATTAAAATGAAATTACAGAATTCACTTTCCCCCCCAATAATACTTCTAGTCGTCTTAAAAATCTTTGATTAATATTTCTGGCTTTGCTTGAATTCATTACAGAATTGTTCTTGATCAGAAAATGGTGCAATGAACAAAATCTGACTTTGACCATTCGATAATGCACATGAAATGTCACATAAACAATGGGTTAATAAATGTCTGTTTACCAGATAAATGATTAATTGAAATGATTAAACCCTTTGGCCATTAAGGCCAGAGCCAGGCAGCATAAGCTTGAACACAGCTTTAATTTCTTCATTTATTAAATGGCTTTTCTAATTGTAAATACTTAAAGGGCTTTTTGAGAAATAAATCAATTGCTATGGGTATAGCACCTAGAATACTGACTGGTCAACAGTAATCAATGTAGAAGGACGTAAGTTTGAAAATATTAAGATTTAAACAATCAAAAATAAATATATGATTTGAAAGTAAATGCGCATCTCTACCAGACAAGGCTCCAAAACAAACAAACACTTTTGGCTTTAAATTGCTAGTGTTATATTCTTAAAATGAATTTAAAAATGCAAGATTTCTGATTTGTATGAAAATCTTCTCATATATTTATGTAGTCCTACTCAATAAGAGTGTCTTATCAATCTCACTATAAAAAAATTCCTTAAAATGATTTAAAAAAAAAGTGTGTGAGTGTGTGATTTCACATTCCATCTCCTAGGCTATGCAGAATGATTATGTAGGTCAGCTGTCTGCAAACAAGCCCTCTCACCCAGATTCATCCCAGAGCTTCTTTTGTAAGTAAAATATTATTGGAAAATGTTCATGCTGAATCCTTTACACACCGTCTATGGCTGCTTTCATATTACCATGTTAGAGGTTATCAGTTGTGAAAGAAGCCCATTATAGTGAAATGATTTACTATCTGTCCCGTTATACAAATTATTTACAGATACCTAGTGTCAATAATAAAGAAGAAAATAAGCAGAAATAGACTATATTGCTGAACATATCTGAATTATGGAAAACTAATAAACTCCTACTTTTATAAATTTTGAATAAAATGTATAATCCATTAAAGACATTTGGATGTAGATCTAAGAACTGAAAAAAATGATTGCTCTTCTTTAAAACTGAGCAGGCTTACTCTGGAATGTAAATTTCCTCCATATATTCAGGGCTTTTTACAAGTACAAGAGTAGATGTTAAAGCTAGGGTATATTTAGATAACATATACAAGTGAAAATGAAAGTGAAGTAGCTCAGTCTTGTCCGACTCTTTGCGTCCTCATGGACTGTAGACTACCAGTCCCCTCCATCCATAGGATTTCCCAGGCAAGAATGCTGGAGTGGGTTGCCATTTCCTTCTTCAAGAGACCTTCCCACCCAGGTATTGAATCCGGGTCTCCCACATTGTAGGCAGACACTTTACCATCTGATCCATCAGGGAAGTTAATGTTGAATACAATATGTTGAACGCAGCATTCATCTAAAATATGAGATTAGTTATATGTTATATAATAAAGCAAATCTCAACATATTTCATGGAGTAGAAGCCACAGATTTTGTGCAAATTTTCTTCTCAGACACCCATAATAAAAACAATGAAAGCAAAGCAAATAATTACAGATATTTCAAATTAAATTGTAAAATTCCAAAAGTTATCAAATATTCAGTTCAATTGAGTTCAGTTGCTCAGTCGTGTCAGACTCTTTGCGACTCCATGAATTGCAGCATGCCAGGCCTCCCTGTCCATCACCAACTCCAGGTGTTTACTCAAACTCATGTCCATTGGGTTGGTGATGCCATCGAGCCATCCCATCCTCTGTGGTCCCCTTCTCCTCCTGCCCCCAATCCCTCCCAGCATTAGAGTCTTTTCCAATGAGTTAACTCTTTGCATGAGTTGGCCAAAGTATTGGAGTTTCAGCTTTAACATCAATCCTTCCAAAGAATACCCAGGACTGATGTGCTTCAAAGTGAACTGGTTGGCTCTCCTTGAAGTCCAAGGGACTCTCAAGAGTCTTCTCCAACACCACAGTTCAAAAGCATCAATTCTTTGGCACTCAGCTTTCTTCACAGTCCAACTCTCACATCCATACATGACCAAGGGAATAACCATAGCCTTGACTAGATGGACCTTTGTTGGCAAAGTAGTCTCTGCTTTTGAACATGCTATCTAGGTTGGTCATAACTTTCCTTCCAAGGAATAAGCGTCTTTTAATTTCAGGATTTCAATCACCATCTGTAGTGATTTTGGAACGCCCCCAAGTAAAGTCTAACAATGTTTCCAGTCTTTCCACATCTATTTCCCATGAAGTGTTGGGACCAGATGCAATGATCTTCATTTTCTGAATGTTGAGCTTTAAGCCAACTTTTTCAATTTCATCAAGAGGCTTTTTAGCTCCTCTTCAATTTCTGCCTAAGGGTGGCATCATCTGCATATGTGAGGTTATTGATATTTCTCTCGGCAATCTTGATTCCAGCTTGTGTTCTTCCAGCCCAGCGTTTCTCATGCTGTACTCTGAATAAAAGTTGAATAAGCAGGGTGACAATATACAGCCCTGACGTACTTCTTTTCCTATTTGGAACCAGTCTGTTCCATGTCGAGTTCTAACTGTTGCTTCCTGACCTGCATATAGGTTTCTCAAGAGGCAGGTCAGGTTGTTTGGCATTCCCATCCCTTTCAGAATTCTCCACAGTTTATTGAGATCCACACAGTCAAAGGCTTTGGCATAGTCAATAAAGCAGAAATGGATGTTTTTCTGAAACTCTCTTGTTTTTCCATGATCTAGTGGATGTTGGCAATTTGATCTCTGGTTCCTCTGCCTTTTCTAAAACCAGCTTGAACATATGGAAGTTCACGGTACATGTTTTGCTGAAGCCTGGCTTGGAGAATTTTGAGCATTACTTTTCTAGCGTCTGAGATGAGTGCAATTATGTGATTGTTTGAGCATTCTTTGGAATTGCCTTTCTCTGGGATTGGAATGAAAACTGTTTCCATTCCTGTGGCCACTGCTGAGTTTTCCAAATTTGCTAGCATATTGAGTGCAGCACTTTAATAGCATCATCTTTCAGTATTTGAAATAGCTCAACTGGAATTCCGTCACCTCCACTAGCTTTGTTCATAGTCATGCTTTCTAAGGCCCACTTGACTTCACATTCCAGGATGTCTGGCTGTAGGTGAGTGATCATACCATTGAGATTATCTGGCTCATGAAGATTTTTTTGTATAGTTCTGTGTATTCTTGCCACCTCTTCTTAATATATCTTCTGCTTCTGTTAGCTCCATCGCATCTCTGTCCCTTATCGAGCCCAACTTTGCATAAATGTTACCTTGGTATCTCTAATTTTCTTGAAGAGATCTCTAGTCTTTCCCATTCTGTTGTTTTCCGCTATTTCTTTGCATTGATCACTGAAGAAGGCTTTCTCCTTGCTCTTCTTTGGAACTCTGCCTTCACATGCTTGTATCTTTCCTTTTCTCCTTTGCTTTTCACTTCTCTTCTTTTCACAGCTATTTGCAAGCCCCCCTCAGACAGCCATTTTGTTCTTTAGCATTTCTTTTCCATGGGGATGGTCTTGATCCCTGTAACCTGTACAATGTCACGAACCTTCATTGATAGTTCATCAGGCACTCTGTCTATCAGATCTAGTCCCTTAAATCTATTTCTCACTTTCACTGTATAATCATAAGGGATTTGATTTAGGTCATACCTGAATGAGCTAGTGGTTTTCCCTACTTTCTTCAATTTAATCTGAATATGGCGATAAGGTGTTCATGATCTGAGCCACAGTACGCTCCAGGTCTTGTTTTTGCTGATTGTGTAGAGCTTCTCAGTCTTTGGCTGCAAAGAATATAATCAATCTGATTTTGGTGTTGACCATCTGTTGCTGTCCATGTGTAGAGTCTTATCTTGTGTTGTTGGAAGAGGGTGTTTTCTATTCCCAGTGCATTCTCTTGGCAAAAGTCTATTAGCCTTTGCCCTGCTTCATTCCATACTCCGAGGCCAAATTTGCCTGTTACCCCAGGTGTTTCTTGACTTCCTACTTTTGCTTTCCAGTCCCCTATAATGAAAAAATACATCTTTTGGGGGTATTAGTTCTAAAGGGTCTTGTAGGTCTTCATAGAATCCTTCAACTTCTGCTTCTTCAGTGTTACTCATTGGGGCATAGACTTGGATTACTGTGATATTGAATGGTTTGCCTTGGAAACGAACGGAAATCATTCTGTCGTTTTTGAGACTGCATCCAAATACTGTACTTTGGACTCTTTTGTTGACCATGATAGCTACTCCATTTCTTTTAAGGGATTCCTGCCCACAGTAGTAGATATAATGGTCATCTGAGTTAAATTCACCCATTCCAGTCCATTTTAGTTAGCTGATTCCTAAAATGTCCATGTTCACTCTTGCCATCTCCTGTTTGACCACTTCCAATTTGCCTTGATTCATGGACCTAACATTCCAGGTCCTTTGCAATATTGTTCCTTATAGCATCGGAGATTGCTTGTTTCACCAGTCACATCCACAACTGGGTATTGTTTTTGCTTTGGCTCCATCCCTTCATTCTTTCTGGAGTCATTTCTCCACTGATCTCCAGTAGCATATTGGGCACTTACTGACCTGGGGAGTTCCTCTTTCAGTATCCTATCATTTTGCCTTTTTGTACTGTTCATGAGGTTCTCAAGGCAAGAATACTGAAGTGGCTTGACATTCCTTTCTCCAGTGGACCACATTCTGTCAGACTTCTCCACCATGACCCGCCCACCTTGGGTGGCCTCACACGGCATGTCTTAATTTCATTGAGTTAGACAAGACTGTGGTCCATGTGATCAGATTGACTAGTTTTCTGTGATTATGGTTTTAGTGTCTGCCCTCTGATTCCCTCTTTCAACACCTACCGTCTTACTTGTGTTTCTCTTACCTTGGATGTGGGGTGTCTCTTCATGGCTGCTCCAGCAAAGTGCAGCCACTACTCCTTACCTTGGATGAGGGATATAGTTTAGGAGGAATATTACAAATTTTATTAAAATTTTCTGTAAAGATAACATAGCATATTAAAACAAGTCAAAAATCTAGTCATAGAAAATATTTCCCCTTGCACATTTTTTTCTGACAAGAAAAAATGAAATTATAATTATTAGGTATTTACTGAGGGAAAAAAAAACAATGCAGAGTAACTATGCTGCTACTGCTGCTAAGTTGCTTCAGTCATGTCCAACTCTGTGCGACCCCATAGACGGCAGTCTACCAGGCTCCCCCATCCCTAGGATTCTCCAGGCAAGAACACTGGAGTGGGTTGCTATTTCCTTCTCCAATAGAGTAACTATAACAAGGTAAAAATATGCACAAGCAAAAGTAAATTAATATTCAGTTAAAAGGCATGTAATTGATCATAGAATTCAAGAATCATTGGGCCTTTATGACCATTATCTAATTTAATTTGGCATAACATTATATCCCCAAGAAAAAGAAATGGAAAAAGGCAAATTGGTTGTCTGAGGAGGCCTTACAAGTAACTGTGGAAAGAAGAGAAGAGAAAACAAAGGAGAAAAGGAAAGATATAAGCATGTGAATGCAGAGTTCCAAAGAATAGCAAGGAGAGATAAGAAAGCCTTCCTCAGTGATCAATGCAAGGAAATAGAGGAAAACAATAGAATGGGAAAGACTAGAGATCTCTTCAAGAAAATTAGAGATACCAAGGGAACATTTCATGCAAAGGTGGGCTCCATGAAGGACAGAAATGGTATGGACCTAACAGAAGCAGAAGATATTAAGAAGAGGTGGCAAGAAAACACAGAAGAATTGAACAAACAAACAAAAAAAAAATTTTGCCACCCAGATAATCACCATGACGTGATCACTCACACTCACATAGAGCCAGACATCTTGGAATGTGAAGTCAAGTGGGCCTTAGGAAATCACTACAAACAAATCTATTGGAGGTGATGGAATTCCCATTGAGCTATTTCAAATACTAAAAGATGATGCTGTTAAAGTGCTGCACTCAATATACCAGCAAATTTGGAAAACTCAGCAGTGGCCACAGGACTGGAAACAATCAGTTTTCATTCCAATTCCAAAGAAAGGCAATACCAGAAAATGCTCAAACTACCGCACAATTGCACTCATCTCACATGCTAGAAAAGTAATGCTCAAAATTCTCCAAGCCAGTCTTCAGCAGTACATGTATTGTGAACTTCCATATGTTCAAGGTGGTTTTAGAAAAGGCAGCGGAATCAGAGATCCAATTGCCATCATCCACTGGATCATCAAGAAAGCAAGAGAGTTCCAGAAAAACATCTATTGCTGCTTTACTGACTATGCCGAATGCTCTGATTGTGTGGATCACAATAAACTGTGGAGAATTCTGAAGGAGATGTGAATAACAGGCCATCTGACCTGCCTCTTGAGAAACCTTTATGCAGGTCAGGAAGCAACGGTTAGAACTGGACATGGAACAACAGACTGGTTCCAAATAAGAAAAGAAGTACATCAGGGCTGTATATTGTCACCCTGTTTATTTAACTTCTACGCCGAGTACATCATGAGAAATGCTAGGCTAGAGGAAGCACAAGCTGAAATCAAGATTTCTGGGAGAAATATCAATAACCTCAGATATGCAGTGACACCATCCTTATGGCAGAAAGTGAAGAGGAGCTTAAAAAGCCTCTTGATGAAAATGAAAAAGGAGAGTGAAAACGTTGGCTTAAAGTTCAACTTTCAGAAAACTATGATCATGGCATCCAGTCCAATCTCATGGCAAATAGATGGAAAAACAGTGGGAACAGTGGCTTACCTTATTTTTGGTGGGCTCCAAAATCACTGCATTGGTGACTGCAGCCATTAAATTAAAATATGCTTACCCCTTGGAAGGAAAGTTATGACCAACCTAGATGGCATGTTGAAAAGTTAGAGACATTACTTTGCCAACAAAGGTCAGTCTAGTCAAGGTTATGGTTTTTCCTGTGGTCATGTATGGATGTGAGAGTTGGACTCTAAAGAAAGCTGAGCACCGAAGAATTGATGTTTTTTAACTGTTGTGTTGAAGCAGACTTTTGAGAGTCCCTTGGACTGCAAGGAGATCCAACCAGATCATCCTAAAGTAGATCAGTCCTGGGTCTTCATTGGAAAGACTGATGTTGAAGCTGAAAATCCAATACTTTGGCCACCTGATGCGAAGAGCTGACTCATTTCAAAAGATGCTCATGTTGGGAATGATTGAGGGCAGGATGAGAAAGGGACAACAGAGGATGAGATGGTTGGATCTCATCACCGACTCAAAGGAGATGGGTCTGGGTAGACTCTGGCAGTTTGTGATAGACTCCCGCAGTTGGTGATGGACAGGGAGGCCTGGTGTGCTGTGGTTCATGGGGATGCAAAAGGTCAGACACAACTGAGCAACTGAACTGACTGAGTGTACGGTCTTCCTTGGTGATTAAGAGTATAAAAATCTGCCAGCAATACAGGAGACCTGGGTTTGATCTCTGTGTCAGGAAGATCTCCTGGAGAAGGGAATGGCAACTTCATTCCATTATTTTTTTCTGGAGAATTCCAAGGACAGAGCATCCTGCCAGGCTACAGTCCTTGAAGTTGTAGAGTTGGATATGACGGAGCGACTAACACACAAACTTACTACATGGAAATAAACTGTATAAATCAACAAAAAAAGATGTCGGTGCACAGTGAATAATTAATCAGTCCAGCTGATGAGTACTTTTTACAGTAGTCTAAGTTATTTTAAGATCGGGAATAAATTAAGGTTGAAGAATAGGAAGCAGTTAGAAAATAGGAGGTTTACATCAGTGTTCCCAAATGTGCTGCATCAAATTTGATGAAGTTTAAGTCTGTAATTTGACCTAATTGGATATTTAAAAAAAGAAACTTGACATAGCAAATATATCAATTCTTCCTAAATTGATTCCAGTCTTAATGCTATTCTTACCAAAATTCCAGTGGGAATTTTCATTGACAGGACAAAACATTATTTATACACAAAATCATGGGCCCTAGGATAAAAAAAGTAAAATCCTCCCAAAAGATCTTAACAAAGAAGAATAAAATAACGAGGATAATACTGTTTGATATTGTCTTATAATAAACCTATAAGATAACATAGTACTAGCAGAGAGGTAAGTTACATATATTAATGGAACAGAATGGAGAACTCAGAAATATACCCACACAAATTTTTAATTTAATTTTAACTTAATGATTTAAAATAATATAATGAAATAGTAGAGATATATCAGTCATACAGTTTCTGGCGCAAGAGACATATATGTACTGTGCTGTGCTGTGCTTAGTCTCTCAGTCGTGTCTAATTCTTTCATGACCCCGTGGACAGTAGCCCTCTAGGCTCCACTATCCATGAGATTTCCCAGGCAATAATACTGAAGCTATGACAAACCTAGACAGTGTATTAAAAAGCAGAGATATTATTTTGTCAACAAAGGCCCATGTATGGATGTGAGAGTTGGACCATAAAGAAGGCTGAATGACAAACAACTGATGCTGTTGAACTGTGGTGTTGGAGAAGAATCTTAAGAGTCCCTTGGACTGTGAAGAGATCAGACCAGTCAATCCTAAAGGAAATCTATCTTTAATATTCATTAGCAGACTCATGCTGAAGCTGATGCTCCAATACCTTGGCTAACTGATGAAAAGAATTGATTCATTGGAAAAGACTCATGCTGGGAAAGATTGAGGGCAGGAGAAGAAGGGGATGACAGAGGACAAGGTGGTTGGATGGCATCATTGACTCACTGGACATGAGTTTGAGCAAGCTCTAGGGGATGGCGAAGGACAGGGAAGCCTGGCATACTGCAGTCCATAGGGTCACAGAGTCAGATATGACTGAGCGACTGAACAATAACAAACATATAAGCAGAGTGCTACTGAATAACACAGCTAAGGGCCAGAAAATAATGGAAGATCACAGACATGCAGTTACTCTGTTGATCTATCAAATCCAAGTGTCTGTGTTGATTACAGTGTGCATCCGCAGGTACAAGCATTACCTATCTAAAGTAAAATTGTCAACAAGGAGGGAAAATAAGAGATTTCAAATGTGTAAATGGTTAAGGCATCTTTCCAGTTGATCATCAACTCTGGTAGAAGAAGTATCTGCTATAATTCCTTACTGCAATGGTAATGAGCGAGATAATTATCCTCTTTGCATAACCTATACATAATTTAATTGAGCCTAATTCTCCTTTCAAATTCCCAAAGGGAGATCATTCTTGATGTCAAAAAATTTACCCTTGGGAATCTTTCTCTCCTGCTCTGCATAGTTCCTTGATGGTGGGAGAAATTACATCGACTGTACAAATCCTCTTTATTTCCCAAACATCATTTTAAAATATTCAATCAGAAATTATTCTACCAGTTTCTGTTTGAGTATGTTATTCTCCTAGAATTGAGATAGAAAAATTCAAAATTCCTTTAATTTGTTTTAATTTTAGGTGATAAATGAATGCGCGTATGTCCTTATATGTGCATACACACATACAGACAAACATGTAAAATGTTTGCCACCATCCATTTTATAAAGGAACCCTAGGGAATAATGAACTTCCTATTTCCTCAGTTTTATTGAATATTTAAAAAAATGTTTGTTTATGAAAATCTTCCTCCAGAGATATCCTAGAGTGTGAGTCTCCTACCTCCAGGATCTAATGCTTAATGGTCTGAGTTGGAGCTGATATAATAATAAGAAGAATAAAGTGCACAATAAAGTAATACACTTGAATCATGCTGGAACGACACCCCTCTCCCTGTGGCCATAGTCCATGGAAAAATTATCTTCCAGAAAATTGGTTCCTGGTGCCAAAAACATTGGGCACTGCTGCTCTAGAGGAAAAACTCCCACAAGATTTAGTATGTGGTTTATGTTTAGAGCAGTATTTGACCAGTGTTGTTGCCTCTTATTTATAGCTTTATTTGTTGATCTTTAAGATATTTGAGTAAGCCCCTGATGGTGATGGGGTGGAATTTTTTAAAGCATATAAATGGTTTGAAGTTCAATTTCTACTCACATATTTTCATTCCACATTTTTGAAGACATAGATAAATGAAAACAAAGCCCTATAAATTAATTATATGTTCATTTTATGTCTATAGGCATACTAATATTCTTTGTTGTACAAAAGCTTTATGTTTGAAAGTGATCCCGTTTATCCTTTGGAGAATGCAAATAACTTGGCAATTTATAAATTGGTTCAGAAAAGCTGTCCCAGCAACTTATTTATATGTTTGTTGACTGGGAAAATACCTTCCCCCCCCCTTTTTTTTTTTTTTGACTCTCACTGCAGTAATATGCTCAGTGTATAAAATTTTAAACGTACAGTACAGTATAAAGAAACAGCTATTTATTCTAAAATTTGCTCATTGAGAAGGTATTTATTATTTATCTATATACAATTTTATTTTTAATGTATTTTTAAATTTTTTCAATTTTTAATGCATTTTTATAGGCTATATTCCATTTCCAGTTATTACAAAATACTGGCTTTATTCTGCATGCCGTACAATACATCTTTGAGCCTGTCTTATATCTAAGAATCTGTACCACCTGCTTCATCATTCCTGTGTCACCCCTTGATGAACCCAGTGGTAACCACTAGTTTGGTCTCAATATCTGTAAATCTCCTTTGTTATATTCAGTAGTTTGTTGTACTTTTTAGATTGAACACATATATGATATCTCACAGTATTTGTTTTTCTCTTTCTGACTTACTTCACTTAACATAATGCCCTCCAAGTCCATCCAGGTTGCTGCAAATGGCAAATTTTCATTCTCTTTTATGGTTGTCTGGTATTCTATTATTGGAGCAGGAAATGGCAACCCACTATAATGTTCTTGCCTGGAAAATACCATAGACGGAGGAGCCTGGCAGGAGTCCATGGGGTCGCAATGAGTCGGACATGACTGAGCAGGTATGTAGTATTCCATTATATATAGGTACCACATCTTCTTTATCCATTCATCTACTGATGGACACTTAGGCTGCTTCCCTATCTTGGCAATTGCAAATAATGCAGCAGTGAAATTCCAAATAATGCTGCTATGATGGCCTGTTGACTATCTGCATTTCCTCTTTGGAAAAATGTCTGTTTAGTTCTTCTGCCCATCTTAAATGCATTTTTAGACACAATACATTTTTAGGAAAAATAGCGGTGGTGTCAGCCACATTCATTTACTGTGTAACAAGGGCAACTACTTGCCAAAGCTTCTACTCTTTGTGGGAAGCACCTAATAGAGAATGATAACCTTTTCCTCCCACCCTAAAGAAAGTGAGTGATTCAACAAAAGCGGTCGTGAGAACCTGGTGTTCATTGGTTATATTTTCTATTTTTTTTTAATTTTCATTTTTTAATTTATTTGACTGCACCAGGTCATATTAATAGTCATGGCATGTGGGATCTTTAGTTGTGTCATGTGGCATCTATAGTTGTGACATGTGGCATCTAGTTCCTAGTATGTGTGTGTGTGCTCAGTCATGTCTGACTCTTTTGGTCCAATAGACTAGCCCACCAGGCTGCTCTGTCTATGGAATTTTCCAGGCAAGAATACTGGAGTGCCATTTCTTATTCCAGGGTATCTTCCCAACACAGAGATTGAATCTGTGTCTCTTTAATCTCCTGCATTGGCAGGCAGATTATTTACCACTAGTGCCACTTGGGACTAGGGATCAAATATTGGCCTCCCACTTTAGGAGCATGGAGTCTTATCTTCTCTACATTCTGTGGAATTCTCCAGGCCAGAATACTGGAGTGGGTAGCTTTTCCCTTCTCCAGGGCATCTTCCCAATCCAGGGATTGAATCTAGGTCTCCCGCATTGCAGGTGGATTCTTTACCAGCTGAGCCACACAGAGGAAGCCCAAGAATACCTTTTCCAGTGGATCTTCCTGACCCAGGAATTGAAGTTGAGTCTCCTGCATTGCAGGTGGATTCTTTACCAACTGAGCTATTAAAGAAGCCCCTTAGCCACTGAACCACCTGGGAAGCCCTGGCTGCATTTTCTTATTAAGCAGGATGAAGATGACACATATAAACTATAATTAATATTTGCCATTATATATCCAGGCCCAGTGGATAATATAACTTTTTATTTCCATGAAAAAAGTAAATAAGCAGAATTTGATTACCCAAGTTCATCATATTCCAGTCTCTTTACTCATGATTTAGTGACTGTCAGTTACTTGGGGAGGAGAAGGGGATGACAGAGAATGACATGGTTTGGTGGCATCACCGGCTCAATGAACATTAGTCTGAGTAAACTCTGGGAATTGGTGATGGACAGGGAGGCCTGTCATGCTGCAGTCCATGGGGTTGCAAAGAGTGGGACACGACTGAGTGACTGAACTGAACTGAACTGAATTACTTGGGAGTATAAGTGGTACATGTTATGAGTGGTAAATGACAAGGAGATCTGAATTTATTAAGGATAGATGGTCAATTGCTTTCCAACATTAAAATCTATGATTTTATTTTTTATTGACTGGCATATCTTCTGAATATTCTTAAGGAGGACATTTTGTAATGATGGGTAGATCAATTACAACTCCTAAAACATCATTAAAAATGAACATCAAGTAAAATTTTCTTCAGGGGTTGTATCACATTAAAAAAATTAATAAGCAGAAACCTCAATTAAGTAGTCGTGAGGCTAGAGTGGGAAGCTTTCAAGCCCTGGAATGATAGCAGAGTGCAAGAGAAAGAAGGAAGTCTTTTCTATTTTACTGGAAACAACTCAGCTGACAAAAAGCCACGGACTCTTTGTTGTTTACTATATCTTTCTCTTCTTCCTTTACCCCCTCTCTAAAACTGTTCTCCTTTTTCTGTGTTTGGACTTGAATGTGTCTCACCATGATTTCAGACAGAGAAATGAAATTCTTTGCTGATGTTGAATGCACTTATTTTGGCTAGAGAAATAGCTGTCAGTCTCTTTGTTTCAGGACAACAATGTAAGGTGTACTACTAGAAATCCTTGTTATTAAATTATATTAATGAACTTCATATTATTGGTTATTATATATTTCAAAACAACATTTTCCCCATTCTTTTCTCTATTATCAAATCCTCTGCGATAAACTGTCTAGAGTCAACTTACCCCAATGACTCATTCTTACCTAAGGCATAATTGTGTTGAAGAATGTGATTGAGCCATTAAATTCATTCAACCATTACTTTTGAAAATGTTTATTTATTTGTACAACATTGGCAAAGTTGTCCATTATTTTAAATTGTCTTTTTCAACATTACTACCAGCATTGAGAATTCCATTTTAACATATATATGCATAGATACATATACATGTATTCATATGCATGCTTATGAACATTTTTTTATATTTATACATGTGTGTATATGCTAATTTGAGATACAGAGGTAGGAATTCTTTAAAAAATTCAGCTATATGCATTTCTTCTTCTGTGAACATCTCTTTGTTATTTATCTTTGGTGGAAAATAAAGGAGGGCAGAAGAAAATGCAGATCACTAACATGCTAATTACTTTGAGTTGATGAATTCAAGGGTATGAGCCTCTACAGGTGAAGCTGCTTGATCAGATTGGTGCAAGTAATGGCCATCTAAGGTAGAACAGCCAACAAAATATGTTGACCTGAATGCTATATTTTTCCAAACATGTTACAAATGCAGATTTTCTTTTAACAAATATTGCATCTTCCTTTATATACAAATCATATATATTTATCACAGATTTTGAATTTCTTAGTTATTTTACAGTGAGTGTAATTTTCTCCACCGTATAAGATGCTCAACATCACTCATTATTAGAGAAATGCAAATCAAAACCACAATGAGGTACCACTTCACACCAGTCAGAATGGCTGCGATCCAAAAATCTGCAAGCAATAAATGCTGGAGAGGGTGTGGAGAAAAGGGAACCCTCCTACACTGTTGGTGGGAATGCAAACTAGTACAGCCACTATGGAGAACAGTGTGGAGATTCCTTAAAAAATTGCAAATAGAACTACCTTATGACCCAGCAATCCCACTGCTGGGCATACACACCGAGGAAACCAGAATGGAAAGAGACACATGTACCCCAATGTTCATTGCAGCACTGTTTATAATAGCCAGGACATGGAAACAACCTAGATGTCCATCAGCAGATGAATGGATAAGAAAGCTGTGGTACATATACACAATGGAGTATTACTCAGCCGTTAAAAAGAATTCATTTGAATCAGTTCTGATGAGATGGATGAAACTGGAGCCGATTATACAGAATGAAGTAAGCCAGAAAGAAAAACACCAATACAGTATACTAACACATATATATGGAATTTAGGAAGATGGCAATGACGACCCTGTATGCAAGACAGGGAAAGAGACACAGATGTATATAACGGACTTTTGGACTCAGAGGGAGAGGGAGAGGGTGGGATGATTTGGGAGAATGCCATTCTAACATGTATACTATCATGTGAATTGAATCGCCAGTCTATGTCTGACGCAGGATGCAGCATGCTTGGGGCTGGTGCATGGGGATGACCCAGAAAGATGTTCTGGGGAGGGAGGTGGGAGGGGGGTTCATGTTTGGGAATGCATGTAAGAATTAAAGATTTTAAAATTTAAAAAATAAAAAACTAAAAATTAAAAAAAATAAAAATAAAATAAAATAAAATCTAAAAAAAAAAAAATGTTTACTGCTATTCTAAAAGAGCATGATTAATTCTTGTTTTTGTGTTCTGCTAAGACTTGCAATTTATTTTAAAAGGTCTTCACCAGAATTGAAAGAGACACTTGTGCCCAAATGTTCATCGCAGCACTGTTTATAATAGCCAGGACATGGAAGCAACTTAGATGTCCATAAGCAGATGAATGGATAAGAAAGCTATGGTACATATACACAATGGAATATCACTCATTAATTAAAAATAATACATTTGAATCAGTTCTAAAGAGGTGGATGAAACTGGAGCTGATTATACAGAGTGAAGTAAGCCAGAAAGAAAATCACCAATACAGTATACTAATACAAATATATATGGAATTTAGAAAGATGGTAATGATAACCTTATATGCGAGACAACAAAAGAGACACAGATGTGTAGAACAGTCTTTTGGACTCTGTGGGAGAGGGAGAGGGTGTGATGATTTGGGAGAATGGCATTGAGACATGTATATTATATATGTGAAATGATGGGCCAGTCCAGGTTCAATGCATGATACAGGGTGCTTGGGGCTGGTGCACTGGGATGATCCAGAGGGATGGGATAGGGAGGGATGTGGGAGGAGGGTTCTGGATAGGGAACACATGTACACCCAAGGCGGATTCATGTCAATGTATGGCAAAACCACTACAATATTGTAAAGTAATTAGCCTCCAATTAAAATAAATAAATTTATACTAAAAAAAAAAGATTCAGAATAGCCAAGTGGCAGAACAGGACAACACTTTCCAGATGAACTAAAAAGGAAAGGAAAATAATGGAAACTTGAGGACACTGTGGCTACAGGAAATGGTTATTATACACCTAAGGAAAGTCCTTGGTAATTGGGAAGTGTACAAATATTGTCATTAAATAAATTTTTTGTATTACAAAAAATAAAATAAAAGGTTTTCATTTGCTCAGATTAAATGTTTAAATGTCTTTCTCATTAAAATAAACAATAAACATTTCTGCCTACTTTTTAATTATTGATATTAAGAAAAAATATTCTTTCTGCTCTTCCTTTGGTAAGAGTGCAAGAATTAGGTTGAAAATGTAACATAAATATTCTGGCAAATTATGCAGTTTAAATTATACATTCAGTCTATCGTGCATTTCATGAAAAAAGGGTGGAGAAGAATTACTAGTCCTGGGACTGCAAAAAACTTCCATTTAATAAGAAGATGTAACTACATTCTGAAAATTGGGAAAAGAATACCATATGTTCAGCAAATATATATTGAGCACCTACTATGTGCAAATGAAAAAAATTAATCAATCTATGAAAGAAATAGAAAAATATATTCAGTCAAATAGAGAATTATAACCCAGGAGTAGCTTCTCAGAATGCTCCAAGAACTGTTCCACCCATGAAGAGTCAAGCATGATTATATAAATTTTTGAGACAGGTAGTGTATATTAAATGACACATTACTGTCAGTTTACATAATCCAGTCATTTTGTCCCCTTACAAGATTAAGAATTAAAGTTATCTCCTTAGGAGTTGCCTTGTTGGTACTGAGACAGTGTTGCAGTTTATGATTGAGAGAGTATTTCTGCTACTGGGGAAGTTTTCCAATGTGTAATGCAGAGCAGAAGGGAAGGAGGAGGCCAATAATGTTCAGTTTTTCTTGACTTGCTTTAGAATACGAATTTTGATTTCATCATATGCATTGAAGGTGGGAGGAGAAGGGGACAAAAGAGGATGAGATAGTTGGATGGCGTCACTGAGTCAATTGACATGAATTTGGGTAAACTCTGGGAGTTGGTGATGGAGAGGGATACCTGGCACGCTGCCGTCCATGGGGTCACAAAGAGTTGGAAACGACTGAGTGACTGAACTGAACTGATGTATCTGGAAATGTTCTAGCTTCTAGGTTTTTATTAGTTTGCAGAATATTTTGAAAAGTCATATGAATCATACAGTTTATAACCTAGGAGCAATTACTAAATCAATTAAAATTATTTTAAACTAATTTTTCAACTCTTCACCCAGAATTACAAAGATGTTCTACATTAAAAATTCAAGTGTAAACTCTTAAATGTTCAAAAATAAACAGGATTTAAAATACATTAAATAGAAGCATTCTAAAATTATATCTTTGTTTCTGAATAGAATGAGGCTATTTCTGTCAGCTATATGAATATACATTTATAAGTGAGTTGTGACAATTTTATCTTAGGTAAAAGTAATTTTTGGTGAGATGAAATATTTTTCCTGTTTCTCTCTTTTACTTGCTTAAAGATTACAATACAAAACTGAAGAATAATTTATACTGTTGCATTTTATTCATACTATTTTCCATGACCTCATGTGTTTTGAGTGAAATGAAGACATATTTTATATTAGTCAACAAGAAGAAACATCTAAAGCAATTTTCCCTATGAGGCTCAATTATATTTTTAATTTAGTATTATTTTCTTGTAGATACTTAGCGAATTAACACACACACACACACACACACACACAAACACACAGACACTTATCTCCATATTAAAAACATAGAGCCTATAAATTAAAAAAATTCCATGAGTGCATATTGTAAGTGAAGGTCAAATATACATGTGAAAAACAATTGACAAATTCTTAAGATATTTAGTATAGTAAATGGTACAGTGTGTAAAACAATGTTGCCCACCATCCAGTCCTACAAGGATCAAGTCATTAGCTGCTGTAACCCCTGACTGACTATACACCTTGAAAGGAATTCAATATGAAAAACATGCTAGGGCACTCTGTTTTGTGAAACTGGTCCCTTAGTTAAATATATTTTGGGAAGAGTTTTAATAAACCTAGATTCTTACATCTTTCCACACAAAGAAAAAGCATAAATCATTCAGATATCTGTTCCTTGTGACTCCCATATTCCTTAGCTAAAACAATGCATATGATTTGCTGTTATCCCCATGGACTATAGCCTGCCAGACTCCTCTGTCCATGGGATTTTCCAGGCAAGAATACTAGGCTGTGTTGTCATTTCCTTCTTCAGGGGATCTCCCTACACCAGGAATCAAACTCTCATCTCTTGCACCTCCTGAATTGGCAGGAGGATTCCTTACCTCTCAGTCACCAGGGAAGCCTTTATATGCATGTGTGTGTGTGTGTGTGTGTGTGTGTGTGTGTGTGTGTGTGTGAAAGTGTTAGTCATTCAGTCATGTCCGACAGTTTGTGTCCCATGGACTCTAGCCATCTTGGATACTCTGTTCATGGAATTCTTGAGGCAAGAATACTGGAGTGGATAGCCATTCCCTTTTCCAAGGGATCTTCCTGACCCAGAGATTGAACCCATTTCTCCTGCACTGCAAGCAGATTTTTCACCATCTTAGCCACAAGGGAAATAGATAGATATAGATATAGATATAGATATAGATATAGATATAGATAGATAGATATAGATATAGAGGTTTCTACTTCTTTCCCAAATTCTTCAAACCAATTCCTCAGAGGTAAAGAGCTATTTCACAGACCATAGTCCTCAATAAGTTCTCAGGAGAAAACTAAAACTCGCAGCTTTTACCTTATGCCTTTTCTTTCAGTGTACAAGCAAAATTCTTTCAACACTGTTTGATGAATATATTTGAAAAAAATTCAGTATTTTATTTGCCTCAAATAATAAATGCTATATGTCTTTACTGTCTTTGAAAATGCAGTATTGACTTTAAAAAACATATTATTTAAAAATTATGAGTTCAGTTTATTCAGTATCTTACTGATGATTATAGCCTGGGAGACACTCTAACATAGCTCTGGGAAATTGTTTTGAAGAAGTAAGAAGGGGTGATTTTGGTGAAGTAGTTATATGCAAGCAAACACACATCTTGGTAGAAGGATGTTGTTAGTTACATGGAACAGATATCTTAGTTAATGGCCTTAGTGCTTTTCTAAATATGGGAAAATGCAAGAATTGGGGTTCACTAAATTTTCTCCTGGAAATATCAAACTGAAGGCATGTTCTGCCAGTTTTCCCAGACACAGAGTGATTCATTCTGATCTCCTCCCAGAATTCCCTTTAGAGTGTGCTGAAGGTCAGCAACTGCAGTGGATAACAACTTAATCCTCGTAGAATTGGATGGCAAACAATGCTCTTTACTTGGAAACAGATGTATTCTGTTTTTGTGGATGCTAGGAAATGAGGGAAAATATACCTAGTGTGATATTTATTAAGAAATATATAATTTGTTTTTATCCCAGTTTCTGGTACAGAGCTCCTAGAACTCTCAGAATTTCCTTGAGTGATAAAAAACTATAAGGTGTCTTTTGCTACAATAGTAAGACTTTAAGAAGGCATTTAATGATAGGGCTGTTTTCCATTGAAGCCAACCATGCTATTACAGAGTTGGGACTTTCAATTTCACTTCCTAATCTCCAGGAAAAGAAGGGAGATCTAAATTGAGTTCAGTCACCAATGGCTAATGATTTAATCAATGATGCCTATGTAATGAAGTTTCCATAAAATCCCATAAGGGGCAGGGTTGGTGCACATGTGGAGATCTGAGAAGAGTGTCTGGCTGGGAGAGGGCATGAAAGCTCCATTCCATTTCCCTATGCCTTGTCCTGTGCATCTCTTCCGTGTGGTATTTCCTGAGTTATTGTTTTATAATAAACTGGTGATCTAGGAAGTGAAATGTTTCTATGAGTAATGTGAGTTGTTCTAGCTTTGGAATCTCTGATTTATAAATAGTCATGTGAAAGTACCTCTGGAGAAGGAAATGGAAACCCATTCCTGTATTCTTGCCTGGAAAATATCCCATGGACGGAGTAGCCTGAGGAGCTACAGTCATGGGGTTGGATGTGACTGAGTGATTCAGCCCATATGACTGAGCACAGTCAGAAGTACAGTTAGCAACCTGGACTTGGGATTGGAGTATAGAGTGGGGTCTGGGGGACAGTAGTCTTCTAGTTCTGGGCCTTTAACCTGTGAGATCTGACACAGTCCCCTGATAGACGGTGTTAGAAGTGAGATGATTGTCAGACATTGAGCTAGTGTCTGAGAATTGCTTGGTGGTGTGGAGAAGAACCCACACACATTACAAATTGATCCAAGAACCTTACTAATGTCAAAGGATAGGAAAGATAGAATGGAGAAAAGAGGAAAATGGTGACTCAAAGAATAGAAACACATGGATTTGTAACCAGAGATTTAATTAAATAAGGCAGAAACTCTGTAAATAGTAGATCTACTCTTAAGGAGGCTCTTCTGTGTGGTTTTTACTGTGTTTTGTTTTGTTTTGTTTTTGTCTCTATTCTATCTACCAGAGGTCAGGTGACAAAAATAATACAATTTACTAACAAGTTTGATATATTTTGGGCTTCCCAGGTGGCTCAGTGGTAAAGAATCTGCATGCAGTGCAGGAGACATGGCTTCAATCCCTATGTTGGGAAGACCCGTGGAAAAGGAAATGACAATCCACTCCAGTATTCTTGCCTGGGGAATCCCATGGACAGAGGAGTTGTTGTTTCAGTTACTTACTTATTTGGAAAAGCACTGACAGTCAACTATGAGAAATGCTTATGGTCAACTATGAGAAAGACTTTGTGAATGTTTGTATTTGTCTGTATAATGGCTCGGTGGATAAGGAATCTACCTGCAATGCATGAGACACCAGAGACATGGGTTTGATCCCTGGGTCAGGAAGATTGCCTGGAATAAGCAATGGAAACCTACTCCAGTATTCTTGCCTGAAAAACTCCATAAACAGAGGATCCTGGAGGGCTACTGTCCATGGAGTAGCAAAGAGTTGGACACTGAGCAACTAAACATGCAATAAGGGAGAAGCTCTTGAATAATGATGGGGAAGCTATTAAGTTCACCATAGCTCCTAAACCACACCAAATCCAATTTACACAGCCCCTACCAATATCCAGCATTATTTCAAACTATATCAGTCTCAGAATTCACACATTCCAGGTGTTATATATTCTCTAAAAGAATTTTGAACACACACAAGAGTATTTCTTATCATTTTATAAGCTATTACAGAAATAGTTGAATTGTCCTAATATAAATTCTATTCAATTGAAAACACTGATACTGTATATTACAATATATTTTAAAAGAGAATCAGTTCAGTTCAGTCACTCAGTCGTGTCCGACTCTTTGTGACCCCATGAATCACAGCACACCAGGCCTCCCTGTCCATCACCATCTCCCAGAGTTCACTCAGACTCATGTCCATCGAGTCCGTGATGCCATCCAGCCATCTCATCCTCTGTCGTCCCCTTCTCCTCCTGCCCCCAATCCCTCCCAGCATCACAGTCTTTTCCAATGAGTCAACTCTTTGCATGAGGTGGCCAAAGTACTGGAGTTTCAGCTTTAACATTATTCCTTCCAAAGAAATCCCAGGCCTGATCTCCTTCAGAATTGACTGGTTGGATCTCTTAGTAAAAATTTAAAGAAGTAAATTGTAAGAGAAGAAGGAAAAAAATATACTTAAATTGATTACACTCCAGTCTGAGGGCTAGAAGACAAGCTTTTCCTGTAACTGTTTATGCAGACAAGGTCACTCTTCATCACTTTCTTCCTCTAACTTTATATTTAATCTTTGTGTCATTAACAGCTATATGAGTTTTTGGTTGTTGCTTGGTTGATAGTCTTTGCATTTTTTTATTTTATTTTATTTTATAACCAGGGGGGCCTGGTTGTGAGACATAAGCCTTCATTACTAGATGGCTTGAGTTCTTAAACATGTTCTATCAATATATATTACTGGGTTAATTGTTTAAAAGTAAAAACCTTGAATTATATGAGAAGATTATTGCACACTACTTGAAGGATCTTTGGAGTAGAAGGCCTGCCAGGAGCCAGCACGGGAGATCCCACCCATGACAAGGTCATGCAGGACTCGAGGGAATCCCTGGGCCATCCGACCCATGACAAGGTCATGCAGAAGAGTCCTGATGAGCAAGGCCTCAGGACTCGATGGACCCCTGGACCTGCTCGAGCATCTACCCCCAAACCAGAATCTGTCTGTCTTATTATTTTATGTCTTTCACCAGCTCTTCTGACATTAGCAGGGGTCTGTCCCTGACCAAAAGAGTTAACTTAGGGCTCTAGCTGATAAATCTCCTGGGCATGAAAGGAGTATTTCAAACCCCCTGTTAGCATTCTAGCTTACTTGGCGGCTTTATCCAGACTCTTGCAACATTGTTGAGCCTATGCTTACTGCCAAGTTCTCACATCCCTTATCTATTGTGTTCCTGGGAGTGCGTATAGTCAGGATGTAGAAAAAAACAAATAATAGCCTTAGCATTAGCAACATTAGTCTTTGAGTTAATAAATTCTTTCTTTGCTGTAACCTGCTAAATCTTTGCTCCTTAAAAATGTAACTGTACTTTAAGGGTGACACAGGCTAAGAATTTAAGAAAAAACACTCTAAGGGAAAACCATTGTTCTGGTGTTCTGGCTGACCAACCTTTATCAAAAGGAGGTCATGGAATATCAACAGGCCTCTGGAATAGAAGATGATGTACAGAAAATAAGACTTTTGCAAGAAGGAACCTGATATTGATAAAAGTTATTACTGATAGAATGTTGAGTTGACTCTGCATTTTTCACCTTGCTGTATGTATAACTCAGGGTATAAAAGCCCGGAGAAAAATAAAGTAAAGGGGCCTCGCTCAAAGAAGCTTGGTCACCCCGTGTCTGTCTCTTAATCTCTTTATCTATCTTTCTTCATTCGCCAACGTCATCCATCCTGAGGATATCCCTGGACTCTGCTGAGGCTGGACCTCAGTAAAGGCCCTTTTAAAATTTACTGGAATTGGGAGAGATGCATAATCTTGATATAGAGCCTCAAGTATATTTCTATAAAGATGCATTGTTGTAAGTTATGGGTGGAATGTAGCATCACTATCAAATAACATAGTTATTTTAACATGGTTAAAAATATATTAGCTATATGATCTGTTACAATCATATAATATTGAATGCTATGAAAAGTATATGTCTTTTCTGTTAGGCCCTACTAGACACCATATCATTAGGTAAAATATATTTGTAGACAAATATTTTGTTTAATAATCATATGTTTTCTCCCTCACTAAAATCCCCAAGATCTCCCTCGACAAAACTCCTTGCTAACTTCACCTAGAACAGAGTCATCAATCTGTTCACAAATGTCCTAACACAAGGTTTATGCAAGGCTTGTGAGCTTACACAAGGCATTTATTGCAATGCTGAATCTCCAAGAGTTGCTCATATTTTCTACCAACAAACTACCCAGCTCTCTTAGTCTGAGACTAGACACATTCTGTCTTATATCTTCATCCAATGCTTATATTAAAATGTTTTCTTTAATAGTGTTTAAAGTTATTGACTGCAAACTTGTCTAAAAACTCAAGGGTGACCTGCACCCACAGTTAATTTTCTCCATCAACTTACTGATTTACATTTTTACTGAACACCACCCAATCAGATTCCCCTAGAGTATCTTTCCTTTTTACTCTGGGTTCTCATTCATCATTATCTAACATCTTGACATCCTGAAAAATTCTATCCCATTATTACTATAGCTTTTTGAGGACATAGTGTGGAACCAAGTAAAATGCACTTCAGAAATATCTGTCCAGGGACTTCCCTGGGAATTAGTCTGGGAATTAAGAATCTGTCTCCCAGTGCAGGGGATGTGGATTTGATTCTTAATCCCATAGGGCAGTTAAGCCCCACATGCCACAGGGCAACTAAGTTCATGTGCCACAACTAGTGAGAAGCCCATCAGCCACAACTAAAATTAAACACAGCCAAATAAATAAATGAATATTAAAAAAAAATAAATAACTGTCCAATAGACAAAAGATGAAAAGAAAGTCTATCCATTAGCTTTCTTACCCAAATGCTCAAAATTTAACTCAATGAGTTTTAATTTCCTACTCAAGTTTTCCTCATGGTACATAATGCCAAAACAGTTTTATAATTATCCACGATGTAGAGACATAGGGGAAGAAATCAGGAAATACTCCATACAGGAGGCTGTAAGTATTGTCACTTTACTCAGGAATGCCACTGATTGTTATAACAAGAGTACAGTTTTGAAATGAGCCAAGTGAATGTGAGGCAGAACTCAAGATGAGTCAGATATACTCTTTGTAGAACAACTGCTTTTTTAAAAATAGCAGTGTTAGGTTCACAGCAAAATTAAAAGGATGGTACAGAGATTTCTCATATATACATCCTTCCCCCAAACATGCACAGGTCCCCATCACATTACCAACATCTGTGGCAGAATAGCAAATCTGCCACAACAGATGGACTTACATTGACATCATTATATCCAGAGTCCATAATTTGTTTACATTAGGGTCTACTCTTGGTGGTATATATTCTATGGATTTGGAAAAGTGTATAATAATATCTATTCATCATTATAGTATTACACATAGTCATCTCACTCTCTTAAAAATTATCAGTGCTCCACTTGTTCATCTCTCCTTCCTCCTAATATTTGGTAACCGCTGACCTTTTTATCATTTCCTTAGTTTTGCCTTTTCCATAATGTCATATATTGGAATCACACAGTATGTAGTCTTTTCAGTTTGATTTCTTTCACTTAATAATATGGATTTAAGTTTCTTCCATGTCTCTTTTCATGGCCTTATAGCTCAGGTTTTTTTAGTACTGAACAACATTCTGTTGTCAGAATGTGGCAGTTATTTATCCATTCACCTACTGAAAGACACTTAGTTGCTTACAAGATTTGGCAATTAAAATAAACTGCTATAACCACCCATATGTATTTTTTCTGTGCACACAAGTTTTTAAATTAGTTGAGTAGGGACTGTGATTGCCAAATCATATGTAAAGATATATTTTGTTTGTAAGAAAAAGCCAAATTACTTTCCAAAGCATCTCTACCAGTTTGCATTCTTACTAGCAAAAAATGAGAGTTCTATTGCTTCACATTCTTGCCAGTATTTGCTGTCATCAGTGTTGCATAGCTGATCATTTTAATAGTTGCACACTATAATCTGTTGCTTTAATTTACATTTTCCTGATGACATATAACTTTTATATGTTTATTTGCCATCTGTATGTCTTCTTTTTTTTATTTTATTTTTCTTTAAATTTTAAAATCTTTAATTCTTACATGCATTCTCAAACATGAACCCCCCTCCCACCTCCCTCCCCAGAACATCTTTCTGGGTCATCCCCATGCACCAGCCCCAAGCATGCTGCATCCTGCGATTCAATAGACTGGCGATTCAATTCACATGATAGTACACATGTTAGAATGTCATTCTCCCAAATCATCCCACCCTCTCCCTCTCCCTCTGAGTCCAAAAGTCCGTTATACACATCTGTGTCTCTTTCCCTGTCTTGCATACAGGGTCGTCATTGCCATCTTCCTAAATTCCATATATATGTGTTAGTATACTGTATTGGTGTTTTTCTTTCTGGCTTACTTCACTCTGTATAATCGGCTCCAGTTTCATCCATCTCAACAGAACTGATTCAAATGAATTCTTTTTAATGGCTGAGTAATACTCCATTGTGTATATGTACCACAGCTTTCTTATCCATTCATCTGCTGATGGACATCTAGGTTGTTTCCATGTCCTGGCTATTATAAACAGTGCTGCGATGAACATTGGGGTACATGTGTCTCTTTCAATTCTGGTTTCCTCGGTGTGTACGCCCAGAAGTGGCTATTAAGATCTTTGGCCAATTTTCAATTAGATTGTTTGTTTATTGTTGCAATTTAAAAGTTCTTTGGATATTTAGGAGAATACTCCTTTATCACAAGTGTCTTTTACAATTTTTTTTTCCCCAATTTGTGGCTTATTCTTTCATTCTCTTGACAGTTTCTTTAACAGACCAGACATTTTAAATTTTATAATGAGGTTCATTTCAGTTCAGTTTAGTCACTCAGTCATGTCCGATTCTTTGCGACCCCATGAATCGCAGTATGCCAGGCCTCCTGATCCATCACCAACTCCCAGAGTTCAGTCAGACTCACGTCCATCGAGTCAGTGATGCCATCCAACCATCTCATTCTCTGTTGTCTGCTGGGGTCCAGCCCCATTGAATCCAAGGTAATTCGAAGGGGAGATGGTGTCAGCAATTAGGAAAGAATTATTTAATTAGAGATATAAAGAGAGATTAGGGAAGAATAGTGTAGTGAGAGAGAAGAGAGAAAATAGAGGAGAAAAAGAGGCTGTATTCCTTGGTTTACATAGAAAGCCAATAAAGTCCTGAGACAAGGGACTTACACCGTCTACATAAGGCCACAGGCGCCTGCTTGAATAGCAGAGGGTACCCCGCCTTGGGCTCCCTCTCCCGTGGGTCTTAGAAGCCCAGGCAAATAAGTAGACACGGTGGACCTCTATGCTCCAGACGGGAATTCAGCCTGAAAAGGAGAAAAGGAAAAGAAGACACGGGGGGAGCCAGATTTCTAAGAAACTGGTCCATCTCTTTATTTTTCAGGAAAGATTTTATACTTTAAGTTGTAAATAGAGATCAATGGATAATACAAAGTCATGCAGGGTCAACAGACCTGATCCCTGTCAAAACCAGGCATTCTTTATGCATGCATACAAAGGTCTTAGGTGGTTTTCCATCATCTTCTGGCCAGGGCGCCTGCTAAAATTTTATGACCCTTTCTTTCTGATAATGGTCAGTCAACCAGAAAATATTTTTTTCAAGGGTGATTTTTCTTAAACCAGGCACCACCCTCAGAAGGTGCCAGATAAACTTACATTCCTACAGGGCAAAGGTGCAGTGGGCTGTAATCAAGAAAAGAATTTACTAACCTAAGGTTTAACATGATTAATATCAAAGGTTATTACTTATTTTTCCCATATGCCAGTTATATCAATTAATGTATATAAGGGACAAAAGATATGGAGACTTAGCAGCAAATATTGGCTCAATAATGAAGCCCTCCACCGGTATATTTCTAGCAACCCACTAATACTACACTAATAATTTCTAACTTCTCATAAGACTCTGTATTTAGAAAGTTCAAAACATCTTGTGCCTCTCATGGCTGGGAGGCTGTGAACAATTACGTGTGGATGTAAGAGGCTGGACAAACTTGTCAGGCACGCTAGAGAGCCATCAGAGAAGTTTTTGGACTGAAACACTCTTGTTACACCTAGGAGACTTATTAACTGGAGCTCCAAGTTAACTCCTTTTAGAGGAAGGTGGTGGGGGACAGCCCCTCTGTAATGTCAGAAGAGTAGGTGGAAAGCATAACACAGTAAAGCAGGCAGACTCTGGTTTTGGGGGTAGATGCTCAAGAAAGTCCAGGGGGACACCTGAGGCCTGATCCCGCCTTTGTGTATGTCAGGTCCCTTTCCTCATGACCTTTGCCATAGGCGGGATTCCCCTTGCTGGCTCCCGGCAGTCGTCCCCTTCTCCTCCTGCCCCCAATCCCTCCCAGCATCAGAATCTTTCCCAGTGAGTCAACTCTTCGCATGAGGTGGCCAAAGTACTGGAGTTTCAGCTTTAGCATCATTCCTTCCAAAGAAATCCCAGGGCTGATCTCCTTCAGAATGGATTGGTTGGATCTCCTTACAGTCCAAGGGACTCTTATCAATTCTTTTTTCATGAATTATGCCTTTAGTGTTATATTTTAAAAGTTGTTGTTGTTCAGTAACTAAGTTGTGCCTGACTGTTTGTTACCCCATGGACTGAAGCACAACAGGCTCCTCTATCTTCCTTATAGTCCTTCACTATCTTCTGGAGTTTGCTCAGATTCATGTCCACTGAGTCAGTGAAGCTATCTAAACATCTCGTCCTCTGCTGCCCCATTTTCCTCTTGCCCTCAATCTTCCCCCAGCATCAGGGTCTTTTCCAGTGAGTGAGCCCTTCTCATCAGGTGGCCAAAGTATCAATCCTTCTGTTTGAATATTTAGGTTGACTTCCCTTAGGATTGAGTGGTTTGATCCCTTTGCAGTCCAAGGGACCCTCAAGAGTCTTCAATAGCCATTACTTATCATAAGAACATCTAGATTTTTTCTTATGTTATCCTCTAGAACATTTGTAGTTTGGTGTTTCACATTTAGCTTGTGATCATATTGAGTTAAATTCTGTGAGGGGTGTAAAGTTTCTAACTAGATTAACTTTGTACATACCAGTGTCTGTTCAACACAGTTTTTAAAGACTATGTTTGCTGCTTTGCATCACTTTTATCTTTTGTCAAAAATCAGTTGATTATATTTATGTTGATCTATTTCTTGGCTCTTTGTTCTGTTCTTTTTTTTTTTTTCCCCAATACCACAGTGATTGTTTACTGTAGAACTGTCAATACTTCTTCATTTCAGATCTGTGTTCTCTCTTGGATAGGTGACTGAATTCGTATTATCTTTAAAAACATATATTTATCTCCATTTAATATTTATTTTTTTCTTTGTCATCTGCTCTTAAAAAGAGAGGATTGCAGTCTGTGTAGGTAACATCTCTGTCTCCTCTCCTCCCATTTAATTTTTATTCACAGCCAAGACATTTTGGAGTTACCTATATCCCTTCCCACCTAACTGTGGCCTTTCTTTACTTTTGAAACATCAGATTTCTCTAAATCTCTTTGTCCCTTTGATTACCCCCTATTTTCTTTCTCTATATTTCTGTCTTTGCTTTTGCTGACAGCCTAATAATATTGGTGCTGATCAGAGTTTCATTCAGAACTCTGTGCTCTTTCTACTCTACTGAATTCACTATATTGACCAACCAGTTAATTAGGAAGTAAAATTCCTAAGGATTCCATCATGATGATAAATTTCCAAATATATTGTCTTATGTAGCCCTCAAAATATCCCAAAATGCCCTAATATTTTTTAAGTTAAAATACAATGAATGAATTTCACTTTTTAAAATAATTTTGCTTATTTATTTCTGTTATGCTATGTCTTCTTTGCAGTGCAGGCTTTTCTCTAGTTGTGCCAAGCAGGGAGTACTCTCCATTGCGATGTCCAGATTTCTCATTGTAGTGGCTTCTCTTGTTGCAGTGCACAGGGTCTAGGCTCATGAGCTTCAGTAGTTGTGGCTCCTGGTCTCTAGACCACAGGTTCAATAGTTGTGGAACACGAGCTTAGTTGCTCTCTGGCATATGGGGTCTTCCCGGATGAGGGACTGAACCTGTGTCCTGCATTGGCAGGAATACTCTTCACCACTGAGCCACCAGGGAAGCCCTCTCACCTTTTTGTATCTTATGATTTTTTGAGTTAGATATTCAGTCTGAACAATTCTTTTGTTTCACCTGACATAACTAGGTAATATTCAGTTGGTGGCTGGTCTTAATAAGGAGGATACAAAAAATCTTTATCACATGACAGATGTGTCATTGGATAAAGGGAAGGCCAGACTCATCTGCACCCCCAGCCCTCTAAATGTATTTACAGAGCCTCTCTGACTGGGCAGTTGATATTGGTGACTCATCAGGGCAGTTACAGTGACTTGGGGCTTCTAAGGAGCAAGCTGCTGCTGCCAGTTCTTTGGAATTGGAACTGACATGGCATCAATTTATTTCAGCTGCGCAGTTTGGTCAAAGGAAGCCTAGATCCAAGGTGACAGAAGAATCCCCTCTTGTCAATGGTGGTCATAGTGGTTTAGTCACTAAGTCGTGTCTGACTCTTGTGACCCCCATGGGCTATAGCCTTCCAGGCACCTGTGTCCATGGGATTTCCCAGGCAAAAATGCTGGAGTCGGTTGCCATTCCCTTCTCCAGGAGACCTTCCCAACCCAGGTATTGAACCCAAGTCTCCTGCATTTGCAGGAAAATTGAACAACAAGATCAAACCAGTTAATCCTAAAGGAAATCAACCCTGACTATACATTGGAAGGACTTATGCTGAAGCTGAAACTCCAATCCTTTAGCCACCCAGTGTGAACAGCCAACTCATTGAAAAAGATCCTGATGTAGGGAAAGATTAAGGGCAAAAAGAGAAGGTGGTGACAGAGGATGAGATGGTTGAATGGCATGTTCAACTCAATGGACATGACTTTGAGCAAACTCTGAATGATGGTGGAAAACAGGGAAGTCTGGTGTGCCGTAGTCCTTGTGGTTGCAAAGAGTCGGACATGACTGTGTAAGTGAACAACTCCTACATTTGCAGATGGGTTTTTTACCACAGAACCACCAGCATAACCCTTCTTGTCAATGAGGAAACTCTTAATATATTTGTGACCTACTTTTATTTTTATCATTAAGTTTAATGTATTGAGTCTTAGCTAAGTAAATGTCTTGCATAAATTCACAAAACTAACAAGTTGTGAACTAGGTTTGTCATTCATGCACATTTTTTCTCTCCAAACCATATCTCAGTTCAGACATGGAATTTACACTTATGTTTCCAACTACTGATTGAGTATAATTTGTGATTATTCAAAATTCCTTCAACCTGAATATACTTGACAAGCAGGAAGAAAAAAATAGTACAGTAAACACCCAACTTAACTTTTCCTTATTTTAATGCTTTGTTGTATTATAATATTGCATTGTCTTCTGGTGAAGACAATGAAGAGTTTTCCTAAATTGTATCTATTTCTGAAGTATTGACTTATTTTAGTAATAATTTGCTTATGAAATTGTCTCTTGTATTAAACAATAAATTGCTTGAGAAGAGGTACTTCATTGAATTCCTCTTGGAGTCTGCAGTTCTAAGCATAGTGTCTGGAACAATTTCTGTGGACTTTGTGGAAAGAAAGACTGACTAAATATATGTGGAATGGGCTTGCTTATTTCATGCTAATCTCTCAACTGCTGCTACTGCTAAGTCATTTCAGTAGTGTCTGACTCTGTGCGACCCCAGAGACGGCAGCCCACCAGGCTCCGCTGTCCCTGGGATTCTCCAGGCAAGAACACTGGAGTGGGTTGCCATTTCCTCCTCCAATGCATGAAAGTGAAAAGTGAAAGTGAAAGTGAAGTTGCTCAGTTGTGTCCGACTCTTAGCGACCCCATGGACTGCAGCCTACCAGGCTCCTCCATCCAAGGGATTTTCCAGGCAAGAGTACTGGAGTGGGGTGCCATTGCCTTCTCCATAATCTCTCAAAATGAGATATTATTTAATATAATGATTGACTCTTGAAAAACATGGGCTTGAACTGCTTGAACTCTACTTATGAATTAATTTTTTTCAATAAATATGCACTACATGATCTGATTGATTGAATCTGGGGATGTGGAAGGGAAGATGCAACAGGCTGACTGTAAAGTTAAACATGAATTAATGGGGAGGTGTCTATGCCCCTAACCGACACATTGTTCAAGGGTCAAATCTACTTAATATACTTTTCAGTCTCTGTGATCTTGCAAAATTGTGTACTGACATTTTACTAGAAATTCTTAATTGTAAAATAGTATTAAATTTCAGATTCCATCAGCTTCTACACTTAATTATATTTTAGCATTCTTCATGTTTCTTCTTAAGCAAGGCTAACTTATTTTCAGGAGAATAGCTATTTAGTTATGCCCAGGAGATAATTAGGGCTTCCCTAGTGGCTCAGTGGTAAAGAATCAAGCTGCCAAAGCAGGAGAAATGGATTTGATCCCCAGTTGAGTAAGATTCCTTGGAGAAGGAAATGACAACTCACCCTAGCATTCTTGCCTGGAGATCCCCATGGAGAGAGGAGCCTGGTGGGCTACAGTCCATGGGGTCTTAAAGAATTGGACATGAGTTAGCAACTGAACAACAACAACAATGAGATAATTAACTGCTTTAGCAGGAAAGATAAATGATGATTTAAGAAAATAAAAAACAATAGTGATACTTTTGTGTGTATGGATTGAAAATAAAAAACTTTACTCTCATATAACTTATATAACTTTCTTTTCTTTTCTTTTCTTTTACTTTACAATACTGTATTGGTTTTGCCATACATCAACATGAATCCACCACGGGTTTACATGTGTTCCCAATCCTGAACCCCCCTTCCACCTCCCTCCCCATACCATCTCTCTGGGTTATTCCAGTGCACCAGCCCCAAGCATCCTGTATCCTGCATCAAACCTAGACTGGCAATTAGTTTCTTATATGATATTATAAAAGTTTCAATGCTATTCTCCCAAATCATACCACCCTCGCCCTCTCCCACAGAGTCCAAAGAATGTTCTATACATCTGTGTCTCTTTGGCTGTCTCACATACAGAGTTATCATAACCATCTTTCTAAATTCCATATATATGTGTTAGTATACTGTATTGGTGTTTTTCTTTCTGGCTTACTTCACTCTGTATAATAGGCTCCAGTTTCATCCACCTCATTAGAACTGATTTAAATGTATTCTTTTTAATGGCTGTGTAATTCTCCATTGTGTATATGTACCACAGCTTTCTTATCCATTCATCTGCTGATGGACATCTAGGTTGCTTCCATGTCCTGGCTATTATAAACAATGCTGCAATGAACATTGGGGTTCAATTCTGGTTTCCTCAGTGTGTATGACAATAACTTTAAAAATTAACTTTTCTGACAAGACAATATCTATAAAAGGATTTTAGAATAAAGAGTGCATCAGAAAATTACTGACTTTTCAGGTATGTTTCCCTTCATGACAGCAATACAATATTTGATACAAGTCTGTATTTTCATATAGTATCATTTAAGAAATTTATTAAAACTATAAATAATGTCAGATAATTTGAAGTAATAAAGCTTCTAGGTTCAATGCCTTAGTTTCAATGTGTTGCTTTCTTATATAAGTCCCTTTGAAGTATCAAGAAAGTGATTAATTTAATTTCAAATTCTTCTCATGTTACATACTTATATCATTAGAGAAATTTACCTCATGTTTGAACACGTTCAATAACTCCACCATATTGTTTAGCTTAATATTCTGAGAAGGAAGGTACAAAATGTTATATGAATTCTTGACTGATTGCACTTGATATAAAATTGCCTGCTCATTACCGTCCAAATTATTGGCAGCTTATCAAGTCAAATGCAGTGATGAAAATAAAAGCACATATCTCCATATTGTACATGTAAATGTACTTTGACAAATACAGCATTTTTACACATAAGATATTAAGGGAATATTTTAAAATTGTAGTTTAGAAAATTAAGTTCAGTGTTAATGTTCTATAGTTTACTAAGTTTGGCTGTCTGTTTTTACTAGCCCTTAATTTGAGCATTTCTTTAAGGTATGAAGGTATTTCTGCTTTTCCATCTATTTTAATTTTTAAAGTATTTGATAATAATTCCCTTTTACTCCCTAATATTATGACTGAATAGCAGCAAATGCACCTAGAATATAACACATAATTAATATAGATAATGTAAAGGAGTCTCACAAATTTTAATAAAGTTGATTGAAAAATGATCTACATTATGCTTTATAACAATAACAAAATAACATAACAAATGAAATAAAGTAAATACTGTGTGCTGTATTAATGATAAAAGAATATATTAAGAAAAGTTTATATTTTTTCAATTTCTTGGTAATTTCTGCTCTTTTTGTATTTCATGTGTTTTTTTTTTTCCCACAATCATTTATTGGGTGCCCACTATGAGACATGCACTAGCCTTAGTAAGCCCATGGTCTGATAGGAAAGCTGAAAAGTAGACAGCTATAATGAGACTGGGATTAGTGCTGCGCAGAGAGAGAAGCAGACACTCCAAGAGCACAGAGCAAAGGTTTGTGTCCCAAAGAAACTGATGTTCAAGTGACCTAAACATGTTAAGAATTATTCAGGAAAGGGGAATTCTGATTAAGGGAAGCAGCTGTATAAAGATACCTAGATAAGAGAGAATGCAGACTGTTAAATGTCTTCCCACACAATTTGGATATTTCTTGCCATGTAACCTTGCACAGCAATACAAGGCCTTGTGCTTCCACAGTAATCACGCTTTTCAGAGTTCTGTAATTTGTTCTTGGAGTCATAAGAACTTGTGTGGCTAAGAAAATTATATCTGTTGAAGGAAGGAATCAAACAAGAACTAGAGCAAAAGAATCATTGTTTTCTCTAAACATACATTCTATGTCTAATGAACCCCTTATTTGATTAAATGACATAATTCAGAAGAGTTTGGTTTCCAGAAGAATGTGTTGTTAGTATTGTTCTGAACAAAAAGTTTGAATCTGACTGACCTGCCCCATCTCTAGACTCCTTTGTCTCTGATTGTAGTGCAAAGAGAAAACATAAAGTAGACAAGTGTATAAGATTTGAATTTTTCAGAACACTAAAGGCCCAGGATTAGAACTATTTTGTGTTATCACACTGATGTCAGAGAGGGTACATGGCAACTCTTTATTGCAACACATTGCACAGTTCAAGCTGTTATTTTCACATGTGTATTTATTTAAACAGAAAAAAAAATGGAATCATGCTTTGGAAGCTTGTTTTGGGGAAAAAAAAGCGTATTAGTTATTTTGAGAGAATATTCAAGTGAGTTTAAATTATTTATCTTTGAAAATACATCACAGAAAACATTTTTGATGAAGATTCCATGCTGGATCAAGGACTTGGTGAAATGATTTAGGCTTACTGGCATTAACTACATCTCAAGCATAGACAAATTAGTGATCTATATAACTAGATATTGGGGCTTACTCAGTGGATGGCTCAGTGGTAAAGAAGCCTCCTTCAATGCAGGGGCTGAAAGAGACATGGGTTCAATTCCTGAGTCAGGAAGATCCCCTGGAGATCCCCATGACAACCCACTCTAGTATTCTTGCCTGAAGAATACCTTGGACAGAGGAGCCTGGAGGGCTACAGTCCTTGAGGTCACAGGGTCAGACATGACTGAAGCGACTTGGCATACACATAACCAGATTTTACCATTTACAAATATGAATCTGAGGCTGTTCAGAAGGCAGTAAGCCAGAAACCATTACACTCATTTAGATTGAATAACTATAAGTCTATACATTTTTGTATAGAAGAGTCCTAAGAGGAAACTGCCAAGCAATTATTTTTGTGACCATCAAGTGGCAGAGGATGGAGACTTTCTTACAATCCTGTGCATTTTACATACATTGAAAAGAATGTTGCTCTTCAGTCTGAGAATGATGAAAGACATTGCACTCACTTAACTAGAAAATCATCAGGAGATGATTAGGAAAATCTCTGAAGACTGCATTTTAATGAGACCATAATTATTCATGCAAGTTTCTCCAAACAAAAGTTTGTGCTTATGATATTCAAAGTCCATAAAGAAACAAGGTGTTTTGAGGAAAATGCAATGACATTTTAAATCAAAAGTTAAGCATTATAGCAAAAATAAGACATCAACTTTGAAAATCTTAAGTAACTGAGAGCAATGGTGTATGATTAATAAAATGTATTTAAGATATACATATGGAATGACTGTAAAATAGTGGTTCTGAGACAAAAATTTCTCAATCACAAAACTTAGTAAATGTAAAAATCATTATCACACAAACTCAGTTTTAAAGTCTATATTCCTTTTGAATAATTATTTAGAAAGCTATTGCATAGGTCTCAACCTCTGACATTAACCCTCTTATCACAACCATGGCAATTATAGAAATATTTATGGCAAAAATGCATTCTATTTTAAAGTAATGTATTCACTTTCAATAAGGTTCCTTTTTATTATTACTTCTGAAAAAGGAATGTAAAAATTTGAAGCAGCCGTGGAAATTAGCATATACACCTTCCTAGGATCAAAAAGAACCTAGGGCCTAAAGCAGAAATCCTTTTTCTAAGGAGAAATTTCATATATTTCATTTTTTCTTAGTTTAATGGGAAAATGTCTGTGAGGAAGCTCTCTGGTTTGAATGCACATATTTTTCCAGAAGAATTTGAATTCTTAAGGTAGAATGTATAAGACAATTTTTTTTTTTTTTGGTAGGAAAAATCAAGCAAACAGACTACTGAGGCAGCTTTAAATGGTAGGATATTGGAATTTCAGTAAAAATGACATTTAGCTCATACTAATTAGAACCTCTATTTTATGCTTTCTCTGCAAACACTTGCAAAGTTTGTTACAAAGTCTGCATATGGAGGCACAGTTCCTTTCCTCATGGAGCTCAACAGTTAGCCAAATTTGGTCAATTCTGTTTTCATACATGTACTCATTTAATCTTCATAATAAAACTAAGTAGGTAGGTAGACATATTAGTCCCATTTTAGAAACAAGGAAACCAAAGATTAGATAAATAAGTGGCCCAAGGTCACACAGCTATCAAGCTTCCTGTTTGGTGACTAATTTAACTTAGGCATGATCTACTGCCCTTTGTCTACTGCTGGTATCTGTCCTCAATCCTTCCTTTCGGTGTCTACTGCTTCTTGCCCTAACTTCATTTAACCTTTATAATTTATCATTTGGATTTCTGCCATGAATTTCCTCTCTGGTTCATTTTCTACCTCTCTGCCAGAGTTATCTTTATGAAAGGGAAATATAAAGGTTGCATGAAGAGTAGGAAACATGGCTGTGATATATCAAGAGTGTCATTGGACTATACCTCAGACGTCTGTCTGTCTTGAGTTCCATAGACACCTGGGAAGGAGAATGTTGGAAGAGCCAAGATCCTTCCTTATAGAGAAATCTGTAATCATTAAAACAAACCGATTAATTAAATAAGACCATCCTTACCATTTTTTCTAGATTCCACATATATGTGTTAATATATGTTATATTTCAATAGAGACCAAATACATGGATACTAATAGGAAAGGGGAGGGTGGGATGAGTTGAGAGATTCAGATTGACATTTATACACTGCAGAAGGGAATGGCTGCCCCTTCCAGTATTCTTGCCTGGAGAATTCCACAGACAGGGATACCTGGCAGACTACAGTCCAAGGGGTCACAAAGAGTTGGAAATGATGGACTGACTGACACTTAACTTTCACTTTCATAAAGAAGACAACTAATGAGAACATGGGGAAGGAAATGGCAGCCCACCCCAGCCTTTTTGCCTGGGAAATCATATGGACAGAGGAGCTTGGCAGGCTACAGTCCCTGGGGTCGCAGAGTCGGACACGACTGAGCGGCTCAGCAGAGCAATGAGAACATAGCATGTAGCACAAGGAACTCTACTTAATGCACAGTGGTGACCGGCCTGGGAAGGAAATCCATAAGAGATGGGATATATGTGTATGTATGGTTGATTCATTCTGCTGTGCAACAGAAATGAACACAACACTGTAGAGCAATTATAATAAAAATTAATTTAAAAGGAAAAACAAAACCACAGCCAGTTCAGTAATATATACGCTTTTAATAAACTTCCTTTATTGAGATCTCACTATGATGTGCAAGAAAATGAATATTAATGTCACTTAACATACGTGAAATGCTAAAAGATGGCAACTGTTTTGTTAAATTTCCAGTCATCATCCCCTTTCACACTAGGCTCTTTAATGGTTGTTTCACATAAGGCTGTGAGGCTTAATTTCTTTTGCTATATATAACAATTATGCCACAAAAATATATATGCCACAGAAAGAGAGAAAGAGAAATGCAGATACTGTTTTCCTGTATCTAAGCTCCAACAAAATGAAGCTGTGTTCCTTTCTTCTGTTAACACCTTTTATCGTTGACTTTTGATTTCCCAGATCTGGGCACATTGAACAAATATTACGTTGGTTGTAGAAGATGGAAGAAAACTGGTTCTACTCCACTATTCACTAATGTACATGTAAGTTCTCACTCCATACAAGGACTAACATGGTAAATTTCACTGACAACTTTATTGAGACTCATCTTTCCTTAAGTTTAACTACAGTATAAACATACTTGTCTTTCTTTGCTGCAATCAATTGCCCATCAACATTTTCTGTAAACATTATATAAAATTGCATAGGGATTAGCATTTTCTGCTACATATTCTCATACCAAATTTCACTCTGAAAAACAATTTATTGGAAAGTGGTCAAGGAATTGTATGTGTAAGCATACAATGCACATACATGCCAAGCTGCTTCACTCGTATCCTATTCTTTGTGTCCCTGTGGACTGTAGTCCACCAGGCACCTCTGTCTGAGATTCTCCAGGCAAGAATACTGGAATGGGTTACCATGCCCTCCTCAAGGGAATTTTCCTGACCCAGGGATAGAACCTGCATCTCCTAAGTCTCCTGCATTGGCAGGCAGATACTTTATCACTTGCGCCACTTGGGAAGTCACATGTAAGCATGATATTTACCCCTAATTACTCTATGGCAACAAGGCTAAGAAACAAAGGTTTCGGCACAATTGTTTTGTAACCATTACTTGTGAGATTACAGTAATTTATTTCTACGGACAAGCAGAGTAATGTAATTTATACAAAGATTATTAATGAAACAACCTATGATAGTTTTCCAAATAAAGTTATTTTAATTACTTTCTCATGTGTCTTATTAAATTGAAGAAGTGGTATTCACTGGGAATTTTATGACAACAAATATCTACTTTTTACTATTATAGCTGTACAGAGTGACTGTTAGAAAATACAGTAAATCTTTTTGTGTACTATGAAATTCTTTGGTGACTTGTTTTTCTGATATAATCTTAGTTTGTGCAGGGAAGTGTGTTTTAAATCTGAACCTCACAATCCTAGTTAGAGGAAAAGAACTGAGACTCACTGGGCTATGGCATTAGTCTTATTTTGAGCGGTTGCTCACGTATCTTCATAAGCTGGTTCTCTGAATATTTATTAGAGAATTTTCATAGCTCCAAGTTGAACTTGTGACATGTTATACCAAATAGCTGTAAGTTGCCTGAACTTGCACTTGTATCTCAAATTTAAATAACTATTTAGTACAAATTAATTTGTTAAATCAGTATAGGCAATGCATCAACATTTTCAAACATAGTAAATAGTAAAAAGAAAAAAAAAATTCTGATCAACTCATTATAAGGAAAACAGATTTCAGTTCTTAAAATTATTAAACTAGTTGGTCAAGGGGAATACTTGAACTTTATGTGTTACATTTATACTAAATTTAACTTCAGAGCTTTGATAAATAATAATATGAATAAAATTATAGGGGAAAAAATCCCATACAGCACAAACATATTTTCATTTACTTTGTGCAGCTAATTAATTATCTGGGAGGTAGGGATAAGCAAGTTCTCATCTTTCATGGAGTTTTTGACACTGAATAAAGTATTTCAACTGTGACTGGTATTATATCAAAGTCTTATTTACACACGTGTTTTAAAAATAATATTATTTATTTTATTTTTTGTCTGCACTGGATTTTCCTTTGTTGCACATATACTTACTCTAATTGCAGTGAGCAGGTGTACTTTTTTTTGTGGTGTGTAAGCTTCTCATTGCAGTGGCTTTTCTTGTTGTGGCTCATGGGTTTTGTTGCTCCATGGCATGTGAGATCTTCCTGGGCCAGGGATTGAACTCTTGTTCCCTGCCTTGGAAGGTATTAACTACTGAGCAACCAGGGGAAGTCCTACACCTGTATTTTAGAAGATCTCAAGCAGAAGGTAGTTGGAATAAATGTAGTGAGACAAAAACAGAAGGGTCTTCTAGGCAGATATCTGTAGTCTAACAGATGTCACCCGTGTACAAGATGACTGAGCAAGGAGAGGGGAGAATGACAAGAGTCAAAGATGAATGTAAAATGAATTGGAATCTAACTCAAGTTTAACTAAGGCATTTGGACCATTGTCTGAGGGGCAATGGAAATCCATGGAAGGGTTACATATAAACACGTAATAATATTACTATTATTGATTTCAAAAGAAAGATTCTGACTATATTTGTGTACCTCACCAATATACAAGGGTGAAACACGTGAATCAACTTAAAAGGGGGAGATCATAATGACTTTAGATTAAACTAATGGTAGATAGACTTGATGTAAAAAGTAAGATTACATAAATATTTAGAGATATACAAATAGAACTGGAATTTTATATTTTAGTGATTAAAATAATGAGATTGTGTGGTAATTATTGTTACATAAATGTTTCAAGTACTGCTGAAAAGTCATTCATGGATAGGAAAATGTATTGAATTTGAAAATAGTGAAGTCTTTGGCAACTTTAGTACACTTGAGCACATTAACACACAGACACACACAAACCACATATATTCAAGTAGGAAAAGCATAAACTAAAACAAAACAAAACAAATCTACATGTGAAAGAATCCTGTGTTTTCCTGTCTGGTATGTCTATCAGATCAGGTCAGGTTTTTGTTTCATGACAATGTCACAGAGTATGGTTTCAAAAAGACAAAACTGAAAAAAAAAAACCAAAACCAAAAAACACCTCTTTAAGCTTAGTAGGGATAGAAGCATTCAAATATATTAATAGTAATCCTAGTTGGGAGCATTTAGCTACCTGAACCTGGATTTGCTTAATTATGGTTAATGTGCTTAATAGTAAAGCAAGCTTAATAAGTAATTACTTGTAAATTGTCTTCTTTCCAAAGTTGTCTGTTGTTTTTCCAAAGTTGTCCTAATCATTACTTATGATTCCTGACAAAATTCATATATCTTAATTTTATCATAGGGATGCTAAATCAGAGAACCTGATTTAGAACATAGTGAACCTGGGAATATTTATAGCTTCCTAGAAGTTTCTTTGATTAAGAAATTTGAATAATACTTGGTATATTTCATAGAGATACCTTGCTTTCTGTCCTTAGTTATCTACACGTTAAACTAATAGAAACAGTAAGATATTATTTAGCTATATAAAGAGAATTTATAACAGTAATTGGAATAAGATTCCAGTTAATTATTTAGAGCAGAGATTACAAAAATTATTCTATATAGGGCTGCATAGTGAATATTTTAGACAATGTGGGCCTTATGACCTCTCTTAAAATTATTCCACTCTGTCACTGAAGTGCGAAAGCATTCATAGACAATTTGCAACCAAATTGAGTCTTTTCATTAACACTATTTTTGCAAACAGGTATCAAGCTGGATTTGGCCCATCAGTAACAGTTCGTGAATATCTGCTTTAGAGAGTAATGGCCTTTTATTAATTTTCCAAATATGAGTCAGTTCTAATCTTCAGTGTCCCTTAAAAATACATTAGATAATAACTATCCTATATCACTAAGAGCATATGATCATTTTCCCATTTAATCCAGTCTCTTAAATTTTGGGTATTTATCTGTGTAGCTCTGCTTTACAAAAAAGCATTATTTGTGCTTTTTGATGTATGGCAAAACCAATACAATATTGTAAAGTAATTAATCTCCAATTAAAAAAATAAATTTATATTAAAAAAATAAAAAAATCTTAAAAATTAACTCTAAAATAATGCCGATGTTAGGAATCCATGATGCTACCTGGGATATCACAAAGAGGTGTATACAAGCATCTGGTGATAAACCCATTTTTGACTAAACTGACCCTTCATAGTAGGCCCGTGTGTTTATTATTCCAAACCATGAACCCTGAATTAAAGTCTAACTATTTTTATTATATAGGATTCAGAAGAAATCATCGGAATTCCTCCTTCCTGGCTATAGTAAATTATAAGCAATATGAGATCCCCGTGTGTGCACAAGTGTGCATGCACATTGATGTGGTGGTATCAGTACTATCACCAAAGATTAAAAAGATGCAGGGTTGGTAACACCTCTATGACAAAATTACAATTTTCTTCTCTTTTCTGTATATCCTCTTCTCAGTGGATGTGGTCAATTCCCTGGTGTCAGAATCAGACATATAGCAATTAATCTTGAATGCCTCTTTCCCCTATTCTGCTAAACAGTGTCTATCAGAAGTTTGGTTTCACACGACAAGGACTAAAACATACCACCTCAGGTACAAGGCCATTCTCTACATTTGTGCCATAATTTAGTTCACAAGAGCTTCGACTTTCTGAATACGACAGAAAATATTACTTTCGTTGCATTCACATCATGCTGGAAAGACCTAGAGAGCAAAGGATTGTGGGTAATCAGGAAGCAGTTCATTTGAAATGTGGCCGATGAGCTGAGCTCTGAGTGGAAAGTGCTCTCTTGCTGTACATCATTCTCAGTCACTTATCCCCTGTGACTTGACAGAGCAACTGAAGCATCTGCAGCTTACCTATGTCTTTTGTGGAAGCTAAGCAATTGCTAATAGGAGATTTTTGGAGCAAAGCCAAGATAACCTCTGGTAATCACTTGAGGAAAAGTTATTTTTAATGCCATAGGGTTCCATTTGAGACAGTATCTGGCTATGATGCTTTTGGTGATTTTGAGATGCATGGTGTTCATAAGTAGGCTGATACTATTTAATCTTACTCATCACATCCTTCACTTTGTCCAGCATTCTGTTCTAAATTGGATTTAGTTCAGATGCAATAAGTACTGAGAATGTACTAAAGTTCTGTGAATGTGTCTTTAACACGCCTAGTGTTCCGTCTCTATCACTATGCATTCTCTCCCAGCTCAAAACTAATTCTCTCAAGGTTTGCTGTGTTAACTAGAAATGAATTTTTAAAAAAAAAATGGAATTACAGATGATTCTGAGTAACATACAGGCATTTGTTGAAAGTAGATGATTCTGGAATCATACTGAAAAAGAGAAATTCTACAATAGTATGTTTTTGTGTACTTTTTCTGGAGCTGTTGTATATTTTTTACCAAATGAACTTTATTGTCACTTTCCTCAAAAATAGCAGAAATGTGTTTTTGTAAATTATATATAGTAGCTCAGTGTATAGTAATGACATCCTCTAATTAAAATTCCATCTAGGACATACAAATAAACCTAGAAAAATATGTTCAGAACTCTGGAGCAATAGTCTTAAAAGTTTCTTGTTTATGTATTTTGTTTGTTTTTTTTTTTTCATGTTTTTTAAATGAACCCAGGGAGTGAAGATGGAGGGAAAGTAAATAAGTATTGGTAGTATTTCTAATTTTTCTCCAGATATTAAAATAATATTAAAATATATACTATAATATATATGTGTTCTCCTACTTTTCATTGCCTTTTGTTAGTTCTTGCTCTTGTTGACAGTGTAGGTGAATTAGGAAGAACTAAAGCAAGCAACCTGTAAATTATTCAATGTAACTTTGAAATCTTTGCACTAAAAATCAAGTTATTTTTGCAACAAAAATGCTTTGCTTGAAATGTTCTCATCTCTGCTCTGGTCTCTTTCTAAGTGCTTTTGAGTTCTGATGGTTAACTTCTTCATATTTTTTCCTCCAAAAGAGACATAAATATTATTTGAAGAAATTGGCTATGAAACAGTCATTGCATTTTATACACTGACAGAGTTACAGAGTAGATGATGTCCTAGATCCCTGACGGGAAAAAATTGAGAGTAAATCATATAGTCTAAAGCTCTTTATGTTCCTATTTCTAGCACATTAGCTGTTTATTTATGTTCCAATTTATTCTAAAATCATTTGAGGTGCTTCATATGAATAACACAATTTTTATAAGACTGAACATTTTCTGACAATTAAAAACAAATAATCAAGAGCAAAAAAATGGGGGGCAGATAAAATATATTTTGAAAGAAGTAACAGAGAAAAGTGACAGCTTAATAAAACAAATTATTGTCCGTTATAATTAAAACACATGCTTTCTATATCTCATAATAAAAATGAAGACTTTTAACGTGGAAAATATAAAGATTGTAGAGTTGTCTTCTTTCTTACCTAATTGATAGTCTTCCATATTTGCTAGGAAATAGGCAAAAGTATTAACTGTGGATAGGGCCAGCATTTTTCTCAAAGAATTCCTTTAAGATTAAATTCAATAATTTCTAAATTCCTAAATTCAATAATCTTGTAAATATCTTAGTGAAATTTGTATATAAATTTAAATCTGCCTTCAGGTTTGCATTATAATAGACTGTGTTCTGAAGAAATAGTACTTGATAAGAATTGTCATGCATGAAGTTTAACTGGGAGGTAAATTCAGGAATGGCAAAAAGGGGTGATGGGGCAAGGAGAAAGTGAGAGAGGAAAAGGAAAAAGCCCAGTAAAGAAGACATTGATGAGAAATTTATTGCTTGATTAACTGGACTTTTATTGCAATAAAAACCTCTGTGAGACAATACAGAGCTGTCTTACCCAGATTCCAGAAGGGAGAGCTTCCTAGAACCTTTCTGATGGATTCCAGAAGATATCCATCAACTTAAATGCATCCTTCATTAAATGCTATACCCATGCATTAATGACTGGCAGTGCTCATCTATCCCACTTCTGTTCCTAATAATGTACAGAAATTTATCTGAATCTGATTCTATGATTTTAAATTATATTTTTTTCAGCACTTCTTATTGTGAAGGTAATTTTTTGTCTTCCATTTGGAATCTGATTTCTAAGAACTTCCATTTGATCCATGAACCTTAGGGTCAAAATATACAGCATTCTGTTTCTCCAAATTTTATATTGTAAGATGGATCTGGAATGTATAGCCATAAAATTATTTTTTTTTATCTATTATATCAGGCATGATCAAATAAATATAGAAGAATAAGAGAGATTGAGGAGATGCTATGAAATTAATTCATAATACTGTAAAACATTTATTTTTAATAAAATTATTTTATAACCAAGATATCAATCAGCATTTTTTAAATTTCTAAAATCATTTATACTGATTTAAAGTGAAATTACCACTGAAGTGATATGAGCATGAAGAAAATTGTACATTTAATAATGTATAGCTAGATGAATTATCACACATCCAGTCCTATCACTTCATGGCAAATAAAAGGAGAAAAAGTGGAAGCAGTGACAGGTTTTATTTTCTTGGGCTTCAAAATCACTGCAGATGGTGACTGCAGCCATGGAATGTAAAGACGCTTTTTCTTTGGAAGGGAAGCTATGACAAACCTAGAGAGCGTATTAAAAAGCAGAGAGATCACTTTGCCAACAAAGGTCCATCTAGTTAAAGCTATGGTTTCTCCAGTAGTCATGTTTGGATGTGAGAGTTGGATCATAAAGAAGGCTGGATGCCAAAGAACTGAAACTTTTGAACTGTATTGTTGGAGAAGACTCTTGAGAGTCCCTTGGCCTGCAAGATCAAATCTGTCCCTCCTAAAGGAAATGAAGCTTGGATATTTATTGCAAAGACTGATGCTGAAGCTCAAGCTCAAGCTCCAATACTTTGGCTATCTGATGTAAAGAGCTGACTCATTAGAAAAGACCCTGATGCTGGGAAAGATTGAAGGCAAAGGGAGAAGGGGACAGCAGAGGATGAGGTGGTTAGATAGCATCACCAACTCAGTGGACAGGAATCTGAGCAAACTCTGAGAGATAGTGGAAGGCAGAAGAGCCTGGCATGCTTCAATCTATGGGGTCACAAAGAGTTGGACATGACTTAACAACTGAACAACAGCAACAGCAACAACATGCAGTATTACAAAGCAAACACATCACATGATGAGCACTCAGATCAAGAAACACAGTATTAACTTTACCAGATTCTCAGAAGCTCTCACGTTTAATTCTATTCACTGCTATTCATGATCTGGAACTTAGGTTATTCTATGACCATTTCTAAGAACACACAGTATTATTGCCATTCTTGAAATTCATATAAATATAAAACAAGGGTATGTATTCTTCTATAGCTTCTTTCTCTCAACAACAATATTTTTTATATTCATGTTCTTGCATGCTCATATGTATATCTTTCATGTTATTACCATTTAGCACTTAATGGTATAAAGTGTTTACTTGACCATTCTGTTGAAAGATAAGAATGATATTTGTGCATATTTTTGTTCATAAACTTATGAATAATGCTGCTTCAGCTCATATGGTACATTTGTTCTAGTAAAATATATTCTCATCTGTATTGAGAATATAGCTAGAAATGAAACTGTCAATTCATACCTGATGCTAATGTTAAGTGGTGGTGGCTTAGTTGCTACTTTGTGTCCTACTCTTGAGACCTCATGGTCTGTGGCCCACCAGGGTCCTCCGTCTATAGAATTTTCCAGGCAAGAATACGGGAGTGGGTAGCTATTTCCTTCTCCAGGAGAATCTTCCCAACCCAGGGATTAAATCTGGGTCTCCTGCACTGTAGAAAAATTATTTACCTACTGAGCCACCAGGGAAGCCAATATTAAGTAGATATTGTCAAATAATTTTCTAATGCAGTTATTTCAGTTTATACATCCACCATCAACAGATGCGAATACTGGTCACTCTGTAATTTAGCTAACACCAAGTATTGCTAGTTTTTTCATCTTAAACTTTCTGATAAGCATTCCAGGGAATTGAATGCATAAAAGTTTATGAAGTAAAGCAACTTTTTAAGTATGCCTTTTGGTCTTTGAGGTATCCATCTTTTCAAAGTGTGAAGTCCTTTGCTTATTATTCTAAATTAGGTTGTATGTTTCTACCTCTGTGTAATATTCCTTTATGTATATTTCATAACATACTTTCTTAGATATATATTTCACAAATATATTCTTTCACTGTAGTCCTATCTTTTTACTTCCTAATGGTATCTTTTCATGAACATGATTTCTTAAATTTAATGGTTTATCATTCTTTTTTTATGATAAACACTTTGCCTTTGCTAAATAAGAAAGCTTCATATGTTATATCATAAATATATTATTTTTAAATTTTCAAGCAAAAAGCATAGCTTTTTAATGGGTATGCATATAATCACTGGCTTTCCTGAACTAATTTTTTATCATGGTATTATGTAAAGAGTAAGAATAATTTTTGGTTCATAGATAATTAATTACGTATTACTTATTGAAGCCTGTCCTTTCTGTACTGCACAGAAAAGCTGGTTATAGTTGTTACAAATCAGATGATCATACATGTGTGGATATGTTTCTGAACTCATGTTTATATTTTGTTTGTTGACTTGTATATCTCTGATGATACCAGTAATAATCCTTTAAAGTCATCCCTAATTTATCTTTCTCCATATATGCATTTTTACCTAATACAAATTATTAACTTTATAATCTAACAATATGACTAGAGAAATCTCAAAAGTAATGGTTATATAGATATGACTCAACAAGATCAAGAACCAGATCAGGGAAAACACCAGAAATGTTTGTAAAAATTTAAGTTTAATATATTTTACAACATGATTAAGAACATTAATGTGCTGAGACAATATCAATGCACATTTTATTAAATATATAAACTTAGAAATCACACATTTTAAAGTCCAAAGAACAATAGGGAAGTAGACAAAAAAAATGCACTAATTAAGGAGTTCAGTTCAGTTCAGTTGCTTGGTCATGTCCAGCTCTTTGCTATCCCATGGACTGAAGCACCCCAGGCTTCCCTGTCCATCACCAACTCCCAGAGCTTGCTCAAACTCATGTCTGTTGAGTTGGTTCAGTTCAGTTCAGTTCAGTTCAGTCACTCAGTCATGTCCGACTCTTTGTGACCCCATGAATCACAGCACGCCAGGCCTCCCTGTCCATCACCAACTCCCGGAGTTCACGCAAACTCATGTCCATCGAGTTGGTGATGCCATCTAGCTGAGTCGGTAATGCCAGCCAACTATCTAATCCTCTGTTGTCCCCTTCTCCTGCCTTCAATCTTTCCCAGCATCAGGGTCTTTTCCAATGAGTCAGTTCATTGCATCAGGTGGCCAAAGTATTGCAGCTTCAGCTTCAGCATCAGTCCTTGCAATGAATATTCAGGCTTCATTTCCTTTAGGAATGACAGAATATTTAGGACTGATTTCCTTTAGGACTGACTGGTTTATTCTCTTTGCAGTCCAAGGAACTCTCAAGAATGCCAAGAAAAGAGAATAGATTACTTTTTTAAATATGAAAACTTTTCACACAAATACAAAGCCAGAACCATATTTTTGAATACAATAATGAATTCAGAATATCAAGTATATATTTACACAAATGTCTACACATAACATGCGGAGAAGGCAATGGCACCCCACTCCAGTACTCTTGCCTGGAAAATCCCATGGGCGGAGGAGCCTGGTAGGCTGCAGTCCATGGAGTTGCGAAGAGTCAGGCACGACTGAACGACTTCACTTTCATGCGTTGGAGAAGGAAATGGCAACCCACTCCAGTGTTCTTGCCTGGAGAATCCCAGGGATGGGGGAGCCTGGTGGGCTGCTGTCTATGGAGTTGCACATAGTCAGACATGACTGAAGCGACTTAGCAGCAGTAGCAGCAGCGTAGACACAGCATGTTACAGATAAATATAATGAAAGTTATTATAATAAAATATTGTGTTGATAACAAAGCCAAGTTAAGAGCTATTTTTAAAAATAAATTACATTGTCTTTGTACCCTTAAGTCTTTGTATGGTATATATATATACCATACAAAAATTCATGAGGTTGTATACAGGACAGAGTTACTCAGCAAGGTTGGGTTGCTCTAAAACTATACTTTTCCAAGAAAGGTCTAAAGGTCTATTTTCAGGACTGGCTTTTGGTCAGCTCTTAGGAATAAAGCTTTAGAAATAATCAGTCTGAAAATTGCTTTGATACACCTGAAGCCTTGGGCCACATCTTAGTAATATGACCAGGTGGTTTATGCTACCAATGTAGTTAATGATGACTACCTGCTTTGTTCTGATGGTCTGAAGTCTGAATACTGGATGTCAGTCATGCAAACACTACATACTTACATGACTCTTCCTAGTAAAAGTCCTGGCTAAGTCTCAGGTGTGCCCATGGTTGGCAACACTTTGCACGTGTTGTCACACATCCTTCTTGGAAGAAATAAGTATATCCTGTGAGAATCCACAGAGAGGGAATACCAGCCTCTTTCACCTAATTTCTCCCAGACTTCTTTCATGCTCCTCACCTTTTCTCTTTGCTGTTTTTAACTGGTATCTTTTGCTGTAGGCGGTAACCATGAGTGTCATACTCCTGAATCCTATGTGTCTTTAAAAACAAATCACTGTGCCTGATGGTTGTCCTGTGGATATCCTATACAGAGAGTGACAGAGCATTTGTCACAAAAAATACCTGCTAAAGTTTTCCATACTAATAAAAATTTTAAAAATCAGAAGGATGGCATATATCACTACTGTAGGATATTCAAAGGAAAACAATGAAAAGTTGCTTTTATGCAATACACTCAAACTTCGCATTTCTGAGAATTAACTACTTCAGTCAGTTCAGTTCAGTCTTTCAGTTGTGCTCAACTCTTTCCAACCCTATGAACAGCAGCATGCCGGACTTCCCTGTCTATCACCAACTTTCAGAGTTTACTCAAACTCATATCCATTGAGTCAGTGATGCCATCCCAGCATCTCATCCTCTGTTGTCCCCTTCTCCTCACACCTTCAGTCTTTCCCAGCATCTGGGTCTTTTCAAATGAGTCAGTTCTTCACATCAGGTGGCCAAACTATTGGAGTTTCAGCTTCAATATCAGTCCTTTCAATGAATATTCAAGTCTGATTTCCTTTAGGATGAACTGATTGGATCTCCTTGCAGTCGAAGGGACTCTCAAGAGTCTTCTCCAACACCACAATTCAAAAGCATCAATTCTTCAACGCTCAGCTTCCTTCACAGTCCAACTCTCACATCCATACATGACTACTGGAAAAATCATAGCTTTGACTACATGGACCTTTGTTGGCAAAGTAATGTCTCTGCTTTTTAATATGCTGTCTACATTGGTCATAAGTTTGCTTCCAAGGAGCAAGCATCTTTTAATTTCATGGCTGCAGTCACCATCTGCAGTGATTTTGGAGCCCCCCAAAATAAAGTCTGTCACTGTGTCCACTGTTTCCCCATCTGCTTACTCCTTAAACCAATATTCGTCACTCCAATTGACTTAAGGAGTCGGTTTCCTCCTTAAGTCTGATTTAATCCTCTGCAACTCATACATTCCTTGATTTATGCTTTTACATGATATCTATATTCATACCTACTTGCATACACATGATCACTCAGTCGTATCTGACTCTTTGCAACCCTATGAACTGTTGCCTGCCAAGCTCTTCTCTCCATGGAATTCTCTAGGCAAGAATCCTGGAGTGAGTATCCATTCTCTTCTCCAGTGAATCTTCTTGACTCAGGGATTGAACCCAAGTCTCCTGCATTGCAGGCAGATTCTTTACCATCTGAGCCATCATGGAAGCCCCATCTATATTCATATGCTCACCTATATTCCTCTTGTTTTTCATAAATTTTTCTATATATTTGTATATATCATCATATAAATTGGAAATTTCAAGTACTACAATGAAGACCAAAAAAAAAAAAAAAAAGTAAAGTGATCAGAAAATAAAGTGGTCATTATTTACAGATACATAATTATGTACATAAAAATCAAATAAATTACAGATGTACCATTACAATTAATAAGGGAATTGAGAAAGTTGACATACAGATTGATTTAAAAATACTAATTCAACATGTTAGCAAAAACACTTAGAAAATGTAATTCCCAAAATAAAACAACTTGTTAACTTGCATTAACCTTTGAATTCATCTTTTTAAAATACAAATGTAAAAAAAAATTAATAACTTTATACAGGAACCCAATACATTACAGAGAATAATTAAATACATTCTCAAAAACAATGGGATATACTCTGTTTATGGATTGACTGACTCGATATTGTAAAAAATGTACTTTATGCCCAATTGCTTGTCGGTATCCAATGCAATCTCAGTCAACACGTTAATATGTTCTGATTGTAAAATTCAACAGAGATTATATGTCTCATTTGGAAATGAAAATGGTGAGTAATGCAAAGGAAATCTTAAATGTGAAGGCAAATAAAGTTGGAGGATATAAACTACCAAATATCATGCCCGATTAAAACTCTAGAATAATTGCAGCAGTGTTATCTCACTAATCCTCTCTAGCACTATCTAATGCACTGTCTGACAAAGATAGACAAAGAAAACTATGCCTAACAGAATGAAACAGAGATACAAATAGAAACCTACAAATATATATTCAGTCAACTTATGGCCTAGATGATACTTCAGGGTAAGTTTAAGTTATAATTCTTTAATACATATAATGTTGGTTGATGTGTTTATCTATATGGAAATAATTAATCACAACCTTACTGTACATGATATAGGAAAATCAATTCTAGACAAATTACAGATTTTAACTTGCAAGTAAAACAATGAAACTATTATCAAAAATGCCAAGTAGGTAAAAAAATTTTTTTTTAATTAAGATATTCTTAATACTCATAACTGTGGCGTTGGACAAGACTCTTGAGAGTCCCTTGGACTGTAAGGAGATCCAACTAGTCCATTCTAAAGGAGATTGGCCTTGGGATTTCTTTGGAAGGAATGATGCTAAAGCTGAAACTCCAGTACTTTGGCCATCTCATGAGAAGAGTTAACTCATTGGAAAAGACTCTGATGCTGGGAGAGATTGGGGGCAGGAGAAGAAGGGGATGCCAGAGAATGAGATGGCTGGATGGCATCACTGACTCGATGGACGTGAGTCTGAGTGAACTCTGGGAGTTGGTGATGGACAGGGAGGCCTGGCGTGCTGCTGATTCATGGGGTCACAAAGAGTCGGACAGGGCTAAGAGACAGAACTGAACGGAACTGAATACATGTAAAACTAAGAAGTTATATCAAGATTATATATCTATATATTAAAAATCAATATGAAAGTGAAAGTGAAGTCTGACTTTTTGCAACCCCTTGGACTGTAGCCTACCAGGCTCTTCAGTGCATGGAATTTTCCAAGCAAGAGTAATGGAGTGGGTTGCCATTTCCTTCTCCAAGGGATCTTCCCAACCCGGGCATTGAACCCAGATCTCCTGCATTGCAGGCAGACGCTTTACCATCTGAGCCACCAGAGAAGCCCAATATGAAAGAGGCATGCAGTCCAATAGACAAATGGTAAAAGCCTTTAATGATCACGTCACAAAAATGTATAATCAAAGAGCCAGTAAAAGTATCAGAAGATGTTTAACTATATTAAACAACAGAGCTTATGTAAATTAAGGCTACAATAAGAAACTACTATACATATAGTGGGAGGACTATGTTAAGTGAAATAAACCAGGAACAGAAGGATAAATATTACATGATGCTACTTGTATGAGAAACCTAAAATATTCAAATAATAAGCAAATAGAACAATGGCTCCCAGAAACCACTGGGAGGGATAAATGGGGAGAAACTACACCAATGTTCAATCAGTATAGTTCCAGTAATGTAAGATGAACTAGTTCTAGAGATACAATGTACAGCACAGTGCTCATAATCAACAATACTGGATTATACACTAAAAGAAATTGTTGAGAAGGCACCTTTTTATTTATACATAGAAATTTTTTTTTTCTTCAGGTGAGAACTTTGAAATCTACTCTCAGCAACTTTCAGATACGCAATAGAGTATTTTTAACTACTGTTGCCAAGTGCTATGTTTTATCCTCATGACTTCCAGCTGGATGGCTGTACATTTTGACTCCCTTCACCTGTTTCACACCCAAATCCATCCCAACAACCACATGCTCTGCTTGCCTCTGGTAGTGAGCTTTGTTTGTTTGTTTAGATTTCACATATATGTGATATTATGTGGTATTTTGGAGAAGGCAATGGCACCCCACTCTGGTACTCTTGCCTGGAAAATCCCATGGATGGAGGAGCCTGGTAGACTGCAGTCCATGGGGTCACAAAGTCGGACACCACTGAGCGACTTCACTGTCACTTTTCACTTTCATGCATTGGAGAAGGAAATGGCAACCCACTCCAGTGTTCTTGCCTGGAGAATCCCAGGGACGGGGCAGCCTGGTGGGCTGCCATCTATGGGGTCGCACAGAGTTGGACACGACTGAAGCGACTTAGCAGCAGCAGCAGCAGCAGCAGCATATGGTATTTTTCTTTCTCTATCTGACTTATTTCACTTAGCATAATGCCCTCAAGGCCTGTACATGCTGACAAATGACAGAATATCATTATTTTTTATGATTTAACAATATTCCATTTTATGTACATGATTATATATATATATATATACACATGCATACTTCATATATGTATATATACACACACATACATTATTTCATTCATTCATCTGTGGATGGATGCTTATGTTGTTTCATTTTTGGCTATTGAACATAATGCTCAAGTGAACATGTGAGGGCATATAACTTTTCATGTGAGTGTGTTTATATTTCTTGGATAAGTACCCCAAAATTGGAATTTCTTGATCATATGGTACCTCTATTTTTATTTTTCTGAGGAAGCTACATACTATTTTCCATAGTGGCTATATCAGTTTACATCCCCACCTACATACAGTGCACAAGGATTCCTTTTCTCCATATCCTTGTCAACACTTGTCATTTCTTATCTTTTTGATAATAAACATTCCAACAGGTGTGAGGTGTTATCTTATGGTGATTTTGGTTTGCATTTTCCTGATAATTAGCAATATTGAGCATCTTTTCATGTATCTGTTGGCCATCTGTATATTTTCTTTGGAAAAATTATCCATTCAGATTTCCTATCCATTTTTATTGGATTGTTTGTATTTTGCTATCTAATAATATGAATTTGATCATTTTTATACAGCTTGGATATTAACCCCTTATCAGATATATGATATGCAAATAACACTCTTCCATTCATTAAGTTGCCTTTTCATTTTGTTGATGGGTAGATATCATGTTAAGTGTGCTAACCAAATTGAAAAAAAAGAAAAGAAACCCAAGCAATGTTTTACAGGATTGCACTGCTGGTTTCATGGACATTTGCATACATCCAAACTCATCAAATTGTGTACACTTTGTTGTTTCTTGAACCCACTCTATATAAAGTGTAATCTTCATAACACATCATCTCCAAATAATTCATCATGGATTTTCCAACAGTGAGAATACTGATGCCATTTTCACCTTGAGAATATTTTTATTAATTATACACATCATCAAATATTCAGTTTATATTTCCAAATTGACTCAGTGCTGCCTATATTTTCTTTGGTTTTAACATCCATCAAAATTCATATATTGCAGTTGTTATGTACTGATCATCTGTTTCTTTTAAATCAGAATAAACCCTTTTCCCCACTGCCAACACTTCATTGCTTTGGTTTTTCTTTTACTATTTCCATAGGCTCAGGTCAATTTCATTATGGATCAGTCTACATTGTGGATTTTTCTCAGCAGTAAAATTATAGATTTTTCTATATTGTGCAGGATAAATATTTTTGAGGAGTATGTGTGTAGGGAGGAGGGTATAAAAATATCACTTCAATAATTGCTGTTGTGTGTTTTTATTTGTATCATGTTAAAAGACAACAAATATTAGATTGTCTCACTATATGCATACCTTGGAGACATTACAGGGTTGGTTCCAGACCATTGCAACAAAGTGAATCACATGGAATTTTGGTTTCCTAGTGCTTATAGAAGTTAGGTTCAGACTGTACTGGATACTATTAGGCATAAAATAGCTTTTAGGCTATTAAATCTAACTTGTAGACTATTAGATCTAAAAGACGTATATACTTTAATTGCAAAACCTTGCTAAAAATGCTCACAGTATCACTGACCACAGACCACCATAACAAATGCTATAATAAGGAAAATGTTTGAAATACTTTGAAAATTACTGAAATGTGACATGGAAACAAGATATGAACAAAAGCTGGTGGGAAAATGTCACTGATAGGCTTGTAGAGTTGCCACAAACCTTTAAATAACAGTCATATGGTCTTTTTATTTGACAGCCTTAATTGCGTAAATGAAATCACCCACTGTCCACTCCATTCATAGTCTTTTTGCTTAATAAAATGTACATAGACGTCTTCCATCTCAATCTGTCTGCTTTGAATTTGCTTCCTCCCCATTCCCATCCAAATATGCTCCTCTTTCTGTATCTTTTCATTTTATTGGTATTTTGTCCTTATTTATGAAAGCAAAAATTAAAAAAAAAAATCCTTCAAAGAAAATGTAAACTTTGTATCTGGTCTGTAGAGTCATACAATTTCTGGCCTCTGCTCCTTCTCATTAGGTTCCTATCTCTTGACATATTCGCTCATTCACGTATGCTACCCTTCTCCTTTGACAATACCTGATTTTTTTTTTTAACTTCCATGCTTGCTTGATGTCTATGATCCATGCTTTCTGCCTATTTCATGATTGTCTCTTTACCCAAGTTCAAGTCTTTCCATTTTTAATCTGACATTTTTCTTATGTGTGACTATGATTTCCAAAGAGAAGTAATTCCTTTAGAACAAATATCATGCCAGTTAAATTCAGTTTGTCATTGCTGCATTCTCATGTTTAAGGGCACTTTGGATGCCCTTAAAATGTAGTCATCATGTATTTGGTGAATTAATGAAAAAAAAAAAAAAAAAAAAGGAAGTCTGACTTCTTGTTTTCTTATACCAATGCCCTGGTACTGATTGAATGCTACAGTCCACCTAAGAGCAAGAGTTCTGTATTCCAGGGTTTTGTGACACAATATTGATTCTTGATATAATAGTGATTATATAAGGAGTCTTTATTAAAAAACCTCATCGCCTCTCTCCTGCAGTATTATATGATTCAAATTTGAAATTCACAGATAACTGAATGGAGCCCATGGCTAAATGGTAAAAATGTAATTTAAATATTTAGTTAAAGTAATAATTTTAGTTAAGTGATTTAATATTACTTTGATTTTTTTTTAAAAAGATGACTTCACATACAGTGCTTATGTATATGGCTTAGAAATTTTAACTAAAAGACATCTTATAATAAAATAATTATGTTAAGTATTATATAAAACAAAATAAACAGTTTCACACAACATGCATACACCCTTACACACAAACACTAACAAAGGCAAAAGAGAAAAATTGGAAAACATCCACTGTTCATTACAGAAACCAATATAGATGTAGAACAATCCCTTGAAAGCATTTCCCTATTTGTTTCCTTTTCCTGAATTATTTTGTCCCTAATGGTCTTTAAGATATTTTCCTTTAAATGATTAATTGACTGTTTAATGTTCAACTTGATTATTATTATAATATAGCTATTTTCAATTTCTACCTGTATGCAAAAAATTTAAATTTATTTCTTTACTCAAAATAATAGTCTAAATGTTACATTTGTATATTTAATGATCTCTAAAAATTAATCACTTCATTCTCTACAGAAGTAGAGAAGATTTTTCACTGGATTCTTAAATTGAGATATTATTTTATTCTTTTATACAGCCATTCGTATTCACCATTCATATTCACCATTCATATTCTTGTTACAAAAGTGCTCAGATTTTTAAGAAGAAAGCAAGAAAATATAAAATATATAATAATATGCTTAATAATCAAGTAATTTTTGATAAATATTTATTTAAATTATTTAACTGTAAGATGTTTGGCCACCAGTCTCCCTTGAGGTACAGTTTCTAAGAATATATGCAGGTGAAATATTACCCTAGAGTAAATCCATTAACCACTAGGTGGTAGTATATCCTTTCTTATTTTATAACAGTAGTTTGGATTTCAATTTATTCTTTTAAATTTTGAATGTGAAGAATGAAATACTTGCAAAACAAGGTTAGTACTGTTATATATTTGTATTATCTCAATTTTTATTTTGAGTTTTTCTATAAGATTTTTAAAATTTTCTATTTTGCTTCTTGATTAGGAAAGGAACTATTGATAATACAATAATTTTATTGTTCAGATAATACAGCTATAAATAAATATATTAATATATATGGATATATGTGTCTCCTAATTTATAACAAGAAATTTAGGAATTTTCAATAGCATATATTAAAGTATATTATTTTAGATGCTTAAGTTTTATTTTATTGGAAAAAATATCTCTTTATCCAAAACTGTGAATAGAATTGTTTCATTGGAGGTACTATTCTTAATAAGAAGGTGTTCAAAATTTCAGTATTCTGAAGAGAATAGAAAGGTCAATTATGATAATTCATTTTTCCAAAGGTGATAGCATTTATTAATATTGATTACTTCCCTCTGGTTATTTTTCACAAACATTTCGTTGCAACAACTAAACTAGAAAAATTAATTGCATGTTGTTTTTGATATTTTCAATACTTAAGGAAATGAATCCAATGGAAAATAATCCATATTTTAGCATATATAGACATATGCTTAAAAATGTTATTTCTTGCTAGATTTACCTATCAAATAAGATGACTTCATTATGGAGTGTTACAAAGAAATAAGGTATTAGAACCATTCAAATGCTATTGCTGCAGATTGAAGTTGAGATAACATTTCTGGAAGGCTATCTTAAACCACATTGTAATAAAGATAATCATTGACATGGAGTCAAATTTCTTGAAATGTATTTCAATGTATATTTATAAAAATGTGCAACAATTTAACTATAAATTTGTTTATTCCAACACTATCAATAGTAGTGAAGAATTTGATGCTGTCTGGATATAAAACAGCATGGAATTTTAAAAATCATTAATGATTCCATTAATGAAGTTTCTATGAAGTGAAAAATAGCCATTAAGCATGCGTCTATAATAATTCATACAAATATATATAGAATATTAATTTTCATGAAAAAAACAATATATCTTTAGTCAAAATCCAAAATTATTATTAGATTATGGGCACATTAGATAAGAAGACATCTATATTATTCTATATAGATTTCTACATATTTTTATATATACTCTATAACATATTTTAGTTATATTTTTACCTTAAAAATAAAAACATTGTACAAAAGCAAAATAACACATATTTTTGCACAGTTGTAATGGATCTACATTGTGATCCTATGTTTACTAATTTATTTATAGTGAACATACTTATATAAAAAGATGAATATTATATAAAAAATTACTTTATGAAAATTTCTACAAGTAGTTGTTATTCATTATGAAAATAGATGAAGTAAAAATATGAGTTTCAAGTTTGTTACCATTTATTTAATGTAGTTGTGCTGTGCTTAGTCGAGTCTGGACTGTAGCCCATCAGGCTCCTCTGTTCATGGGGATTTTCCAGGCAAAATACTGGAATGGGTTGCATGCCCTTCTCTAGGGGATCTTTCCAACCCAGGGATTGAACACAGAGATCAAACCCAGGTCTCCCGCATTGCAGGTGAATTCTTTACAATCTGAGCCACCAGGGATTTAACTATATAAATAAGGTGTTCATTGAATACTAGTTGTAAAAAAGCTTCACATGTGTGAAGCATGACGTATGTGATCATTGTGATAACTTGTCAGGCCTCATGTGAGAACATAGCAAAAAGGCAGCGTTCTGCAAGCCAGGAAAGGAGGCTCATCAGACACTGAATCAGCCAGCACTGTGATCTTTGACTTCTGAAACTTCATAACCATGAGAAGAAATGTTTTGTTGTTTAAGCCACCTAGTCTATAGCATTTTGTTACCATAGCCAGAGCCGACTAAGATACTTTCTTATATAACTGAAGCTTTGTACCTGTAGAACAGCAAGTCCATATTCTCCCTCTTCCAACCCCTGCAACCACTGTTCAACTGTGTGTTTTAATTTAGCTTATTAGTATTTCATAAATGTTTATATTTTAGTTGAGATATATTGTTAATTTTTTTCTCTATGTAGTTTGCTTTCTGGGTTTCAATCATAAATGGCATATTTTAAAATTTTTAAATGTTCAATCATTTGATACTGAAATATAGAAACAGAACTGATATGAATTATTGGCCTTGTATTTTGCAAAATACTAAGCTTATTAGTTCTTTATGTTTTTGTAGCTTTAAAGAATCGTTTTCAATGTAAATAATCCTGCTCTCTGCAAATGAAGGCAGTTTTGTTTCTTTGTTTTCAATCTTCTCTTCTTTCATACTTATTTTTCTTATTTTATGGCACTGGCTGGAATATCCAGTACAACATTGAACAGAACGGACATCCTGGTCATCTTCCCAGTGTAGGAGAAAGTGATCCTATCACTCATGATTAATGACAATTTGTGTTCTTATAGGTCTGCTGGCAATATATGCTCTCCATTTGATCTATCTGAAAAATTTTAAGTGCTTACATTTTTGGAAAATATGTGTCTGGGTACAGAATTAGATATTGACAGTGGTTTTCTTGAACATTACAAAAGGATCAGTGCATTCTCTTTTCACCCATATCATTTCAGATAAGAATCATGCTTTTATTCTTGTATTTTTCTGTACATAAGGGGTTTTTCACCTCTGGCTGTTTTAAGATTTTCTTTTTTGGTATTGACTTTCAGTAATTTGATATTTTATTCTTTGGTGTAGTGTTCTGTATGTTTATCTTGGTCTGAATTTGTTGAGGTTCCTGAGTCTTTCCGCTTAGACTTTTCATAAAATTTAATGTTTTTTCCAGTGGTCATGTAAGGATGTGAGAGTTGGACTGTGAAGAAAGTTGAGCACTGAAGAATTGATGCTTTGGAACTGTGGTGTTGGAGAAGACTCTTTAGAGTGCCTTGGACTGCAAGGAGACCCAACCAGTCCATTTGGAAGGAGATCAGCCCTGGGATTTCTTTGGAAGGAATGATGCTAAAGCTGAAAATCCAGTACTTTGTCCACCTCATGTGAAGAGTTGACTCATTGGAAAAGACTCTGATGCTGGGAGGGATTGGGGGCAGGAGGAGAAGGGGACAACCAAGGATGAGATGGCAGGATGGCATCACTGACTCTATGGAGGTGAGTCTGAGTGAACTCCGGAAGTTGGTGATGGACAGAGAGGCCTGGCATGCTGCAATTCATGGGGTCAGACACGACTGAGAGACTGAACTGAACTGAACTGAACTGATACATACATATATAACGTACAGTCCTTATGACAACCTTCTGCAGTATTCTTGCCCGGGAAATCCCATGGACCAAGGAGCTTGTGGGCTACATTGCATAGTGTTATAAAGAGTTGGACGGAACTGAGCACGCACATATATTTCATATAGCCAGAAGACCTGGATGATGGTAAGAGTCACCTGATTGTTTTCCTTTCTCTACCTGCTGCCTTTTGTTCAACATTAAATATATGTTTTCTGTACTTTGTCCATCTTTCTACTTGTTGATTTTGTGTGGGCAGAATAGGGACAGTGTTACTCTCTTATGCATAAAAGCAGTGCCAGGAAGCAATGTTCCTTGACTAGTATTCTATTTCTTCATGGTCTAAACTTTCTGAGTAAAAATCTGAAGCAACCAAGAAATGAGCAAGTTAGCTTGGATGTTAGAGATCATGTATTCTCTCTAGTGGTTTAGAGTTTTATCTCCCCAAGTGGTAATGAATTTAGAGATTTTCACCTCTTAGCCACAGAAAGATTTTTTTTTTTAATCTTAGAAAGATAAGGTCTCTTTCTTCCTGAACGGAAGAAGGAAGTTGTGTAAGCCTGCCCTAAGTAAGCTTTAAGATTCATAATTTTAGAATTTCTCTACCATGAGGCAAACCCACATTTTGCATGAATAAGTGGCATCTGAGTCACACTGTGTTTTCCCATGAGGAACCTGGTGCACGTGAAACAGTCACTAAGATCTTATTCAAGTAAAGAGTTGGTCTGCTTTTGATCCAGAAAGCTTATGTTTACTGTCAAGGAAAAAAAAAAATTAAATTCTTCGAGCAAATATCACCATAATGTTTTAATAAATGATGCCCTCAACTTCAAACTACAGTTTTGACACCAGTAATATAGTTAAGATAGCATCATTAAGCATGCTGTGAAAGTGTTGCACTCAAAATATCAGCAAATTTGGAAAACTCAGCAGTGGCCACAAGACTGGAAAAGGTCAGTTTTCATTCCAATCCCAAAGAAAGGCAATGCCAAAGAATACTCAAGCTACCACACAATTGCTGTCATCTCATATGCTAGCAAAGTAATGCTCAAAATTCTCCAAGCCAGGCTTCAACAGTACTTGAACTGTGAACTTCCAGATGTTCAAGCTGAATTTAGAAAAGGCAGAGGAACCAGAGATCAAATTGCCCACATCCATTGGATCATCACAAAAGCAAGAGAGTTCCAGAAAAATATCTACTTATCCTTTATTGACTATGTCTGTGGATTTGACTGTGTGATTACAACAAACTGTTGAAAATTCTTCAAGAAATGGGAATACCAGACCATCTGACCTGCCTCTTGAGAAATTTGTATGCAAGTCAAGAAGCAACAGTTAGAACTGGACCTGGAACAACCAACTGGTTCCAAATCAGGAAAGGAATATGTCAAGGCTGCATATTGTCACCCTGCTTACTTAACTTGTATGCAGAGTACATCATGGGTAATGCTGGACTGGATGAAGCACAAGCTGCAATCAAGATTGCCAGGAAAAATATCAAAAACCTCATATATACAGATGACACCACCCTTATGACAGAAAGCGAAGAAGAACTAAAGAGTTGATGAAAGTGAAAGAGGAGAGTGAAGAAGTCAGTTTAAAACTCATCAATCAGAAGACCAAGTTCATGGCATCTGGTCTCATCACTTCATGGCAAATAGATGGGGAAACAGTGTCAGACTTTATTTTTTGGGCTCCAACATCACTGCAGATGGTGACTGAAGCAAAATTAAAAGACACTTGCTCCTTGGAAGAAAAGTTATGACCAACCTAGACACCATATTAAAAAGCAGAGATGTTACTTTGCCCACAAATGTCTGCCTAGTCAAAGCTTTGGTATTTCCAGTAGTCATGTATGGGTGTAAGAGTTGGACTATAAAGAAATCTGAACACTGAAGAATTGATGTTTTTGAACTGTGGTGTTGGAGAAGAGTCTTGAGAGTCCCTTGGCAGCAAGGAGATCCAACCAGTCCATCATAAAGGACATCAGTCTTTGGGTATTCATTGGAAGGATTGATGCTGAAGCTGAAACTCCAATACTTTGCCACCTCATGCAAATAGTTGACTCATTGGAAAAGACTCTGATGCTGGGAAAGATTGATGGCAGGAGGAGAAGGGGATGACAGAGAATGAGATGGTTGGATGGCATCACTGACTCAGTGGACATGGGTTTGAGTAAACTCCGGGAGTTGGTGATGGACAGGGCGGCCTGGTGTGCTGCAGTCCATGAGGTTGAAAAGAGTCAGACACAACTGGGCGACTGAACTGAAGTGAAGCATCATTAAGGAAATACAGTTAGCTATATTTAAAGGAGAAATTATACAGTTGAAGATCAGGTACAATACCAAAGATTCATAGTATAGTTCAAGATGATAGTTGCTACAATTTAGAATCCATGGGTCTATCTTTATGTTATTGTAATTACTGACTTATTTTTTTACTTCAAGATTCATGAGCTTTTTTCAAAAATCTTTGTAGCCTTATATTAGTTATTAAATAATTTCTGTGATCATGGATTATATATGAACAGTAGCTAATCACTAGCAAAGGAAGTATACTCTTTACATTTATATTTTTGAATAAACTTTATAACCTCTTGAATTGCTGTTTGTGATGTATGTGAAACAGTATCTGACTGCAAAGTCAGACTGCAAAAAAAAAGTGATGCATTGTTTTTTAAATAGTCTTTGTTGCCCCAAGAAGAACACTTTCCCCTCCAGCTTTGTGGCTTCCCTGGTGGCTCAGAAGTTAAAGCGTCTGCCTGCAATGCGGGAGACCTGGGCGTCTGCCTGCAATGCGGGAGACCTGGGTTCGATTCCTGGGTAGGGAAGATCCCCTGGAGAAGGAAATGGCAACCCACTCCAGTATTCCTGCCTGAAGAATCCCATGGACGGAGGAGCCTGGAGAGCTACAATCCATGGGGTCTCAAAGAATCGGACACGACAGAGCGACTTCACTTCACTTCAACTGGTATTAAAATGACTGCATATAATTAACATACACAATATGGTGATTTGGGAAATATATGTACACATATAATCATCACCACATTCTAGGTAATACACGTGTCTGTCACTTCCAAATGTTTCCCTTTGTCTTCATGTGGTTGTTTTTTCCCTCCATTCCACACCCAAGAAAGATATTTTGGATATAACAAGCAGCTATGACTTGTACATATAATAACAATTTAAGAACTATTTCCCAAAATAAATGCTCTAGAGGTGATATTGGATCTTAGCATGGCTATGATTAATGAAGTTGTAAATTCAGTTTCTTATGGGGGTTTTGTCTAATGGTGACCTTTTAATTCAGATTCTCATGTATGTTGGAGGGCCCTGGCTATTAGAACTCTCATAAATAAATGAGAGTTTCATTCTCTAATATTTAAACATTCACAAATATGTGAAAGATTTATTTATTATATAATTTTATAGGTTATTATAAGTAAATTAATTTATTTAAACTTTATTAAGAATTTACCTTCCAATAAGATTATTATATTATTTAAAATCAATAAAAGTACTATCTAAACCTTAATTGTTTGTAAGTTAGACAATTTGTATGTTTCTCTCCTATTAAGATGTTTACACTCTGAAACTTAGTTTTTTGTTGTTGTTATTGTTCAGGTTCTAAGTTGTATCTGACTTTTACAACTTCATTGACTGTATAACTCACCAGGCTCCTCTGTCCATGGAATTTCCCAGGCAAGAATAACCCACTGGAGTGATTGCCATTTCATTCTCCAGGGGATCTAACCAATTCATGGATTGAACCTGCATCTCCTGCTTTGCAGTCAGATTCTTTACCACTGAGGCACCTGGAAAACCTGTAAGTTAGTTTAAAACTCAAATCATCTATTATTATCCTTGCTACATTAAAATCACAGCTCTACCCCTCTTATATTATTGACAATGCTAAATTGTGAAGGGGCAAAAATAATCTTGAAATATAATCAAGTTACCTCTCACAGACATTTTGCACATAGTAGATATCAAAAATTATTATAATTGATTGAATGAGAAAAAATTCCTGATATTTTCTAGGCATCTATCACTAGAACATGCCACAATTTCTCATTGGTGCTTGAATTATCCACACTGATATTGCTCTGAGATGGATGCCCTTGCAGTAGTGATGAATTACCAGAATGGGCATGGCCAAGCATCCTGATCTCCACAGGCAAAACCGTCACAATGTGTCTTCAAGGACATCACTGATTTTCAGGAATGAATGTTACCTGCAGCCTCACCAATTCTCTTTCCTGAGCAGCCTAACCTTTCAGTATCTAATAGTCTGCCTTCTGTCACTGACAGTTTTCTTATAGCCTTCATTCATTTAAAGCTTCCTCAAGCTTTTTAAGTGTCTGTTTTTCAAAGACATCTGATTACCCCCTTAAAACTTCACTCTATTTTCTGTCATGCTTTGTCTTATTGCTAAAAGTGCTGAGGTTGTTAGTAATTCATAGTAAAGTACATATGGAAACAAGATAAGTGTTGTATGGGAAATTCATTTGGTGATTCTGAAATCTTGTTATATAAATTCACTTGATGTTATATTTTACTAAAACCTAAAGGAAAAGCCCAAAGGATCGTAGAATTTAACAATGGGATTAGGATTATACTTAAATATTAATTTCATTACCATTAGTTCATTCATTTTGGGGTTCCCTGGTGGCACAGATGATAAAGAATCTGCCTGTCATGCAGGAGACCCAGGTTCAATCCCAGGATTGGGAAGATCCCCTGGAGAAGGGAATGGCAACCCACTCAAGTACTCTTGCTAGGAGAATTCCATGGCATTCATTCATCTAATGAATGAATTAATTAAGTTCATTCATTTGCTTACCCTCAGCTCACCAAATAAGTAATTTTTAATAGCTTTGGGCTTTCTATCATAAAATAGGATTATTTATAATAAAAGTCTACTAAAAAACAGATTACTATATGACCGTAATTTATCTATTTTTTATGGCAGCTATGAAAATTTAAATGAAATAGTTCATTATTTCTCTTGTTCACTGTTTTACTCC